>NW_020950062.1:5876595-5995425 GCF_900497805.2 Vombatus ursinus | reverse complement strand
GAGAGAGAGAGAGAGAGAGAGAGAGAGAGAGAGAGAGAGAGAGAGAAGTGCTTTGTGAGGCCAACAGGTAAAGAGTTTATAAATGACAGTAAGGATCATGGAGGAATTCCTGGAGGAGGTGACATTTTAGTTAGGCTTTAATGGATAAACAGAAATATAATGGGCAAAGCAGAGAAGGGAGGCCACCCCAGCATAAAGAATCATGTGAGAAAAGGTCTGTACTAGGAGGTGGAGGGAAGGGGCAGTGAATACTCCCTAGTTAGAGTTTCAAGTACATGGATGAGTAATTCAAGTTAAGGCTTGAAAGGTGGAAGGGTAGGGTGGCATCAGATTGTATAGGGCACTGAATGTTATAAAAAGGAAAACAACAGGAAGGTCATTGAAGATTTTTTATAAGAGAGTTCATGACTATCAGATCTATGCAAAAGGAATATTAGTCTGGCATCATAGACAAGGATAGATTCATTCAAAACACTCACATATCTGTTACATCCTTTAAGATCATGGACAATCAGGGGCAGCTAGGTGGTGCAGTGGATAGAGCACCGGCCCTGAAGTCAGGAGGACCTGAGTTCAAATCTGGCCTCAGACCAAACACTTGACACTTACTAGCTGTGTGATCCTGGGCAAGTCACTTAACCCCAATTGCCTAAAAAAAAAAAAAAAGGTCATGGACAATCACAAAATGTCAGAGCTGGAAGGGCCCTTAAGTAATAATAATACATCTCTAAAGCACTACTTTGATGTGTGTTCTCTAAGTATCAAGGTAACCCTGGATTTTCAATAGCTGTGTCAGAAAAGTGCCAGCAATAAAAAATCCTAACAAACTTGAAAAAAATTTAATTAGTGACTCAAGATTGGACTACATATCTTCTTATTTGAGGACCAGATTAGTAAAATTCAGAGAGGGTGTTCACCAGCTTGACTGCATGGTGACCAATTTTTCAGCCACAGCAATTTTTGGAGATCATTTACTAAGTTAGAGAGGGATTGTAATTTGCAACAGTGAAGATAATTTTTCCCACCAATAAAACCACAGATCACTAAATAATGATAATAATAGCTCACATTTAAAAAGTACTTTAAGGTTTACAGAACATCTTCACACAACTGTCTTGTGAAGTATGTACTATCCCTAATACACAAGTGGTCTAATGTGGCATAATGGAAAAAGTGTTGGAATAGGAGTCAGAAGACAGTGGTTTAACCCTTGGGTCTGCCATATTCCACTCATAAGTGGCTTTTTGTAAATTACTTACCTTCTATGGGCCCAAATTTTTTCAGCTGTAAAATGAGGTCAAGGAGAAGGAGAAGTGGTATGTCCAATTGGAGCTATTACATAACCAAGCCAGAATGCAATCTCATGTCTTCTGACTTCAATAATAACAATTCACATTTACATAGTGCTTTAAGGTTTACAAATATATTGTGCTGCATTTTTAATGGTTACTATTATGCAGTAAATGTTACATAGTTTAATACAGATTTTTAGCAGGTTTTAGGGATAACTACCCCCATATCTAGCCACTACAAGGGGAAGCCAACTCTTTCTAACAGCTATCATTTTATATCTTTATTAATTTTCACCCAGAGTTTAAAGGATAAAGCAATCAAGGGCTATCTTAAGATACTTCCTTATAAATAGACAATCACAATCTTTCTCATTATTTAATTAGGTCTGAGCCCCCACCTCAGTATATAAATTGAAGAAACTTAATTTTTCCCATATATTTTCTCCCTCTCAGTCTCATAGGCTTAAACATCAATATGCCCACCATTAAAATATTTCAGCCATGTATTGGCTGTGAGAAAGATTAAAGCCAGAATCATAGCGAATCATCATCATCATCTCTAGCATTTTTAAAGCACTTTAAAATTTTTACAAATATTATCTCATTTGGTCCTCAAAACTCTGGAAGATAGGTGATATTGTTAGCTCCACTTTTCTTTTTTTTTTTTTACCCCCCCACTTTACTTTTGAGAAAACTGAGACTGATAGAAGTTAAGTGACTTGCCCAGGGTCAAATAACTAGTAAGTATCTGAGGCCAGATTTGAACTGTCATCCTGAACCCAGGGATAGCTTTCTTTATAGTGTGTCACTTAACTGCTTCATCAAATGCAAATGCTAATTCCTCAGCTCTGGAAACAGTCCTACCATTCAGATGTCAGAATAACAATTGAAATTTCTTAAGAATTCTCTTGAGGATACCTTTTCCATATATAAAAATTAAACTAACTTCTTTCAGGAAATGTGTCTTTAGTCTTTAAAAGAGTAACAAATTAGTACCATCTCCCAGGAAATCCATTCTCTTGGTCCTTTCTCTCTGAACCTCTTGTGGTTTCTCTCTATCTATGACAGTTAACTATCTCTAGATAACAGTTAAATTTCTCCTCTCCCTCAAATTTTATTTCCTCTTAAAGATACATGAAAGTATCCATAGTTTCAGTGGGAGGAGTTATTGAAGCTGAGATCACACATATAAGATCAGAGATGAAAGGCATCAGAGATGAAAGGTCTACGTAGTGCAATCCATGTCCAAGCAAGAATCCTCTCTTCAGCACACCCAAGAAATGCTTATCCAGTCTTTGCTTGAAAACCCATGATGAAGAGGAACCCACTATCTCTTGAAGCTTTTTATTCCACTTTTGGAGGGCTCTCATTTTCAAGGAGTTTTTCCTGACATCAAACCTAAACTTATCTCTTTGTGTCTTCTACCCATTGCTTGTATGTGACTTTGGGGCCAAATAACTTTTAAAGTGCTGTGAGGAATGTCTTATGTTCCTACTGAGTATTCTCTTCTCTAAGCTAAGCATCCCTAGTGCCTTAAACTGATAATTGTAAGGCATTAACTCAAAGCCCTTTGCCAAATTGGTGACCCTCCTTTGGATGCTCTTCAACTTATCAAATAGTTTTAAAAACGTGATGCTTAGACATGAATGTGATACTATGAATATAGGTCAGTTAAGAATGCAACTATCATTTTCCCAGTCCTCAATGCAGCCTAAGATGTAATTAGATTCTTTGGTTGTCATATCATGTGGTTGACTCATTGAGTTTGGATTTCATTGAAAACCTGAAGCTTTGTAGCTTTGATTCTCCCATCTTGTACTTGGGAAGCTATTTTTGAAACCCCAAATAACCTCATTCAACTTAGTCTTTTTCAGTGGACCAATGCTGACAAGATATTTTTGGATCAGTTTCAATCATCCAAAGTGTTCACTATCCTTCCCAGCTTTGTGCCATCTGACAATTTGATAAGTATGTCATCTATCTGTTTTTTAAAAAGCATTAATATAAATCTTAAATAGCACAGAGCCAAGCATAGATCTCTGACACATACTACTAGGGACCTCCTTCCCAATTGACATCGAGTCATTTGTGATTGCTCTTTGGGTCTAGATATTCAACTAGTTCTGGGTCTACCTAACCAGCCCACGTCTTTCCCTATTTTCCACAAGAATAGTTTAAGGGGTTTGTTAAATGTTTTGCTAAAATCTAAGTAGATTATATAGGCTTCTCATGACCTACCTATGTGTCAGAAAAGGAAATGAGTTAGTCTGACTTCTTCTGGATGAAGTGCTGTGTTCCCTGTTTCTTTTTCTAGGTACTCATTAATCATCACTTTAGTAATAATTTCTAGAATTTTGCCTAGAATCAAAATGAAGTTCACTGGTCCATAGTTTGCAGCCTCAATTTCCCTTTCTTTAAAAACATTTTTGACAACATTTGTCCTCCATTCCTATGGTACCTCTTTGATTCTTCGTGATCTTTCAAAGTTTGCTGACCATGGCTCAGCCATGACATATATATATATACTTGATTCTTATCCCAGGCTTTTTGTTTATTGCTACTTGAGACAGTTCTTGAGATAAATCCAACTACACAGGGATCCTCCTGAGAATATTTCAAAAAGCTCCTGGACTCTGGAAGCAACTCATCATTTCTTTAAAATGAACCAGGAGCAATCTAAAAATTTAGAATTGGAAGAAACCATGGAGTTCATCTAATGCAATATACTTGCCAATATAGGATTCTCCTCTACAACATCTTTGAAAGGTGGCCATTCTGCCTTGTCTTGAACACTTTTAGTAGTGTGAAGCTGTGCTTACAAGTTGGTGTGTTTCACTATTGAACATGTGTTGTCCCAGTGGCCACCAAAGCTATGTGGCACTGTCAAAAGTAAAAGACTATGTGGTAGGCATATAAGACCAGACAATTTGCAGTGAAATGTTGAGTAAAAAAGGAGAATGAGTTAATCACTAGAAACTACCTCCCCCCCCCCACCAATTTCAAATACTTGACTTTGATTCATTTGTCTTGGATCCCAGCTTAATTCTCTGGGGACAATTCTTGGAGCTCACCACTGGCAGGCATACCTTGCCTTTCCTTTGCTTCTCTACTTCAAAACCTATCTCTCTAGCTTTAAGCTTCAGTTTCTCTCAGTATGTTACATGAACTGCATTGGATACTTTTAGCAGCACACATAGCCTTTATGTTCTTGGGTGGTTCATGAAAGAACATCTTTAATTAATGGAAATTCTTCATGTTCAGGAAAACCTTATCTTTATAGCTTCCATCCAATGGAACCCCATGGAACAATGTAGAATTAATTTTTATCCTCTCCCATTTAATCTTAAAATATTCAAAGATAGCCATCATGTCCTTTAATCATATTCCCCAACCCCTAACTCTTACCAAATCTTTTCTTCTTTAGACTAAACATCTGCAGTTCTCCCCACTGTTGCTCATTTGACATGGTCCTCAGATCTTTTGCCATCCTGGTCCTTCTCCATTGGATAGACACCAATTTATCAGTGTCTTTCTTAAAGTATGGAGCCAAGAGTTAGATGCAGTACTTTAAATGTGGTTGGACCATCACAGAGTAGAGTAGAACTATAACCACCATCCTTGATCTTGATGTTACATTATAATTAATGTCCCATCTTACTATCAACTCTTTTAGAATTTGTGGTAAACTAGAAACTCAGGTCTTTTCATATGAACTCATGTGAAGCCAAGTCTTCTTGTATCTTATAATTATGAAATTTAGTTTTGACTTAAATTCAGGAATTTATATTTATACCACTTAACCTTTATATTATTGGTTTTGGTACATTATCCCAGTCTATTTAGACCCCCTAGCCATTTCCATCAATTGCCAAAGAATCGCTTACCCATTGAGCAAACAACCTCTGCTAACTGAAACAACATGGCCTCCTGAGGGTGAGACAAGAGCTGGCATATCAAGCACAGACACCACCTCAACTATGGTCTCTCTTCATACTCTAATGGAATGTGGAGATAGGTTAGGGCACTGAGCCAAGAGCCCTTGAGATGGCAGTGCCTCTCCCTCCTGAGACCACTGGCCCTTGAATTCCCTATGTTGTTGTTATTGAGTCATTTTCAGTCAGATCTGACTCTTCATGATCTCATTTGAGGTTTTTTTGGCAAAGATACTAGAGAGGTTTACCATTTCCTTCTCCAGCTTATTTTATAGATGAGGAAACTGAGGTAAACAGGATTAAGTGACTTGCCCAGGGTTACACAGCTGGTCTGAGGCTGGATTTGAACTCAGGTCTTCCTGGCCCCAAGTCTGACACTTTATCCACTGCACTACCTTGCTGCCTTCCATAAATCATCCTCAAAGGGAGAAATCCCTGTAGAGAGTAGATCTTGTCATCCTTGACACTACCAACATAAACTGCCATCAATAGGCATGTAATCCCCAAAGCTGTAGGAATAACAACACTCCCAGACCATAGACTTAGATTCTATCTCAGTCATTGCAGCCATCATCTAGGGGAAGAATCCCTTTGGAGAAGGGGCCACCCATCCTTACCAACTGCTGGCTAATGGCCACCCCTTGGGCATCTGAGCCAACTTAGGTGAAGCAGCAAAGCACAGTGAGTGAGAGACAGGTAATTGTGACATTTGCCAAATATGTCCAATCCAATGCAATCCAATCCAATAAACATTTATGAAGCATCCACTGTGTGACTGGTATGCTAACAACTGAGGATACAAATAACAAAAAGAGAAACAGTCCCTGTCGGTAAAGAACTTACAATCTAAAGGGGAAGACAACACACAAAAGGAGGTAGGAAAGTAGAGGGAGAGGGGATGAGGCACCAGGGGATACCTTGTTCTGTGAAGTTGAAACTAGGGCAGCAGACAAAAAGTGGAGTAATAAGCCAGGAACCCAATTTCTGTCTTTTATAAAGGAAGGCACTGGGAGGAGTTTGGTACTCCACCCTCTACCCCTCCAATCAGAGAGGAGAGGAGGCTGAGGGAGGTGGTCTCAATAAGGTTTGAGTTAGCAGCATGGTGATGAATTTAGAAATGAGGAGCTTCTCATGGGAGAGACATCTTGTTGAAACCAGGTGTTGAAACCAGGCAGGGTAGTAAACCACTGTCATTACTTCTACTGCTTTTATCTCTCCTCTGATCCCAACAAAGGCAACCCAGAATCCGAGTCCAAAACCCCCAGGAATAGCACTGTTTCTCAGACCAACACTCATGTTTATAGACTGTCCTTCACTGCCATCATCCAGAACTAGATGTCTTAGCCTGGAATCTGTAGATCTCCAAATAATCCATGTATAGATGGAGAGTCCATGAATGTGGATAGGAAAAAATATCTTTTTTTTAACTAACTTCTAACTAAAATTTAGCTTTTCTTTCAATTATGAATTTAAAAGAAATTCTGAGAAGGGACCCATAGATTTCAGACTACCAAAGAGGTTTATAAACATGGTTAATAACCCCTGATCCAAGGAATCAACCCTTGTGGAAATACAACCTGGTGACTGCCTCTGCAGGCACTATAGCCCTTGCCTCTTTAGTAGCCACATCTACTAAAGATCTGGAAAAGAAAGCTTTCACCACCAAAGTCTTTGGCACTGTCCAATGGGTCAATGTCAGATATAGATATGGTTTCATCTGTGAAAATAATGTTAAAGAAGATTCATTACCATATGCTTTGCCACTGCTTTATGAGTGCCATGGGGCCTTTACATTTGACTTGCATCTGAAATGTCCTATATATTTTGTTTCCCTCAATTAAAATGTGAACTCTTTGAGAGCAAGCACTTTTTTTGCTTTTGTATGTATATCCTCATCTCTTAGCAGGTGATTTGTATTTAGCAAGCAAATGATCTGCCTTCTCTTTCTCCTTTCCTCCTTTCCTCCTTCCCTCTCTCCTTTCCTCCTCTTCCCTTCTCATTCCCCCTTTCCTTTCTTTGTTTTACCTTCCTTTATTTCATTCCTTCCTTCCTTTCCTCCCTCCACCTTTTCTTCCTTTCCTTTCTTCCTTCCTCCCTCCCTTCCCTTCTTTCCTTTTTCTTTTCTTACTTCACTTCTTCCCTTCCTTCTTTCCTTTCTCTCTTCCTCCTTACTCCATTCTTTTTCCTTTCTTTCTTCTTTCCCTCTCTCCCTTCCTTCCTTTTCCTTCATTGCTTCCTTCTTTCCCTCCCTTCCTTCCTTTCCTTTTCCCCTTCCTCCCTTCCTACCTTTCTTCCTTTCTCTTTTCTTCCTTCCTTCCCTCCACCTCTCTCTTCCTTCCTCCCTTCTTTCCTTCCTTTTTTCTTCCTTCCTTCTTCCCTCCCTCCCTTCTTTCTTCTTTCCTTCCTCCTCTTTTTGAATCCTGATTCTGTCATCCAAAGGACAGGTTTAAATCCCTCTGCTGGCTCTTACAATTTATATGACCCTGGAGAATTCAATCTCTCTGAATCTTGGTTTTCTAATCTGTAAATAGAAGATAATCATACTTGAAGTACCTGCCTTACAAGATTGTTGTAAAAATCAGTTAATATGTGTAAAACATTTTGAAAAACTCACATGTTATATTATTATTATCCTGCATAGCTACTATCCTTCTAAGTGTTGTCATTAACACACTTATATAAGCTCATTTCTGTCATTATCCAGGTTAAGTCATTTATATATATGTTGAACAAGAAAGGATCAAATATAGTGTCTTGTGTCACCATACTAAAGACATGCCTCTAGGTCAATATCAGTCTATTAATCAACAATCCTTGTTCACCAGTCCACAAAAGCTCCAATTTTCTTCATTCAATTCAATCAAACAATTTCACACAATTCACAAGGATATCATGAATGATTTGTTAAATGCCTCCTTGAAATCAACACATACTATGTTTACAGCATGTACTGATCAACAATCCTTTAATTCTACCCAAAAAGAAAACAAATTAGTTTTGCAATTCATAATACCTCCTAGTGATTACCTCTTTCTTCCCCAAATACTCATTCATTCTAGAATTTTGTCAAGGATTGATGAACAGATTATGGGTCCAAGGTTTATGAAATCTACCTCTTCAAAAATTAGGAAACCATTTATCTATCACCAGTCTTCTGATACCTCTCTCATTTACTGTGCTGTCTCAGAGCCTGGTGACTAGTTGCAGCCAATGATGATACCTATAAGTTATTTGGGTACTCTTGGATGTAATTCTTCTCTGTATGGAGACTGGGACCCATCTAAAGTGGTTGGATGTACTTTAGCTCTCTCTTTTGTTATTGTACACTCCATTTTTCCTTTATTGGTATTGTTTTTACCTTTTCTAATTTGCACAACATTTTCCTTCATAAAGAATGTGGAAGGGGCAGCTAGGTGGCATAGTGGATGGAGCACTAGTCCTGGATTCAGGAGGACCTGAGTTCAAATCAGGCCTTAGACACATAACACTTACTAGCTGTGTGACCCTGGGCAAGTCACTTAATGCCATTGCCTAACCCCCCCCCCTCCAAAAAAAAAAGAAAAGAAAAGAATGTGGAAACAGACTGAAGGAGGATTGAATAATTTTTTTCTTCTCTCTGTCATTTTTTTACCTCTAACTCAACATGTCTGAAAAAACAACTTCATCATCTTTCTCCCTATACAATCTCCTTCTGACTTTCTTATTTCTTCAGTTGGCATTATTGTTCTTTAAGTAACCCAGGCTTGAAATTTGAAAGGAATCTTTGATTCCACTTTTACCTACTACTCTCTGTCCAAGCTGTTGCTAAATTCCCCAAAATGGACTGCTAATTCTTTCTAGGACATGTTCTTCATTCTTTTTGTTCCAATCATCATTGCTCATTCTATCTCTTACAATTATAATACCCTCCCTTTCCAATTTTGTGTGCTAAGACCCTTTCAGTTATTTAAAGCCAAACTCAAATTCCATTTCTTCCCTGTTTCTCCTCAACATGATTTCTCCCTTCTCTGAACTCATAATACAATACATACCTCACAGGGTTGTTGTGAGAAAAGGGGCTGTGTGAAACTTCAAACACTATATAAGTCTGAGTTGTTTATTTTTGATAGGCAGTGTAAAGTAGTGCCATAGGGCCAGGAAGACTTGGGTTCAAGTTCTACTTCTTATCCAAACTGGTTGTGTGAGACTTAGCAAATTGCTTAATTTCTCAGTACCCTAGAGAGCTTTCTAAGAGCAAATTTGCAGAAGAGCTCTCTGACCTGAATTGGTAGAGGAAGTTTTCACATTTGAAATGAATACCAATGAAATCACAGGCCTGTTCTCTATCTCTGTTATCATTTTCATCATAATTTTTATCAAGAAGCATCCTGGCATAGTGGATAAGGAGTTGACCTTTGAGTCAGAAAGATCTGTTCTCAAGACCTGCCTCTGACACAGACTAGTTGTATGACCATGGGCAATTTGCTTAACTTCTCAAGGTCCCAGGTATCTCACTAAGACCAAAACCAATGTAGATCAATGTCATCTGCATTCATGGATTTTTCCCAATGGTCCAGACCAAAATTATCTATCTTTACCCTTTAGGTGCTTGTCATGTTTACTTTTGGATAATGTCTTTTTCCTTTGTACCATTTCCCAAGTTGAGTTCTTGAGAGTGTATGTGATTTACCTTTATATTTCTCTTAGCATTTAACATGATGTTTTTCATGTAGTAAACACTTGACAAATTTAAAAGATAGACTAAAATTGATTAATATCACACTATAGCTAGCATTTGTATAGGACTTTAAGGCTTGCAAAGCACTCTGCACATATTATCTTATTTGATCCTCACAACAACTCTGGGAAATAGATTCTGTTATTGTCCCTACAATACATATGAAAAAAAAAAACTGAGGTAGACAGGCATTAAACACCTTGTCTTCTGGTTACAACAGCTAGTGTCTGAGGATGGTTTTGAACTCCTGTCTTCCTGACTCCAGAGCTAACATGCTATCTATTGGACCACCTAGCTGCCACTGTCTTTACTAACTATTGATTTCATTTACTTCAAGTCATCTTTCTCTTGTAAAAACAACAAATTTCTTCTAGTAAAAACAACAAATCCCAGCCCTTCCCCCCATGTAATTTAAAAAAACCTTCGGTATTTCATGAGCCTCGTTCATTTTAAAATTGTCATTACTGCTTTTTATATGTCTCTGATCATTTGGAGTTATATTGATAATATTTTATCGGTAGATTCTCTCATTTATTCTTGATATGTACCCCCATTCCATCTTTTTTGTACATTTCTTTTTAAGAATTTAGGCTAATCAGGTTACACATTAGCTCCTTCTAGGTCCTCTTATATTCCTTTATTCCTTGGAAATGTTTTATTGATGCTATTAAAAAACCGGTGATGATCACTTCTCAATTACATATCCCCCTTCCTCATAACAAAGAAGTATGACTAAGCAAAACAATTAATATGTTGACCATTTCAGACAATGTATGTCAATTCTGCAACTAAAGTCTATCACCTCCCTGCCAAGAGAGAAAGGTCTGCTAATCTTCTGAGCTTATGATTGGACATTGAATTTATCTGAACTTTGAAGCCTTTAAGAGTTATTTTCATTTATTGTGTTTTGATCATCATGCAAATTGTTACCTTTGAACCAGATGATACAGATTCCTTTGAATTGTACATATTTATCATTTCTTTCAGGAAAACTGTATACTGCTAAAATCAGAGACATTTCTACCATAATTTGTTTGGCTATTCCCCAACTGGTATTCAATTACTGTCCCTCCAGTTGTATGCTATTACCAAAATTGTTGTAAGTATCCTATTCCCCTTTGTACTCTTTGTCCTTGAGATTTTATATGTTAGTAAGTCATTAGCAAGTATTTATTAAGTGCCTACTATGTGACAGACACTGTGTTAAGCATTGGGGATAAAAAAAAAGGTAAAAACCATCCCAGCCTTCAAGGGCCTCACAATCTAATGGAGTAGATAACATGTAAAAAGTATGTAGAAATGAGATACATTCACTATATATATATATACATACATGTACATGTACATGTACATATACATATATATATATATATACATGATCATACATATGATCATTTGGAGGTAACCTCAGAGGGACATCTCTAGTATAATGGGGGGGCAGGAAAAATTTCTTGTAGAAGGTGAGATTTTTTTCCTCTGGAATTTTTGTAATCTTTTATAAATATGGCTATTACAAATTACAATGTGTGATAACATACTAATTTCTCTCGTTTTCCATCACTTCTGTATTACCAATCAATTTTTTTGAAAGAATTACATTCAAATGAGTATTATTCTAATTGCTTCCTTTACCTCCCAACAGGGTTTGTCAGTCAATAACTTATAAGATGCTCTGCTTTTTAGAAGAATTAGATTTTTCTGGATTCCAGGAGGGCTGCAACTCCCCAACATTATTATAATGCTACTATGCCAATATTATAATACATATTAGGAAAACATTATCCTTATTCTCTCTTTGGTATGTGTACTTAACAGCCCCATTTGTTAAAACAATTTGCTTACAGGCACCCTAAACTGTGGGCATTTTTAGCTACACTGAGATATAAAAAAATTTCTTAAATTAGAAAATTAGATTGTTGATGGACACTGATCGGGTCCTGACTCAAGGACACCAAGGGTCTTTTCCTTTTAGGGCTAAGGTTTAAAAAAAAATTAATGCAGATGGAAGAATTGTAAATGATGCCATTCTCTGTTTATTGCCTACTTGACTGCACATATGAATATTTATAATGACCCAACACATTTCATATCATTTCAGGGTCCCATTTCTGTAGGCCCTCAGGGAGCCGATATTATTTGGTCTCTCAATTCCTCTGCAAGATCAGAACCTCCTTTTATAATACCGTGTCTGAAGACTTTACTTACTGATGAATTTCTGTAGAAATCTTAATATACTGGCTCCTAAGAGACATGTGGATGTAATTTTATAACGTTACATCACAAAAGCTCAGAAGCTTTTATTTTCCTAATTGTACTTGTCTTTGATTTAGCCACACATCTCTTGCCTCAGTCTTTTTTTTTTGTTGTTAATGCATGCTTCTTGATGATAAGTTACATGCAATAGAAAAGCTTTGAGGTATAGCAGGAAGAATATTGGACTTAGAAGCTGAAGATTTAAGTTCAAATCCTGATTCTCACACTTGCTAGGTACCTGACCTTGAGCCAAATCATTTCATCTCTCAATGTAAATTCCCAACATCTGAAGAGAAGATACTGATAACAAATGCTATTGATAACAATTGTAGGGTGGCATGGTGAAGGAGGTTGTTCTTCTACTCCTGTTTTCTCCCCCAACTCAATATAGTATCAACTCATTGTCAAGGTGGAGCTTGACTATTGCTCTTTCTATTTTCTGGAAAGTTGTATCAAACAATCTGTAGCTCTATCTTTTGTAGCTCTAAGCCCCCAGCCAGAGATACCCTGGTGAAATGTTAGATCTATCTCTTTCTTCTCTGGACATACACCTGCTTCAGTCGCCTTCTTATTTCTAAAAATCATGCCCAGACCAATAAAGTCTGGTGATTAACACTGTTACAAAAAAAAAAAAGCAGGGATTTAAAACAAAGAAAGATGAATAGACTTTCCCGTGCCCAGAATGAAAAGCTTCAAGTTTTCACAAAGGAGCACTAGAGGAGAAAAGAGATTCAGGATTAACACCTGGTATTGTAATCCAGGGGGATTTTTAGCAAGACAATTTCTGTCCCAACACTCCTTGTACCCAACCTGACAAGCACCTTTGCTCCCTTTCTTTATAGTGGTGGCTTCTGCCTGTGCTAAGGGCCCCTTTCTCCAGCTCCATGTATCTCCTATACATCTTACCAGGGGCTGTGTTCCACTTGGAATCTGTATACTCAGTAAAATGACTTTTAAAGTTCACCCTGAAGACAAGGCCTATCATTCTTCGTTCTATTGTGTTGTTTCCTTTCTAATTAACTCAATGTACTAATTTGCACCTCGGTAGAAAAGGGATCACCTATGTTAATTGCATCTTTCCCCTGTTGTTTAATGTCTTATTGTCTCTTTTTTCTGTGATTAGGCCTTGGGCTTTTAAAGACCACTCTTGCTCATCCTGCCTACTTCATACTATTGCTATAAAGAAAGTGCTTTTGTCAATCTTAAAGGTTATATGGATTTGCACTTTTTTTTTTTTTTTGGTGAGGCAGTAGAGGTTAAGTGACACACAGCTAGTAAGTGTCAAGTGTCTGAGGCTGGATTTGAATTTAGGTCCTCCTGACTCCAAGGCCGGTGCTCTACCCACTGCGTCACCCAGCTGCCCCCCATTTTTTTTTGGTGAGGCAATTGGGGTTAAGTGACTTGCCCAGGGTTATACAGCTAGTATGTGTTAGGTGTCTGAGGTCAGATCTGAACTCAGGTCCTCCTGACTCCAGGGCTGGTGCTCTACCCACTGCACCTCCTAGCTGCCCCTTGTATTTGCACTTTTAAGAGGCCTTGGCTTCCCCTATTTACTGATTTAATTCCTTTTTCTTGTTTAGAATTAGACTGGTTCCCTTTTTAATCCCTGGGCATTTTCCCATGGATTTCCCAATGGAAGCAGATTCAAAGTCACTCCCTTGACCTCCCCTCTCCACCCACCTCTTCTCTCTCTGTAGTCCCTGCTGGTCAGACTCTTGGTGGAACAATAAGCCAATTGAGTTTGTCCTGGGCTCATTCACATCTCAGAGGAAAGTTCAGACTATAAATCTCCATCCCTAATGCTCCCTCCTATACTCAGGAAGTATAAATTTAAAACTGAAAGGACTCAGAAGCTATCTAGTCCAAGGGATGTTAAGTCACTCACCTAAAGTAACATAGGTCGCAGATGACCAAGCATGGATTCAAACTCAGATCTTACAACGCCAAATTGCTGCCTCACAAAATCATACTCACCTGTATTCATATCTATTTATTTTACCAGTAGCAACCTTTTTTTCTTTTTTATACATTGATCTTTATATGTGAAGTTTGCTTTCATTTCATGCTGTTTCATGTAATTATTAAATAACTAATTTCTGGATATAAGCAAAGAACAACTATTTTGGCTAGTTGTGAATGTTGACTTTCTCCTCGAGCTTCATAGATACTTCCCAGAAGTGGCCTCGGAATAAAGCTCCTTTAAGAGCTGAGCAGACTCAGTACCCTCAGTGCTGGGCTACAATTTTGTGGACCTCTAGGAAACACAGTTTTATTCCAGATTTAGCCATATTGCCTTTGAGAAGCTCTTCCAAAAGTGATCCATTCACAATTATATCATACAAGGTCCCTTTCTTGTACTAAAGAACTCAGTGGCAATACACAATCAAGTCAGAATGGGCTTACAGTGCTTTGGATTGTATAGTTTCACAAAGCATTTGGGGATGTGGTTGGCAACAGAATAGGCCTACCCTGAGAAAAGCTGGCTTGCCTTTATGATGAGGATGAGCTCAGATAACCTTGTTTTCAACATGATTCTTATTCTTGATTATTCTAAAACATGGTTAAAAATGAGAGGCAGGGTAGGAGAGAGTAAACCCACTCTAAAATGCCAAAGCTTTTGGTTCAGTAATCAGTGGTCTGGAAACCTAACCTTTTCCCTGGCTTGTCTCCCTTAAAGGGACCAATTACTCTCCTCAACTTAAAAGTTCTATAAAGTCAGTGTCAGAATCCCCCGTAATATCTGCATCTTCTGTTAAGTAATTTTCCGTTTCCATGTCATCTTTGGATTCACAAGGTATGCATGCATTGTTAGCATCAATGAAGTCTTGTATTTAAAATAAAGGTATTTAAAGTGGTCAAGAGGTTAGTAGCAGATAATCCCATTTGTCATTAAGATGGATCATAGATTTAGAGCTGAAAGAGAACTTCAAAAGCATCTAGTCCAACCCCTAAGTTTTACAGATGCCGATTGAGACCCACAGAGATTTAATGACTTTTTCAAGGTCACATTGTAAAATATAAGATAGGATTTGAAGCTTGTTTTTCTGATTTGAAATCTGGCATTCTTTCTACTATACCACTCTCCCTATTGCTCAGTTGACATTCAACTGTGTTCTATACTATTCTTTCTGTAATTTATTTCATTTTCTTCAGGTCTGTGAAATATTTTCAGCCCCTTAATTAGACTTTTGCAAAGACTTAATCATTCACTTCTGAGGGAAAAATGTTTTCCTGGCAAGCCCTATTTTGATCTGGACCACGTTACTGCAATCAAGTATGCACTGTAATATCAGATTTCAGCCAGGAGATGGCAGAAATACCCCACGATGCTTTGGTCATGGGCTTCTGACATTAGGAGAACATGAATTTACCCTGTTAAGAGAAGGAAGGGGGTATGTGATAAGCCTTCTTATGTAAGAAAGCAGGCAGAAGTACCTGTGGTAAAAAGAATTTCTACTCAGGCACCACTATTAGTCTGTGAATTTGGCCTTGAACCTGAAGGTATTCTTAGCTTGCAAAGGAAACATAGCTGAGTGCAAAATCGCCTTAAGCAAATCTGTCAGAATGAGCTATGAGGTGAGCACCACAAGGCCTCGGTCTTATTCCGGGCTGTTTTATTGGTGTGTAGATCAATATAATTGTGATAAAAAAAAACCTCAGAATAAAAGCATACAGGCTTAAAGCATAAAGCTAGAAACTGCTAAAACAGTCCTTGCTATGTTCGGGCAGATAAATTGAGTTCTGTGTGGCTGCATTTGACTTGGCTGAAGGGAAAGGAGGGAATTTTTTTTAAATGGGGAGGTGGGAAAAGACCCTGAATTTTGAATATGAGTCATTTAAAAAAGCCATTTTGGAATTTACTTAAAAGCCGAGCATCCAAGGCAGAGCTTTTAGGAAGAGTGAGAATTTTTCTCTTGGACAATATGGCCACATTTCTGTCATTCCAGCTTCTATTTCACTGTTTAAGTTTGTTGTTGCTACAACTGAGTTTGCTGCTAGTCACTGGCTTTTGGATTTGATCCTATTGGTGAGGTGGCCACATTTCCCCAGTAAAACTGCACAGACATTGAGACCTCCATTGGGATTAAGTCACATTAAAGGAACCTTTCTGTTTCGCCTTTACCACTACTATTTCTGGATTTGAACAAAAGGCAATGAGTTTATCTCCAGTCCTGATTTTCACATAATCTCAAAGTTGGAATGGAATCTCAGAGACCATCAATAATCCAACCTATACTTGAGTAAGAGCCCCCTTTACAGAAGTGGGCCCCAAATGGTCATCCAGCCCCTGCTCAAAGATCTCCACGGGGCGGGGGAAGAGGTGGCGGTACCTCTGTACATAGTGGAGACAGACAGAGAGATATAGAGATGGATTGAATTATACCCTATGGACCAGTTATGGAGATGGGCTTGCAGTGACCATTCCACTGAGTGTGTGAGAGACTCCCCTGGCAACTTCTGGGGTCATAAGAAATAGCACTGAACAGATTGACATTTTGATATGATACAGCAGTCTTAGGTCAAATATTAACATCTATGGTAATGATCAGAGCACTGTATCAATTGAAAAGAGCTCTGTCTCTCTCTATTTATCTCTCTTCCCCTCCCTCCTTCTCTTCCCCCCTCTCCCAATTCTCCAAATGTGGCAAATAGTTCTCTCTCCCTGGGCTTCTGGGGAGGGGTAAACATCCTTCTCCCCAACACTGGAAGTATGGAAGCTATAGGCAAATGACAAGAAAAGGATGTTTGTTGGCTTAGGCAAGCCTCAGCTTGGGCTTGGGGTCCCTGACTATCTCTTCTGTGTTGTGTTCCTCCCCTGAGCAGAGGTGACAGTTGGTTATTTTGAGATATTTATGTCCTGCTTTGGAGGCAATCTTGTGAGACTGAGAGATCTGGACCTCTTGGGTACTCTCAATTGAAGCTAACTGGTTGCAGGAAGAATGTTCTACAACTACACCATTTTTGGAAAATATGTTAGCCCACAGGATAATGAACCCAAACCCTGGCCTGGCTTCCTAGAAGACACGTACTTTGAGGAAATCATTTGAACAGTGAAGAATTGAGGTGAAATGTCAAAGGCTGATTCAGCATTTCTACAAACTGCTTCATATTTTGATGGTTAAGTCTTAATTTCTTGGGAGTGTGTATAACAGTTACACACACATTTAGCAGTATAATAAGTTACTGTGTTCTTGTGAGCCTTTTGAATTAAGTAACTCTTTCATGTACAGGGACATAAATAGTTGTCCTCTTCCTGATTTACTTTGTACATGGAGTATCTTTCTAATTTCTGGTGTGGGGTGTAAGGAACCAGAGAATGTGAGGAAAAAGAGATTGAACCCTCTGTCTAAGGGCTAGTCTCCCTAGGGACTAAACTCAATGCATGTGCATGGGTCTGGTGCCAAGGGCCACTCTGGGCCTCACAGCACTTGCTATTATTTAGATAAATATAAATTAGAACCTAATATATGTAATGTATAGGAAGAGAAATATGACTTCTGGTTGGGAGGACTAAAGAAGGCTTTTTGAAGAATGCAGCAAGGAAGTGGTGCTTGAAGGGTGGATAGAATTTCGATAGGCAGAGGAGGGGAGTGTATTCCAATCTTATGGGACATGCTCTATAGAACAACATTTTCTTTTCCTTCAGAGGCACAATATCAAATCCCTGTCCACTGACTATTCTTTGGTGCTTTCCTTCCCTCTCTGCTATGTATCTCATTTCTTTCAAAACTTCCCTAATTGTACAGTTTAGTCATACAGGCCTACTTCTTATGCCTCCCACACAACATTCCAACCCTAATCTCCATGTATTTGGACACAATATTCAACATGTATGGAATGTACTTCTTCCTCCATTCATTAGCTTCCTTTCCTTAAAAACAAATATATATGTATATATATACACATATAATGTATATATTATAGCTATATACTACATATTAAGTATAACATGTTGTACATAATTTTAAATATATAAGATGTATATATCATATATGTAAACACAAGGTAATTTCAGTGACAAGAGGCACCAGCAGCTGAGGGGGTTGGGAAAGGCTTCATTAGGAGGTGTATTTGAGCTGAACTTTGAAGGAGGCTAATTATTCTAGGAGAAGGAGATAAGAATTACATTCTAGACATGGTGAATAGTGTGTACAAATACATGGAGAGTGCAATTAGAATGTTTTGTGGGAGGCACAGAAAACACGCCTTTTTGATTACCAGGAGTGAGGAACCTAAGGCCTCAAGGCTACACGTGGCCCTCTAGGTCCTCAAGCGTAGCCCTTTGACCGAATCCAAACTTCACAAAAGTCAAAGGGCCGCACTTGAGGATTTGGATTTGTTCTGTGAAATTTGGGTTCAGTCAAAGGGTCACACTTGAGGACCTAGGGGGCCACATGCAGACTGGAGGGTGCAGGTTCCCCACCCCTGGAAACTGTAGAATGAGGGAAAGCATTAGTGTATAACAAGTCTCAAAATATAAGCTGGGACCAGTTTATGAAGGACTTTTAATGCCCAACAGGAAGATCTTAGTATTTGATCTTAGGAGGAATAGGGAGTCGCTGGAGCTTCTTGAACAGGGAAATCAGAACTACACCTTAGAAATAAAATTTTTTCATCTGTGAACAGAATGGATTAGGGAGGGGAGAGCTATGGAGTTTGTTGTTCAGTCATTTTTCAGTTGTGTCCAACTCTCCATTGACCCCATTTGGGATTTACTTGGCAAAGATACTGAAATGGTTTTCCATTTCCTTCCCCAGCTCATTTTACTCATATGGAAACTGAGGCAAATGGGGTTAAGTGACTCATCCAAGGACACACAGCTATTATGTGTCTGAGGCCAGATTTGAACTCAGAAGGATGAGTCTTCCTGACTCCAGGTCCAGTGCTTTATCCACTGTGCCACCCAGCAGTCCAGACATGAGACAGAGAGGCCAATTAGGAACCTCTTCAACAGTCCAGGTCACAGTGAACCATGGGATTCATTTTCTAATCAGGATCAAAATTCAATTTGAGTACTTTGATAGCCAAAGTGGTATCGTCACTCTCTCTAATTTCTTTCTTCTAATAAACGCTAGCTACTGAGGTCACTTCTGGCTGTAAACCCTATAGTCTTATGATCATAGCACTAAAAATTGTGGGGAGTAAGGAAAAGAAAAGAAGATGAAGGACTTAAGGAAAGTGGAGTGAGACGGACTTTTCTGATTAGTTCCTAGACTTGCTTTCCCTGGGGTGTGGGCTGCAGGGTCAGATTCTAACAGTCTTGAGCAATTGCAGGATCCTAGATTGATAGCCAGGACAGGACTTTGAGTCCAGCAAGTCCTCATTTTATGGATGATGGGAAGTCACTTTTATGCTTGATGACTACCTCCCAGGCACCAAGAGAAGCAGAATGGAACTTAGTGATTCCCCAGGAAGAAATTGTGATTCATGAGTAGGCCACGAGCCAACCAAATACCAGTGCTAAGTGACAACCCACTTCTGACATTACCTCTTCACCACTGCCTCTCATCTGGCACATTGGAAAGAGGCACAAGGGCCTGCTCCCTTCTCCATTGTCTCCCCCGGACTTTCCATGTCTTGGGTTGCTCAGCTGGTTGGCATGTCTGCGAATCAGGAAAAGTGCCTTCTTCAAAGGAATCAATTTCGGTAGCCGCAAGTCTGGGTGGTTTGGGTAGATGTTGGCTAATTCTTTATAAAATTCTCCTTCTTCCTCAAAGTTCCCATCAAATGTACAAAGTTATAGGGAGTTGCTACCTTTTTGCAAAGTTGTGGCATGAGAACTTTGCTTTCAAAACCACATAACACCATCCTGTATAGATGCCATATGGTATGCCATAGCTCAACAGTTTAATTACAGGGATTAAGAAGAAAAATTCCTTTACATTTAGATTGAAGATGTTAGGTTTGGGTGTGATTACGGGAAAACCAATCTTTTCCTCCTCCATGCTTTACCAATTGAAATTCCTCCTTTTACTTTAAATTAAAACAAAAAAACCTACTAACAATTAGAGCTGTCCCAAAGTAGAATGTACTGCCCCAAAAGGTGGTGAATTCCTCCTCCCTGGTGGCCTTCATGCAGAGGTTAGCTGACCACTTGTTGAGTGTATTATAGTGTGGATTCCTTTTATGGATGGGTCATATTAGAGATCCCTTACAAATCTCAAATTCTGAGATGCTGTGAAATATTTCTTTTGATTATAGCCTTTCCTTTCAACAAATCACCATGAAAATAAGTTAGTGTTATCAACTTAAATAATAAAGATCACGCAGAGCTCTATATTTACTGATTGGACATGACATTTTTCTTAGCCCAGCGTGGCATTAGTGGAATAAAGGAATAAGACTAAGTTGCCCAGATGTGGTTTCTGATCCAGGTGTTATGTCTAACTATCAAAGACTTATAGGATTTCAGAGCTGGAAGGGACCTCAGCAGACATCTAGCCCAACTCATTCTTGAAAAAGATTATCTATTATGACACAGATGGTAAGTAGTTATCCAGACTTTATTTGACGACCTCTAGAGAGAGAGAATCCACTACTGAGGGGGAAGCCACTACCTCCTTCCTGTGGTGATTCATTTCATTTTTGAGTAGCACTAATTTTTAGAAGAGCAGCACAATGGATAGAGTGCTGGACCTGAAGTCATCTTCCTGAGTTCAAATCTGGCCTCAGACATTCTGCTTTTGTCCTACTTTGGGTAATATGCCCAGTAATGGGATAGCTGACTCAAAGTTATGAAGACTCTAATCAATTTTTTAATATAGTTCTAAATTATTGTTTTAGAATGTCAGACCAATTCAGAACTCTGGCAAAAAATGTATTTGTGTGCACATATTCCCAGAGCTCTTCCAAAATCAACCATTTCTCACTTTTATCATGTTTGTCAATTTGATCAATATACCTATAGTTTGCATCTGTTCTTTTGGAAATGGTTTATTGATACTTGCTATTCAGTTTAGCCAGATTTCCTAGGGTTCTGTGTCTTCTTTGCAATGACCCTAGCTCTAAGGAGGATAAGGCAGGATAGGAATGTGTCTTAAGAAATGCTGCACATCATTCTGATTCATTTGGAATAGTAGAAGGTTACACCTGAGGAAAGGAGATAGTAAAATAAACAAGTATTGGGGGGAGGTGATTTTAAAACAAAGTATAGAATGGGAGTGAAGGTGGTCTTTACATGATAATTATATATATATATATGTATATATATATGTATGATTAAGTGGGAAAGCCACTTAACCTGGTTTGCCTCAGTTTCCTCATCTGTAAAATGAGCTGGAGAGGGAAATGGCAAACTCCTCCAGTATCTTTTCCAAGAAAGCCTCAAATGGGTTCATGAAAAGTATGACATGACTGAAAATGACTGCACAATTGTTAGAAAATTTATCTACATATTAAGCCTTCGTTTACTTCCTTGTAACTTCTATTCATTACCCTTCATTCTGGCCAGTGGGTCCAAATAGAACAAGTCTTTTCCCACAAGATAGCTTTTTGCAGACCTATTCCTGAGGTTATCAGGACATGATATTATCCCAGACTATCCCAGTTTGGGAGGCCCACAGGCTTCCACAAAGACCAGATTACTGCACAGGATACAGTAGGAAAAGAAGGTGATGGCTGACACATTGACATATATACATTCATTGATACATACATATAGACATGCAAGTAATCAGGGCCACATTGGATCTAGTTACCTGGCAACTATGACTTCTTATCTTACCCCATTCACTTCCCTCAAGTTCTATGTTGCATTTTGGTACCATCCTCTCCCATTATTTGCCATTCAGGCCTATACTTGGTATTGATTTATTTTTGTTTAACATTTAAAATTTAAAATTGATAAGTTGGCTAGTAAGACAGATGTTTCCCCACTAAGGTACTTTTTCGGCTGATTTAATCTTCTTGTTGTAGCAATACATTTCCAATGATTAAAATTTTGTATAAATTATTTTTATTGGTGTCAGTGTTCATTTGATATTCATTTTCCATTTCTTATTGTTGATTACTTGTTCAAGTTATTTAGGATTGAGTTTTTTCAATGGGTACACTTTATTCTTATAATTATTCTTATTTCTTCTTGCTTTTTCCTAATTCTGATTGTTGCATTGACAAGTTGGTGAACTGACTGAATACAGATAGTGCAAGGATGGGGTTCTATTCAGTTTAGCCAGATTTCTTAGGGTTCTGTGTCTTCTTTGCAATGGCTCTAATTCTAGGGAGGATAGGGCAGGATAGGAATGTGTCGTAAGAAATTTTGCATGGTCTGCCTCAGTGGACACTTGAGGAGCAATAGGAGGGAGATTCATTGCAGTTCTCATACATCATTGTCTCTCTTTAGCTGTCAAACATTCCTGGTTTTAGTTATCATTATTCTTTATTTGAAATGGTGTAGACTTGAATAATTTCAGCCAAAATTGTAACAAACATATTTTATGCATCTAGTTATATATTGTGTCATTTATATCTCATTGTTGTTAACTTTGGATTCATTTTATCCTGGGGTAAGAATGTCATAAAATTTTTGTTTTTGGAAAATAAGGAAAATATGTCTTGAAAAAATATTATCAAAAATATTTGAGTATCCTTGTCTGGCTACTGAATAAAGTCTAAACTTCTTAAAAAAAAAGAAATTCTGCATGGGGCAGGTAGGTGGCACAGTGGATAGAGCACCGGTTTTGGAGTCAGGAGGACCTGCGTTCAAATCCAACCTCAGACACATAACACTCACTAGCTGTATGACTGTGGGCAAGTCACTTAACCCCAATCGCTTCACCAACAAAAAAAAAAGAAAAGAAAAGAAAAAAAGAAAAGAAATGCTGCACGTCATTCTGTTTCATTTGGAATAGTAAAGTTACACCTGAGGAAAGGAGATAGTAAAGTAAATAATTAAGTATTGGGGGAAGGTGATTTTGAAACAAAGTATAGAATAAGAGTGAAGGTGATCTTTACAGGATAATATATATATTTCAGTATTTCTAGGTGCTCTCTTCAGCTATAAAAATGACAATTATCCACACACATACATATATATATATATATGCATACACAGGTGTGTGTATCATATACATGTTTGCACAAAAAAATTGTTAGGTATTTAATTCAACTAATTTAAGAATGCATGTCCTATGGAGGTATGATTCAGTGGAAAGGTTCTAGATTTGGAGTTAAAGGTCTTGGGTATGATTCCCATATCTAAGAATAACTACTGTCATGAATGGAGATGGTTTCCAGGTAAATAATAATCAATTTATTAATCACTAATAGTCAATAAATTGATAGTGGTTTCTCTTGGTAACCAAAGATGCCAAAGGAAACTCTGAAACACCTAAAATCAGGTGTGATTCCTCTGATGAGGACCTCCTCTGACAAGTGAAACTCAGCTCAGATTGGTGGACATTTAATGTGGGGGTGGGCTAAAAGTCTCCAGTTCCTCCTGCTCGGACTGTGGCTTGATCATGATACTCAGCAGCCTCCAGCAGTCTGAGGAGGTGAAGCCGTTTCCATCCTGAAGTCTCTGGCTAGTTTTCTCTTTCATGAGTGGAGTCACTCTAACTCTAATGGAGAAGATCAAGGACAGGGTTCCTTCCCTCATGGTAAGAGCTTGCCTAGACTGGATTCTGTCAATACTTTAAACCAGGTATGGGAAACCTGAGGCCTCTGGGCTACATATGGTCCTCTAGGTCCTCATGTGTGGCCCTTTGACTGAATCCAAACTTCACAGAACAAATTCTCTTAATAAAAAGATTTGATCTGTAAAAGTTGTACTTAGTAAAAAGGCCATACCCAAGGACCTAGAAGGCCACATGTGGCCTCTAGGCCACAGTTTCTCCACCCCTGCCAGAAATTAGGTTTCCCATTTGGATGGGGTTTTACCTAACCTAGTTAAGGAACACGTGCTTTGTGGTCTAGGAGTAATCTTATTACTCAGTCATACCATTCAGAGACTGACTGACTTTTTTAGGAGGAAGTCTTAATAGAAATAGGAAAAAGATAGATCACAAATTAACAATTAATTACTAATATAATAGCGTAAAATTAATTTCTCTCACTACTTTTGTGAACTTGAGTGAGTTACTACAACTTTCTGGGCCTCAGTTTGCTTATCTATTTAAAAGGGGCTTAGACTAGACCTCTAAAGTTCCTTCTGGTTCTAAATCTAGGTTCTCTCTGTGATCTTACAGCCTGTTACCTTGTCTGTATTTATAAAATGAAAGTGTTGGGCTAGATGATATCTCAGCTGTCTTTTAGCGTGACAATTCTATGTTCTGTGACCTTGGCCAGATTCTCCCCAAATACAGAAATATAAACTGGCATCTATAAAGTTATAGGTTTCTCTGTTCTTCCTGAACCTGACCCTTGCTTTCACATTTATTGCAATATTTGACCCAAGCCCTAATGGAAGCCTAAGAGACTTATAATGTTCATGTTGTGTATGCTAAACATTTTGATATGACCTTGGGGAATTTTGTCATTTTATTGAAAATAATTTTTGTGGAGGTGTGTTATCAGGAAGGATTGGTGTAGTAACCAGCTCTACAATGGTATTGTATCAAACTACCATTCTAGCCAAGGGAAGCCAATTACCAGCAATGACTAAAGGTAAAGTCATTAAAATATAGACTTTGAAAGGGAAGTGATTGTTCTTGCTTCAAAGTATCAGGATTGAGTAAAAAGGCTTTCTGAACACAGACAGTTGCAATAATATATTTTTATGTAACATTTACATAATAGTAACTAACATTTATATAGCATTTAAGGTTTTCAAAGCACTTTACATATATTATCTCATTTTATCCTCACAACAACCTGTGGGGAAGGTGTTATTATTACCCCCATTTTACAGATGGGGATGAGATAGGTGAAATGACTTGTGCAGAGTATCACAGCTAATAAGTTTCTGAGGCAGGATTTGAACTCAGGTCTTCCTGATTTTCAGGAATCTGGAAACTGGGCATAGAACTAGTTCTATGATTTAAAGATAAGGCTAATTATTCACTCAACACAGATGACCCCCCTCATCTTCAAGTTTCCCATTTACACAGATTTTTTATTGTTCATTTGTGTAGTCATGCCCAACTCTTTGTGATCCATAGCATGCCGGTACTGTCCATGGGGTTTTATTGGGAAAGATACTGGCATGATTTGCCATTTCCTTCTCCAATGGATTAAGACAAAAAGAAGTTAAATGACTTGCCCAGGGTCACACAGATAGTAAGTATCTGAGGCTGCATTTGAACTCAGGCCCAGGGCTCTATCCACTGAGCAACCTAGCTGCCTCCTACACAGATTACAAATTTGTTTTACTGAGAATGAGTTTAAGACATTGAATATCAATGCAGACAAGTCTAACTTCCTGCCAGGCAATGAGAAAAAACAACTTCTTGAGCAACTGTGGAATCCTATTGGATCCTACATCTCCTTAGAGTCAGGGTGATGATGTCTCCAGCAGGACAGAGCAAGAAGGAAAAACTACTGGTCCCAGAATGCCTCAGTAGCCACCATGCACTCAAGAACCAGGTTGAAACTTCCTTCTGAGTAGGTAACAGGTACTATAATCTTACCTGTTTTCTTTGATGGGGCAAGACTTATTAGGAAAACAAATTCTTTTCCACAGTTTATGTAATCAACTATATGTTACCATGCTTCAAAGCGGAAACAGACTACTGTGTAGCACTCTAGCCACTGCCCTACCCAGCTGTATTTTGATGATGTTAAGGCCCTTTGATCCACATGAATAAAATAACACATCAGATGAATTATACATTATAATTAAGCAATAATAAAATTTATAATATATTGCATAAGAGATAGAACAGTATATTGCCTAGGTTTAAGCATCAGGAAAACCTGGGTTCAAGTCTTGCTTCTGACACATACAAATCATTTAACCTCTCATTGTCTTCAGCCAGATTTTATAGGAGTTACCTGACCACCAGTACTGTTCAGCTGATAGCTGAAGCTCTGTTTTTTAAATCAGTCTCATCCATAAAGTTGAAGGACAGAGAAGAGCTGAAGGCACAGAAGGGAATCTTATACATTCTTTGGATACTGACTCCATTTCAGAGATGAAAGGGCAGAGTAGTGGCACTGTCCTTGTCAGGGTCTGCTTTTGTGTCCATTCTCCTTTTTCCTTAAACTGTGAGCAAAGAATCATGAGAAATAATAAGTTCTCTGTCAGTGACAGGACAAAAAATGAAGAGATATTGACTATAGGAACTTGTATTTGCACCAGAGGGGTTCTATAAAGTCTATATATTAAGGGTGTCCCCAAAGTCATAGTGCCATTTTAATCTATAACTTAATATGTCCAAGAATTTTGGGATATTCTATGTACTATCTGGATACATCCTGGGTTTAGAAATAGCTGTAGGTATATAGCTGCAGAGTAGAAATTGAATTATGTGTTATTTATTCCTTTATTGATTCTGTGCAAAATAGCAGAACACTGGATGTGGTTAAGTCAGTCTGTCATTATGTTCTGTTCATAGGGAGTATACTATGCATTATGCCAAATGACTGGAACTCATTGAATATGTCATTTCATGGAAAGAAAGAGTTTAGAATTGGGGGCTCAGAGCTATTCATATTCAATAAATACATACTACTTATACTCCTTACGCTAATGAGATGAGTCTGACTGTACAAGGAGAGGTATAATTTGGGGATAGCTTATTATCCACTTTCTGGCAACCAGTATACAAAAACTGAAATTCTCTGAAGTTTCAGGATTATAGAACCAAATTTAAGAGATTGCACGGGGGGTGGAGCCAAGATGGCGGAGGGAAAGCAGTGACTTACTAAAGCTCTCCCCCAAACCCCTCCAAATACCTATAAAAATGGCTCTAAACAAATTCTAAAGCAGCAGAACCCACAAAAAGACAGAATGAAACAAGTTTCCAGCCCAAGACAACCTGGATGGCTGATCGGAAAGGTATATCGCGCCGGGCTGGGAGAGGAGCGCAGTTTGGCGTGGGCGCGCAGGCTGTGGTGACCCTGGAGCAGGCCTCAGAGGACTGAATCGCGGGCAGCTGTGGCAGTTTCCAGACTCCTCAACCCACTAACGCCAAAGACAACATAGAAGGTTAGTGGGAAAAGTCTGTGACTGCAGTGAGAGAAGAAGCTAGGTATCAGCCGCAAGTCCAGAGTGTGCCCTCAGGGCAACGGCTGCCTCCTGAGCTTCCTGCCCACAGACTGAGGGGGAATTGAGTGGCTGATCAGAGGGGGATTGCAAGGATCTCTTTGCCAGGGCTGAGGCAGAAATCTCTTGTTTTGCCCGTGCTTGGATCTGGGTCACAGTTCTGAGGGGCAGTCCTGGGGCGAGGAGGTGGTAGAGTTTGTTGTGGCGGTGGAGGGGAAACACCTCACCCCTAATCATAGCACCTTGGAAGAACTGACACTTTTCAGGTCCCTAGAAATATCTCTGAAAACAGCTGTACAAACCCCCGAAGCTTGGAACAGTACATTCTCCACATTGGAAACAGACTCTTACCTTAACAAAAAGTTTAAAACTCAAGTAATTGGTTGGGATCATGAGCAAGCAGTGCAAGAAGAGTCAGACTATATTATCTTACTTTGGTGACAAAGAAGATCAAAACATACAACCAGAAGAAGAAAGCAAAGTCAAAGCTCCTACATCCAAAACCTCCAAGAAAAATACGAATCAGTCCCAGGCCCTGGAAGAGCTCAAAAGGGATTTTGAGAAGCAAGTAAGAGAAGTAGAGGAAAAACTGGGAAGAGAAATGAGAGTGATGCAAGAAAATCATGAAAATCAAGTTAACAGCTTGCTAAAGGAGACCCAAAAAAATACTGAAGAAAATAACACCTTAAAAAATAACTTAACCCAAATGGCAAAAGAGGTCCAAAAAGCCAATGAAGAGAAGAATGCCCAAAAGAGCAAAATTGGACAAATGGAAAAGGAAGTCCAAAAGATTACTGAAGAAAATACTTCCTTAAAAATTAGAATAGAGCAATTGGAAGCTAGTGACTTTATGAAAAATCAAGACACTGTAAAACAAATCCAAAAGAATGAAAAATTAGAAAACAATGTAAAATATCTCATTGGAAAAACAACTGACCTGAAAAATAGATCCAGGAAAGAGAATTTAAAAATTATTGGACTATCTGAAAGCCATGATCAAAAAAAGAGCCTAGACATCATCTTTCAAGAAATTATCCGGGAAAACTGTCCTGATATTTTAGAACCGGAGGGCAAAATAGAAATTGAAAGAATCCACCGATCTCCTCCTGAAAGAGATCCCCAAAGGAAAACTCCTAGGAATATTGTAGCCAAATTCCAGAGTTCCCAGGTCAAGGAGAAAATATTACAAGCAGGCAGAAAGAAACAATTCAAGTATTGTGGAAACACAATCAGGATAACACAAAATTTAGCTGCTTCTACATTAAGGGACCGCAGGGCATGGAATATAATATTCTGGAGAGCAAAGGAGGTAGGATTACAACCAAGAATCACCTACCCAGCAAAACTGAATATAATTCTTCAGGGGAAAAATGTACATTCAGTGAAATAGAGGACTTTCAAACATTCTTGATGAAAAGACCAGAGCTGAATAGAAAATTTGACTTTCCAATACAAGACTCAAGTGGAACATGAAGAGGTAAAGGAGTATCAGAGTGGGCCACAACCCTGTGAACTTCAGAAAGTCAGGAGAGTGAGCCACTAGTGACCTGGGAGCTGAAGTAGACACCAGTGAGGAACAAAGTCCTAAGCCATCTGTTTGATTCAGCATTTAGAAGGCTGCCAAGAGGAAGTGACAGTGACTCTGCTATGCCACTTTCAGAATTGAAGTTGGTAGGTTGAATGCTATGTAGAACCTTCATTAAGTTTGAGCCCAGTCTCTTCAGGAAGCAATGTGGTATAAGGGAGAGTATGTACCCTGATGTGGGGGGAAAATATTTGTACTTCTATTTTCACTTTATCTTTTCAGTAAATATCACTGTAAAAGCAAATAGATATTAATTGGCTAAACAAAACTGGGGTGCTAATCACTAGTAATTGATATTGGGGAAGACACGTTAGAATGGGCATATGAGCCAATAGTCTCAGAGAAGAACTCTATAATACGTTGGGGGCATCCCTGAAACTCTAAAGGGGAAGATGTGGATAGCCATGCTCTGGGGAATCTGATCTACTAATGTATGGATGTGTTGGGAGTGGGTGTTGTTGGGAGAATAATTCCAGAGCCTTGCTCTATATATCTGATCTTAGAGGTAATAAGAAACCACAAGAGTTTAACTTAAAGGGGAAGTGACATCATCAGACTTGAGGTTTAGGAAAATTACTCTGGCAGTTGACTGATGTATGGATTGGACTGGGGAAAGACTTGAGGTAGAAAGACCAACCATAAAGTTATTGTAATGGTCCAAGAATGGATGATGAAGTTTTGCACCAGGGTGGTGGCTATGTTATTAGAGAGGAGGGATGTATATTAGAGATTTTGTGAAAGTAGAAAAAAACTTGACAACAGATTGGATATTGTGGTGAGTACAAGAAAAGAGATGAAGTTGCATACCTCTGTGACTGGGAAGATGGTGGTGCTCTCAATGGTAACAAGAAAATGTGGGAGAAGGGAGGGTTTTGGGGAAAAGATAATGACTTCTGCTTTAGATGGGTTGAGTTTGCCAACCCATTTAGCACATAACCATGCTAAACAGACCCTGTATAAATGTATATCATCTAAAACATATGCATATAGTTTCTGGGTAGGCTCCTCCTCCCAACTTAGAAATTCCCTGGTCTTTCATCCAATTAGAAATCAGATTGCCTAATGTATTGATTCCTTTTAATTAATTGGCCTTTTTCAATTAATTGTTTTAATGTATAAAAGTTTGTCTCCCCTTGTATTCAGAGTCCAATTCTAAGCTGAGGAAGGGGCCTGGTCCCAATTTGTTAGCAATTGGCATACACTGCTTAATTAATGCTCAGAAATGCTCAGAAGCTCGAACCTTTTTTTTTTCCTCAGTTATTTCATCTTTCAACTGACATAGAGCTACAGAGAGTTTTGCACTTCCCCAACATTCTCCTTCAAGATATGACCAGGGTTAGCATAGGGCTTGATGGGGCTTGGTACATTTTTGGTGAACAGAATCAGGTTAGTTTTCAGCAGTGCCATTTGGGGTTTAAACCACCCTCTAAGATTAAGAGGCACAATGAGTTGCTGATATGCATTGATGAAGGGAATTTCCACACATGGAGTTCCCTTATCACAGGTTTTGGGTAGGTATATGCTATAATTTGGGAATACAAAGACAAAATCCTTAAGATAGATCCTACTCTCAAGCAGCTTATTTTCTACTAGTTAGATAAAACATACACAGCAGTATATAACATAGTTAAATACACGGTATTTTGAAGAAGGATGAAGAACTAATAATTTGGTGAACATGAGAGGAGGAAAATTAGGTAAAGTTTCAGAGAGGAAGTGGCATCTGAGCTAAGCCTTGAGGGTAGAAATGAGTTCCAAGAGACAGAATTAAAGAAGGAAGACAGTCTAGCCATGGATGATGGCTTTTTATTTTACTTTTTTTTTTTTCCAAAGAGAGATTCCATTAGAGTTGATTTCATCCTAACTTAGCTGGTCATTTTCACTCTATTCCCCTTGTTGTTTAAGAGATGGAATGACCCAGATGTTTAACTCCCCTGGAAAGTGAATGGCTACAAGAAGCCTCCCATTAGGAGAAGGGCTCATCTTATACATCCCACTCAATCTGTGTCCCTGGGGGCTACAAAAAGTTCAAAATCTTCAATAATCCCAGTCTCTTTCATTTCCCCATAAAGTCTGTGTTGTTAGTAAGCCGTTTGTTATAAGGTGATTCTGAGAGAAACTTCCAAGTACAAAAAGTCCTACCATGAGTTTATAATATCCCAAACATATCTCTCTCCCTCCTCCCTCCTTTCCTTCCTTTCTTCTTTCCTGTTTTCTTTCTGTCTTCCTTTTTCCTTCCTTCCTTCCTTCCCTCCTTCCTTCTCTCCTTCCTTCCCCCCTTCCTTCCTTCTTCCCCTCCCTCTTTCCTTCCTTCCTTCCTTCCTTCCTTCCTTCCTTCCTTCCTTCCTTCCTTTCCCTTCTTTCTCCCCATTTCTTTATTATAAAAAAATGGGTATATTTTGCTTTTACATAACTTTTGTATCTCAATGTTAACCCTCCCCATCCATGAGAGCCATTTTTTATAACGAAAAGTACAAAAGAAAAACATAAATACAACTTTAGCAAAACTAACCAGCACATTAACCTGACATTATATACAGTGCTTCTCATCTCTAATCCTCCCTCTGTAAAGAGGGAAAAGAGATGCCTTCTCATCTCTCTCCTTTGGGGCTGTGCTTGATCAATATAATCTCATAGCCTTCAGCTTTATATGTTTATTTTTTTTGTATTTATTTATTTATTTATTTTAGGCAGTTAGGGTTAAGTGACTTGCCCTGGGTCACACAGCTAGTAAGTGTCAAGTGTTTGGTCTGAGACCGAATTTGAACTCAGGTCCTCCTGACTTCAGGACCGGTGCTCTATCCACTGCACCACCTAGCTGCCTCTTATTTTTTTGTATTTAAAAGCACATGTTATATATGTTGTTTTTCCTATTTGTGTTTATTTATTCTTTATATAATTTAATATGTTTTCCCATTCTTTTCTGTGTTCTTCATATTATTTTTTTTACAAAGCAGTATAATATTACATCACATTCACATATCACAAATGTTTAGTTATTCTCCACTCAATCAATCACACAATCCTACCAGCAAAAGCCTGCTATCAGTATTGTAAATCACTTTGTTAATTTCGTGAGGATAAACACAAGGCCATGAAACTAACTCTCCTGATAACTTTGATTAGTTCTAAGACTCAGAAGGTAACTTGTGAAGTTGTCTGTCAGAACTGGTGACCAACACTTCTGCTGAACAGTATAAACTGACTTTGTCTTCCAAAAATTTCAGTCATAGCGTGCCAAGTTGTGTGGTATGGCACAAAAGATACAAGGACATGGTGTGGAATACAGTCAGGAAGACCTGGGTTTGAATCTTGCCTCCAACATTAAAGATCTTAGCTTTAGAGTTGGAAAGGACATCTTATTCACCTCTCTAATTTTATATATGATGAAACAGAGGTCCAGTTTAGACATTAACTGATGTGCCCAAGAGCAAACTAGTGCGAGTGGTAGAGCCAAGATTTAAATATACATTCTTAAACTCTAAGGCACACTGGTATAGCAAGTTAAGGAGCTAGCCAAGGTCAAAAGTGATAGCAGGAACTTCTCTCAAAAAGTTAGTTGTGGGTTACCTTTTAATGAGAGCAGGTCAGATTTTTCCAAGAAGCCCTGCTCTGGAAGATGAGGCAATTTGGGGCCAAATTCACTTGCAGGTTTGCTAAAGTTGCTGCTTCATCTCTGTCAGGACAGACATTCCTGTTCTCCCTACTTCCCCACTCAGAATTTGAATTTATTATTTATGTATTTCATGTTTATATGTGGTTCCCTGGTAGAGTGTAAGCTCCTTCAAGGCAGGGACTTTTAAATTTAGAACTTTAGATCCCCAGTGTTTACAGTGTCAAGCACATTTGTCGTTCATTTGTTTTTAGTCATTTCTGACTCTGCATGACCCCATTTAGGGTTTTCTTGGCAAAGATGCTGGAATGGTTTGCTATTTCCTTCTCTGGCCCATTTTACAGTTGAGGAAACTAAGGCAAACTAAGATTTGCCCAGGGTCACACAGAAAGCTAGTATGTGTCTGAGGCCAGATTTGAACTAAGGAATATTAGCCTTCCTGACTCCAGGCCTAGTACTCTATCCACTCTGCCATCTCGCTGCCACTTAGCATATAGCAGGTGCTCAATAAATGCTTGTTGAATTGAGTTTGGCATTCAAGGCTGTGCTGGAGCCGATTCCTATGTACTCTCAATAACTGATTGTTAAATTTTCAGTGTGGACATATACCCCTCAGAAACTTGAAAATGCTACAAATCAGAGCTTGCTTTATTGTTTTATTGATTGTCTAGACTTAAGAAAGTGATGGATAAATTGCAGATTAAACTCAAAAGTACATACATTTTTGTTTGAGAGCCTGTTGTTAAAAATTTATCAGCACACCCCTGTTTACAAATGTTTATAAATAGAAGTATATATAAAATGATTTTACATTCACACACATATTTGTGTTTAATGGTGGCCATCTCTAGGGTTTGGTGTGGGGAGGGAAGAAAAAAGAGGAAAAAATAAAAAAGAAATTTATGTAACTTTATTATAAATTTAAAAGGAATTGCAAGTCATACAAACTAGATTTGAAATTTCATGTGCAATCTTTTTAATTATACTATGTTATAAAAATGCTTGTTTTATCCCAGAAATTAAAAATAAAATAAACATTAGAAAAATGTTACCAGCACACCCCTGTTTCCAACCCCATAAGACTCGGCTTTCCAGATCGGTGAGGCCTCCTTGAGGTTATTACTAACTGATTCATTTTCCCATGATGTTTGTCCAGGGGACCTGTAATATAGCTTTTGCCTGAGAGTCTGATAGGGTACAACTATTAGGAAAATTTGCAGCATGTGGGAGCTAAAGAATCCACTCTGAGTGGGAGGAGGTATAATATGTAGAAGTAGCAGGGGTGACTAGAATAGAAAGAAGACTGAGAGACATAGAAGACAGAGGCAGCGGAAAATGAACGAACATGACAGAAGAAAAGCCATTTTTGCTGACAACCTCATCACCCTTTTTTACTGTTGTTTTTTCCTAGATGGAAAACATAGGCTTGGTTATTGTGGAAAGGCACTGAAACATAAGTTAATATGGTAGCTATTGAACAATGCATAGTAAACATACCATTTCACAGCAGGAAGAAAAGAGAAAACAAGTTGAGATACAGAGGGCAAAAGAATAAATACACTCCCATTGGACACCAGCCAATTCTCTAGCTAAAAGTGCTCTGAGGCAGGCAGAGAATAACTTCAATAACTGCCATTTGTCAGGAACTCAATGTTTGCCATAAGGTAGCACAATTCCCTATCCTCCTCCCCCTCCTCCCAGTGAACTTTTATTCACTTCTGACTTAGGTGGCCCTTCCAGTTTGAAAGTACCTTGGTTTTCCAAACGTGGAGTGAGGTGAAAGGAGCAACTCAAATATAGTTAGCTCATTTAGCTTCTGATAACATATTACCCGTGTTACAGTATCTGTACTAGCAGCATCCTTGGCATATATTACATAAGGCATAATTCCTGGCTTGCTGTGGTACCATTATCATTGAGCAAAATATCTTGATTTGGGGAGGATGGGGGAGGTGTGCAGACCTATAATTTTATCAGTATGGGGAATTTCTTCACATATGCCCTTCCTCCATAGATGCATACTTGCACCTTATAGTCTAGGGAGTTTCTCAGTGTATAAATGCCTTGCCCATGTTCACACAACTAGCATGTGTGAGAGGCAAGATTCTTCCTGACTCTAAAGCCGGACCTCTGTTTTCTACACCATGCAGGGATTGTCTCTTTTGCTGCATTTAGCATCCCTAGTGGTTAATACAGTCCTTGGCACATAGTAGGCCCTTATAAATGTTTATTTATTGATTGAAAACTGTATTATTATAACTGCAAATAATGAAATAATAGTAGACATACACAGAGCATAAAGTTTTGCAAAGCTTTAGTGCTTTGCATATATCTCATTTGATATTGATAGGGTTGGCAACTTTCATGAACCTGTGATTGGCAAAATAATACCAACAGATGATATGGTTGATCCCTGCTGGGAAAATAAGAGAATGAACATCAAGGTAAAGGAATTCATGCTGTTAACATGCATTAACATGTTAATACCAAAAATGTTTCTGTCAGATAAATCAGTTATCAAGTATTGAGTACCTACCATGCATCTCTAACTGCACTAGGTCCAATGGGTGATACTGTAAAAGTACAAGACATAGTTCCTGACCCATTAAAGTGGATAAAAACATACCAGTTCATCTTTTTTAGTGGGGGAGGGAGAGGATTCTAGTATTTATTTTATTTTTGTTACTGTTCAGGTTGTTTAGTCGCGTCCAACTCTTCATGACTCTGTGGACCATAGCACTCCAAGCCCTTCTTTCCGTTACTATCTCTCAAACTCTGTCCAAGCTCATGTTCATTGCTTCCATGATGCAATCTGTCCATCTCATTCTCTGCCATCCCCTTTTCCTTCTGCCTTCAATCTTTCCCATCAGGGTTTTTTCCAGTGAGTCCCATCTTCTCATTATGTGACCAAAGTATTTAAGCTTCAGCTTCAGTATTTGACCTTCCAGTGAATAGCCTGAATTAATTTCTTTAAATATTGACTGATTTGATCTCCTTGCTGTCCGAGGGACTCCCAACAGTCTTCTCCAGCACCACAATTCAAAAGTGTCAGTTCTACAGGGTTTAGCTTTCTTTCTTATCCAATTCTCGCAGCCATATGTTGCTACTGGAAAAATCATAGCTTTGACTATACCTCTGGCTTTATTTAAGAGCAAAACTACAACAATATGACTGATTCCCTTTCTCCTGGTGCCTTTTTTAGGTTCTTAGAACCAAAGAGTTAGAAGGGAACTTAGAAATCGTGTAGTCTAACCCCTGTGAGGACTGTTTTTGGGCAGGTAAAGTTATAAGCTAGGTGGAATTTGCTAGCAGTTTTCACCCCAATATTCATCCCTAGTTCTGACTCCAGGACATCTGAAGCTTTCATGCTTATCCTGTCTGTCTAGTAACCCTTCTTCCCTGTAGTGCAATGTCTTGTTTAAGGCAACAAATACTCCATGTTCCACCCTCATCCCTCACATTCAAATAAGATGGGTGCTATTTCTTCCCATTTTCTCATGATCCTGCTCCCAAGCAAATGATTACTAGTACTAATGGGTTAACCTACTTCTTAATATATTAAGTATCTAATGTATTATAATCCCTTTGCAGCTACTGTAACAAAATGCTTCAGTTCATTGATTCCTATGGTTAGAGTTGGACAGGACCATGGAGATGAGCTGGTCTAACAGCCTCATTTTACAGGTATAGATACTGAGGCCCTAAGGGAGGAAATGATTTGGCCAGCGTCACATAGCCAGTCCACAGCAGAGCTGCTTCATCAGACTGAGAGGTCAGTGCTTTTCCCACTTCCCTATATTACCTTAACTCAGTTTAGATGAAGATCTTTTTTGAAGGAAGTCCTCAGGGAGTGGTGCATATGCTAAGAATTCCAGGCAAGATGGAGGAGCTCTTAGAGATAAGGCAAAGTAGAAGCAAATGACATTGCTCTCAAAACATTTAACTTAAGGCAGCTGCTTGGAAGGGTGGGGGAGTGTTCCTATAATTTTATAAATGTGGAAACTCTCTCTCCTCTGAAACAACTCATCTGGGGTATAGTCTTGGGACTTAGTCATATAAGCACCGAGAAGTTACTTAACTTGCCCATGGCACACAGAAAGTAGTTATCAGAGACAACATTTGAGCAGAGGTCTTCCCAACCCCTGCCTGGTCCTCTATCCACTTCTTTGGGCTGCTTCTTAATAAGGTGGCTCTTTAATGTACCTAAATGGAAGCCTGGGCCTTTTTTCACACTTCATCTTCCCTCCCACCCCCCACCATATCCACTTTCTTTTATATTTTTATTTATACTTCATATTACTGATTACCCCTCTCGTCCTTCTCACCTGAACAATGCAGGGGTACAAACAATCCTCTGCGTGTTTGAAGTTTAAGGGACATAGGAGAAGAACACCCCCAGCCTCATGCCATCTGGCACCCTCATGCCAGGAACAGTTATTTCCCTTGACCTGGGAATGAACACCTTTCCTCTGTAACTCTAGGATTCAGTATTATTCTGCTGCTACAAAAATTGAAAGTCCTGCAGGAACAGAGGTGGGAGATTTGTTACCAGAACGTACTGAGCAGCAAGATAGTGTAGTGGGTAGAGCACTTGGCCTGGAGTCTGGAAGACTTGAGTTCAGATCTGGCCTCACACACTTACAATCTGTGTGACTTTGGACAAGTCATTTAATTTGTTTGCCTCAGTTTCTCTCTCTGTAAAATGGGGATGATAATAACATGGGCAGCTAGATGGCACAGTGGACAGAGCACTGGGCTTACAATCAGAAAGATTCACCTTCATGAATTCAAATCTAGCCTCAGACACTTTTACTGGCTATGTGACCCTGGGCAAGTCACATAACCCTGTTTGCCTCAGTTTCCTCATCTGTAAAATGAACTAGTGAAGGAAAAGGCAAACCACTCCAGTATCATTGCTAAGAAAACCCCAAATGGGCTCATGAAGAGTCAGATACAAGAACTGAACAATAACAACACCATGTGCCAGGCACTGTGCTAAGCACTCTGCAGATATCTCATTTGATCCTTAGAGTCAGCAAAGATCTGTATTCATACTCTGCCTTCCATGCTTACTAGCTGTGACAGTGGACAAATCACTTAATCTTCCTGACCCCATTTCCTTATCTGTAAAATAGAGATAATCATTCCCTCTATCAGTAGTTCCTCTCTCACAGTGTTATTATGAGTTTCAAATGTGATAATTTATGCAAAGTGCTTTGTAAATGTTAGATTGCTGGGATTTTGTTTGTTTGTTTTGTTTTGTTTTTGGTTCAGACCTATTTGGTTTAGACACTGATTCCATAAGTGTAGGGAACACTAGTGGGTAAACTTTCTCCTTCATTAGCAGTTAGGCAGTAGCTTATAGTTTTGGAGACTTGCCCAGGGCAAATGTTAAGCATCATTATTCTTATTTTTAGGCTGTCTTCTCTTTCTTTGTTCCTCGGGAACAAGGTCTTTGGGAAATGAGATCAGCTGTGAATTCCTTCGTCTCTCACTTCTGCCAGTATCTTCAAGGGGGTTCCCTGAAGTCCTGAGCTCCAGGGATAAATGTACTATATGCCGTACCCTAAGTATATGATAGAAAGAGCTTCTTCCTAAGACCTGAGACTCAACCCCAAAGCAACAAAAACAGGAAATGCTTAGTAGATCTCATGGAGCTCTAATGGGCCCAGCTTGAGAAGCAGCAACAAACAGTTCCGTGACATCAGGGAGACAAACACTGCTCACGTTCAGCCATGTCAATAGATACTGACTCCCTTCATTATGTGGAGGGTGGCACAAATCCACTTGTTATGCAATGTTGACCTAGGAAGTGGTTTCAGATTGGTTTGGGCTCTTTTGAGATGGTTTTGGATCAGATCTTGTTATGAAAGCTAGATCCAGGCAAAGAGCGCACCATACAGGAATTCATTGTTTTCATTGGTTGGAAAATCCCCCAAACCCACACTAAAATTCCATGGGGCAATTGATGTCAGAATAATAACTTCAGAAGGAAAGGATAAGAGAGAGCTACTGGCAAATACAGAAATAGCACTCCTGGCCTTTGTACTGGGGACATGGAATCCAAGTGCCATGTTGATGGATAATGCCTGCACTACTAGGCAGTGGGGCCTGGAATAATTTTCTCTCTTTTTTTGGAATAATTTTCTGTCAATGGCACAACCAGCACATCCCCTAGTCCTGGTGTCACCAAGGAAGTGAGGGCAAGAGGGAGAGATCTGGGGCTAATTGAAGGCTTACAATCTGCCTGTGGGACTTTAATGCCACCCTGAGGACCAGAGAAACTATAAACCACAGAAACCAATTGTAGATGGTGCTGGGGTATGTGTGTGTGGTGGGGAGGGAAGATGAAGGGAGAGTTTCCATAGGAGAAAATTGACAGCAGAAAAGATGAGTAGTGGGAGTAGTGATCAAAAGAACATTTGGGTCTGTTCAACATCTATCACTGCTGCCCCAGGCACCAAAAGACTTCAATGTGGGACTGAGTGTCCCTTTATTTCTTTGATACTGCAAAGATCTATGATTTCCTCAGGGAATTATCCCCACCTTTTGTGCAGATATCTGCCCCTACTAGGTAACAGGAGATGACCTTTGAGATCCTTTTAGGGGTCAGCTTAACATCACAGGTTTGATGGTGAGATGAAATGAGATATTTGCAAGTCACTGAATAGATGCCCTACTGTAGCAAGAATATTCAACAAGGACCTGGTGGCACTTAGTTTTTTTTTCTGGATAGGATACTTTTCATCTTCACATGGGCAATTCTATTTGGCAGGACAGCATGTGGTATCTAATGTGGTCTTCAGAATGCATCTAGTCAGAGTGGCCCTGGATTCACATGGTTGGATTGTTTTATGACCTAAAGTGATTAGGAAGGGGCCAATCAAGTTCCAAGGTTTAATTGATTGCTATTGTGAAAAATGGGGAACCTTGATCCTATCATACTCTGAAACTGTTAATGATGGCTTGCTCCTCAAATTAGCTTGTGTTTATTTAGAATAAAATGAAATATTTATAAAGCACTTAGTACAATGGCTGGCACACAGTAAGTGCTTCATAAATGATTATTCCCTTTTCTCCCTTCTGCTTTAGAATCATAAGATCATAGAAGCAGAGCTAGAAGGGACCTCAGAGACCTAGTCCAATTCCTTCATTTTGCCAATGAGTAAACTGAGGCCCAGGGAGAACAAGTGATTTGCCCAAGGTCACATGGGCAATAATACGTTTCAGAGGTAGGATTTGAACTCAGGTTCTCCAATTCCAAAGTCAATTATCTTTCCATTGTATACCACACACATGTTGTATTCCCCCTCCTCCTTCCCTCTTCCCCCAATAAAAAGCAAGCTCCTCAAAGAGAGGGAATTTTTAAAATCTTTGTAGCTTCAATGCCTAGCACAGCACCTTGTGATCAATCAATCAGCGTTTATTTAACATCTACTATATGCTAAGACAGGAAAGCCATGTGTATAAGGTAACTCACAATTTTGGGCTGCAAGCTTTGATGCCGTTGATCTATTGAGGGAAATTTTGCATCACATAAAACTGCGTCTGTAATGGTCCTCACTACTCTCCAGCTGGATGAATCCTGTTTCAATTTTGTCTTTCTGTCCTCAGTGCCTAGAATGGTGCATAGCAGATGTCTAATAAATACTGGTTAATTGATTGATTGATTGGTACTTTCTACATTCCAGCCATACTGGTCTACCTCTGTCCTCACAAATTAGCATTCCACCTTTCATCTTTGTCCCTTTGCACAAGATATACCTCATGCCTGGAGTGCACTCCCTTCTCTTGGAATCCTTCATTTACTCACTTAAAATAATCTTGTATTTATTTATCTTTCTATATATTATCTCTCTGCAGTTGAATAAGGCCATTAAGGACAGGGCCTTTATTTTTATGTTTGTATACACTGTATTCTGCACATTGTTCATGTTTAACAATTGCTTATTGAATTCAATTGAATGTACTTTATAGTTCAGCTAAATTAGACAATTTATTGTTCTTGAATATGTATATCCCAAGTCTTCTTGCCTCTATGCTTTTATTCACACCATTTCTTTTCCCCAGAATTCCTCCTCTCCCACATATCTCCATTTCCACATCTCTTTTTGTTTTTGTTTTTGTTTGTTTTTTTGGTTAGGCAATGGGGTTAAGTGACCTGCCCAGGGTGACACAGCTAGTAAGTCCATTTCCACATCTTGAAATCTGAGCTCTCCTTCAAGGCTTATCATCAACCTGTGGTGAAATTGATAGAAAACTGGATTTGTAATAAAAAGACCTGAGTTCTATTCCAGCTTTTCCACTAATAGGTTATGAGACCCTGAACTAGTCTTTTAACCACTCTGGGTCCCAGTTTCCTCATTGTAAAGAAAGGTAATTTTGATTAGATGATTGCTAGAATTTTCCCATACTGAATTGCTATTATCCACATAAATTTGGTACCTTCTGCCCTTCGTAATTAATAGCTATGCCTGTTGATTTTTCTAACACTTTCTTTTAATTTGTTTTGATCTAGTCATAAGGAAGACATCAGATATTGGGACTGAATCTCAAATGCTAAAGACTTCCAAGAAAGAACTTTTTTTTTTTTGTAATAACTGCTTTCATGTGGACATTGATCTGGGAAAAAAAAAAAACACCCACCCACACACACACACACACACACACACACACACACCAACTTGGTATCCTTTTGGTTAACTTATGGCATTACCCTTTATGTGGGATGCCCAGAAAAGCTGTGCTATAGGAGACGATTGACAAGAAGCAATTCAAGAGCATTGTCAGGGATACTAGATTCTCACAATTTAGTTACTATGTGTTGTACTTATGGTCAGAAATTCCTGAAATGCTTTTCTATGTTGTAACTCTCTTTCCTGGGCACACCTCCAGTGGGAATCTGTGAGCCAGATTATCATTTGAAATCTCCATCTCTGGCTCAATCTCCGACCCTTAGTTTTAGGCACCCAATTATTATAAGGGTCAGTTGGTAGCTGTATATTGTTTTCTTCGTCTTCTGGATGATGCACCTAAAGGGAAATGGGTTACCTTTGGAGAAGGTGGATTTGTAGTCTTCAAGCAAAGACTGGATGACCACTTGTGTTTATTGTAGTAGGAATTCTTTTTGGGATATGAGTTAGACTAGATGGTCTCTGAGATGCCTTTCAATTTTGCAATTCTGTGATTTTGTGAAGATAGTTTCCTCAATTCCTTGAGGAATACACACAAGGAACTCACTTTTCTATTCCTCTGTTGGGTACCTCACTTTGTGAGTAAGACTACAAGTTTCATTTCCTTTTCCATCTTCTATTTGGAAAAGGGCCTTGAGATGATGCTCTATGACAAGCAGGTGAAAGAGCTGGGAATATTTCAGCCAGAGAAGAGAAGTCTGTAAGGATAACATGATAGCTGTCTTCAAGTATTGAAAAGCTGTCAAGTGGAATGGATATTAGGCCTGTTCTATTTGGCCCTGGAGGGCAGAACAAAGAGTAATGGGTGGAAGTTTCAGTGAAGCAGGTTTTAGTTCTATTTAAGGAAATATTCCTAACAATTAAGGCAATCTCAAAGTGAAATGGGCTGCCTCAGGAGCTAGTGTGTTCCCTTTTACTGGAAATCTTCAAGTAGAGACTTACTGGGGATATCATAGAATGGACTCTTGTTCAGGTGCAGGCTAGATTAGGGATTAAGATCTCTTTTAAACCTGAGGTTCCACAATTCTGTAATTTTATGTCCTTAGCATCAGAAACCTCCATAATAATAGGCTTAGTATCCTAGTCATCTCTCCCTCCTCTATGTACTTAATTTCTAAAATCTTTCACCTTTGGTTACTACCTCCTTAGTTACAAACAACATTCTTAGGCCTGCTTTTGGTTAATTTCTTTCATGACATTTAGGTAGCCTTCTCCAAAAGTTCACCTAGATTACCATATTACTGAAGGACAAGAAAAAAGAGAAGAAGATAGAAGTAAAGAATACCCATCCTGAGTTTCTGGGATCAATCAATCACAAATATAAATGCCTAGTATGTGCCAGACAATATGCTAGGTACCAGGGATACAAATATAAAAGCAAGTTGATTCTTGCCTTCTAGGAGTTTTTATTCTACTGAGGTAGGGAGAGGGATATAACATGTTTATTAAATAATAATAAGTAAATAATATCCTATCTAAGGAATAGACCTGAAGCAATGATTTTTTTCCATTGCATATTCTTAGATGAGGAAACTCCTTCTCCCAATTGAAGATTGACACCTTCTTTGCAATTTTTTGTCTTAGAGAATTTCCTAGGGGAGTAGGAGACTTAGTCCTTTACCCACCAGGGTCACACCACTATCCTGAGCCCCTTTTCACTCTGCATTATCTTCCTTGGTGATTTCATCAGCTTCCATGGATCTAATTGTCATCTCTATGTATTTGACTCCTGGACCTATATATTCAGCCCTAATCTCTCTCCCGAGCTTTAGTCCCATACCATCAACTACATTTTGAATATCTCAAATTATGTGTCTCACAGGCACTTCAAACTAACATGATCAAAACAGAATTCATTATCTTTCCCCTCACACCCACTTTTCTTTCTAATGTTGCTATTACTGTTTGGGGTACACCAACCTTTCAGGAACTTAGGTGTGAAACCTCAGGGTTCCTCTCGATTTTTTACCCTCATTTATCCCTGATATCCAATCAATTGTCCAATCTTGTTATTTATTTATACTTTCACAACATCTCTCAGCTATTTCCTTCTCTTTACTCACGCAGCCACCACTTTTGTTCAAGCCCTCATCACCTTTCATCTAAACTGCAATAAGCAATAGTCTTTCTTATATCTCCTTCCAATCCAATGCATCCTCCACACAGCTTCCAAGGTCATTTTACCACATCATAGATTTAATCATGTCATGATCTCCCCTCCCAGTGCTCTATCAGTTCCAGGCACTTGTTATTATCTCCAGAATCAAATATAAATTTCTCTGTCATTTAAAACTCTTCTTGACCTAGTCCCTTCTTCCCTTTCTAGTTTTCTTATATTTTAATTCCTTCTGGGCATTCTATGCATTGATCTACTTGCTATATGTACTACTATTGGTGTACATAGGTCTACCTCAAAACTAATACTCCATTTCCCATCTCTGTGCATTTGTATTGGCTGTCCTCATGCCTGGAATACTCTCCCCCCCTTCATCTCTCACCTCTATCTCTTAACTTTCATGACTTTTTCATGACTCAGTCCAAATCCCATCTTCTATAAGAGTTCTTTCCTGATTCTGTCTCCTTCCCCATCACTTCTTTTCCAGGTTCTACCCTCTGAGATTACCTACCATCATTTCTGTATATTTCTTGTATGTACCTAGATATTTATGTGTATCCTCCCTTATCAGAATGTAAATTCTGGGAGGCAGGGTTTCTTTATTCTTATTTTTGCATACTCAGCAATTAGCACAGTGCATAGCACTATATAAGCACTTAATAATTGTTTGGTAGACTGGCTTTGTGGTTCTCTTGACAGAAATAAGGGGGTTTGGAGGGGAGATGGGTTTAGTGGGAAAGAGCATGAATTCAGTTTTCGACATGTTGAATTTGGTATTCTACCATTATAGAAGTAATACCATAATTTCCTCCTATTTTGTGAAGTCCAGTTCCTAAAAGGTTTTGAGCACACATTAAGTATTCTTTGCACAAGAATATTTTGCTACTGACCCAACATTAATAAATCAAATGCTTTCAGCAATTTTTTTTTAAGTAAAGAGGATAGATTTTCACTGAACAATTGGACTAATCACTTTGTCTTAGTTACCCATTAACGGCTGCTCCATGTACTTCCTCTGAATAAGTCCAGTTTTATTTTTCTTGCTAATTGTCTCATTCTGAATTATTCAATAACTAAGCCTCTAAAATCCTTTTGGATGAAGGTAAGGTATAAATCATAAATAAATGAATAAAAAATTTCCCTGAAGGATAGGTGCCAAGTAATGTTCTAAAAATCCCCCAAAGAAGATTTAGGGGAAAAATAGACTTTGGAAAACATGTTTTCTCTCCAAAAGGATTTTCTTACAAAAGATAAAATGTTTGAAAGACAATATAATACAAATGAATTATTGGATCATCTTAACTAAAAGACCTCTTATTCAAATAATGCAATTTAAAATTTGAAAAAATGCCTATAATGGACTTGGAACTATAAACTGAATAAATATAGTCTTCACAATTTAAGGAAGACAGAGACAACTGCTCTCTTCAACATGTAATAATATTAAGATGGTAACAGCTGGCTATCTAATACTGAACCTTGCAGGGTGGGATAACTATGTTGAATTAGCTGTGGTCCAAAATATGGTAATATCCCTAGAGGAGACAGTGGTTAGGACAGAAATAAGCACAGAATTCCTATTTATAATTCCTAGTCACAATGGTATGTTAATTATAAAACTTGATTAGTCATAGTATGTATGTGCCTAGGACTAGACGTCTATGAAGAGAGACTCAGTCATGCATAGATACTTATTCCTTTATGCATTTGCATACAGCTTGTACATATGGGAAATGGGCTTGACAAGATAGGTAGCAACCATGATGTGACTTCTGCAATGTTGGAGTCCTAAATTCAGTATGTTCAAAACTGAACTCATTATCATTCTCACTAAATCCATCTGTCCTTCAAACTTCCCAATTTTTGTCAAGAGCTCCATCAGTTAGTAAAAAATTACAGTAATTTTAGTTATCAGATTACCCAAAAGGGGCCCAAATGCTAGGGGCATTGGGGAGAATCATAAGATCATAGACTTAGACCTGGAAAGAACCTTAAAGATCAACCAATCCCAGCCACTATTTTAAAGAAGAAGAAACTACTACTCAGAGAGATAAAGGGACTTTCCCAAATCATATAGTTAGAAGGTATCTAAGGTAGAATTTGACCTCAGGTGTTCTTGACTCTTAGCCCAGTGCTTTTCCATTATGCCAATGCTACCTCTCAAAATAGGGACTTGCTTCTAAGTTTCAGCGATTTCTTGTATGGCTTTGATGAAATCCTCAAAAGAAATTCATTTCTCAGGACCATTTCATACAAAACTTTCCATTTTGTTGCTCTTTTTGTATTTCTTTGATAAAAATGAAAAAAAAAGCAAAATGCAGAATTAAAAAAAAAACCAACAGCAATATTCTATAGCAAGACCACATTTTAACAGTCAAACAACTGGCTGAAAGATACATATGACAAAAGATTCCATTGGGCTTACTGCTTTATTAACTACAAAAAATAATTTTATTGAATAGAACAAAAAAGCCAAGTGAAATGCTCTCCTTTAACAAGATGTCATCATGCGTATATTAGAATAATACAAGATTCCTTAAAAGATGCAACTGCAGGGATAATGACAATTTTGTTAGAAGACCCTCTGCTGGTTACCATTAAGTGAAGCCCATTACCCATAGATAGACTAGTAGAACCAAAGGTGTTTGGCACTGTAACAAATGATGTCAAATACAAAGTCCCAATGGAACATGATTGCCGACCAGGTAGAATTTATACCAGGAATGCAGGGCTAGTTCAATATTAGGAAAACTATCAGTATAATTCATCATATCAACACCAAAATTAACAGAAACCATATGATCATCTCAACAGATGCAGAAAAAGCTTTTGACAAAATATGACACCCATTCCTATTAAAAACACTAGAGAGCATAGGTATAAATGGACCCTTTCTTAAAATAATAAATAGCATCTATCTAAAACCTTCAGCAAGCATAATATGTAATGGGGACAAGCTAAAAGCATTTCCAATAAGATTGGGGGTGAAACAAGGATGTCCATTATCACCACTGTTATTCGATATCATACTGGAAACATTAGCTTTAGCAATAAGAGAAGAAAAAGAAATTGAAGGTATTAGAATAGGCAAAGAAGAAACAAAGCTATCACTCTTTGCAGATGACATGATGTTATACTTAGAGAATCCTAGAGAATCAAGTGAAAAACTACTTGAAATAATAAACAACTTTAGCAAAGTTGCAGGCTATAAAATAAACCCACATAAATCATTGGCATTTCTATATATTACCAACAAAGCCCAACAGCAAGAGATAGAAAGAGAAATTCCATTTAAACTTACTGTAGACATTATAAAATATTTAGGAGTCTACCTCCAGAAACAAACCCAGGAACTTTATGAACACAATTACAAAACAATTTTTACGCAAATGAAGTCAGATCTACATAATTGGAAAAACATCAGTTGCTCATGGGTAGGCCAAGCTAATATAATAAAAATGACAATTCTACCTAAGCTAATTTACTTATTCAGTGCCATACCAATCAAACTACCAAAAATTATTTTATAGAGTTAGAAAAAATAATAACAAGATTCATTTGGAAGAACAAAAAGTCCAGAATATCAAGGGAACTAATGAAAAGAAATGCAGGGGAAGGTGGCCTACCCATTTCAGATCTTAAATTGTGTTATAAAGCAGCAATCATCAAAACTGCTTGGTACTGGCTAAGAAATAGAGTGGTGGATCAGTGGAATAGGTTAAATATGCAAGACACAGTAGTGAATGACTATAGTAACCTATTATTTGATAAACCCAAAGACCCCATCTTCTGGGATAAGAACCCACTCTTTGAAAAAAAACTGCTGGGAAAACTGGAAAGAGTATGGCAGAAACTAGGCGTAGACCAAAATCTCACACCATATACCAAAATAAAGTCAAAATGGGTTCATGATTTAAGTATAAAGGCTGATACTATAAGCAAACTGGGAGAGCAAGGAATAGTTTACCTGTCAGATCTGTGGAGAACAGAAGAATTCATGACCAAACAGGGGATAGAGAACATTATGAAGAGCAAAATGGATAATTTCAATTATATTAAATTGAAAAGGTTTTGCACAAACAAAGCCAATGCAACTAAGATTAGAAGGAAGGTAGAAAATTGGGAAAGAATTTTTACAACCAGTGTCTCTGATAAGGGCCTCATTTCTAAAATTTATAGAGAATTAAGTCAAATTTATAAGAATACAAGTCATTCCCCAATTGATAAATGGTCAAAGGATATGAACAGACAGTTCTCAGATAAAGAAATTAAAGCCATCTATAGTCATATGAAAAAATGCTCTAAATCACTATTGATTAGAGAAATGCAAATCAAAACAACTCTGAGGTACCACATCACACCTATCAGAATGGCCAACATGACAAAACAGGAAAATGATAAATGTTGGAGAATATGTGGGAAAATTGGAACACTAATGCATTGTTGGTGGAGTTGTGAAATGATCCAACCATTTTGGAGAGCAATTTGGAACTATGCCCAAAGGGCTATCAAAATGTGCATACCCTTTGACCCAGCAATAGCACTTCTAGGGCCATATTCCAAAGAGATCATAGAAATGGGAAAAGGACCCACATGTACAAAAATATTCATAGCAGCTCTTTTTGTGGTGGCAAAAAATTGGAAATTGAGAGAATGCCCATCAGTTAGGGAATGGCTTAGCAAGTCATCGTATATGAATGTGATGGAATACTATTGCGCTGTAAGAAATGATGAACAGGCTGATTTCAGAAAGACCTGGAAAGACTTGTATGGTCTGATGCTGAGTGAAGTGAGCAGAACCAAGAAAACATTGTACACAATAACAGCCACGTTGTGTGATGACTAATATTGATAAACTTGACCCTTTCTGGCAATACAGGTATCTAAGACATCTCCAGAGGCCTTGTGATGGAAAATGCTATCCACATCCAAAGAAAGAACTATGGAAGTTGAATTGCTATTTTTTTTTCTCTTCTGTTGAGTTTTGCTTCCTCTTTCTGATGGTTCCTCCTATTGGTTTTAATTTTTACTTACAACATCACTAATGTGAAAATATGTTTAATATGAATGTAAATGTATAGCCTATATTAGATTGTACGCTGTCTTGGGGAGGGTGGTGGAGAGGAAGGGGGAGAAAAATTTTAAACTCAAAAGCATATGGAAGTGATTATTGATAAATCAAAATAAATTAATAAAAAAAATAAACAAAAAAAAGAAGTAGAAAAAAGGTTAGTGATTGTAGTAGCTTTCAATATGAGAAAGACAGAAAGAAATATGTTATATTCTATTCTCACACAGGCACAGCTTTGAGAATGAGAAATGGCTCAGAATGTATTATTTTTGTTAATAATGGTAGCTCTTATTACATCTAACAAGACACAATCTGTTGGCTACTGTTTTAAATATCAAGTTTCCTATCATTCATTAACTTGATTGATGACCAATCCTTACACTACAAATACTGATCTCAAAATATCCCAAAGAACCCAATCAATAAACTGTACTGGAATCAGAAAAAAAAGAAACATGATTGCCTATTAAGGCTGAATTTCCCCAGATATTTCTGTTTTGAGATAAAGTTCCAGAAACCTAGTAGATTCTTCTGAAATACATAAGTAAAATATTTTTATTTGACTATCCACACAAAGAAGATCAAGTAAATAAAGATAACCTATTGTCTGGAATATGATATGCAACTGGATGGACAACCACAGAAGTTGTCTATTACCACATACATCTTAGACAGACTCTACATATGGATAATGAAGTGGGCCCAGATTTGGAGAGGAGGAAAAGATAGTGCTAGACTATTTTTGAGACATTGCACAACATTTTTAATGACCTTAAACTCTCTGAAACAAAGAGTGATTCATCTTTATGGCCCAGAGAATTAGAGAATAAATCGGGGGAAGTATTTATACAGTGTCTACTATGTGCCTGGCACTGTACTAAGTGCTTTACAAATAACATCTCATTTGATCTTCATAACAACAACTATTAGAGATAGATGGTATTATTATCCCCATTTTACAATTGAGGAAACTGAGGCAAACAGAAGTTAAGTGACTTGCCCAGGATCACATGTTAAGCTAATAATTTTTAGAAGTTGGATTTGAACTCAGTTCTTCCTTGCTCCAGGCCCAATACTCTATCCTCTACAGCACCTTGCTGCCTAAATGGCTAAAATTGGAGACGATGACCAGGGTTGTGGTGTGTGAAGTGGAAAACCAATATTAGTTGGTTCTAAGAATTCCATGCCAGAGAAGGAAGGAAGGAAGGTAAGAGAAAGAGCAGAAGGTTGAAGGGCAATGATTAACAATAGAATAAGGTTTTTATAAGGCATAGTGTGAAGGTTAGGCCAGGGAGGCACTGAAGAGAGGTGGGGCTGAATATAAGTAAAGATATGAGTGAAAAGGAATTTTTTTTAAAACAGGTAATAATTCTGGATAGTGGATATTAGAACAGGAGGTTGGGATTTGGTAGCCATATGGTTGGAGGAAATCAAGGAGGCAGGAAATTATATCATCAATTGACCCCAAGATTTTTATTGGAATATTGTTGCTGATCTCATCTTCTGGGTAGAGGGAGATACAGGAGGTGGTGGGGGGGGTTGTAGTGAGAGTAGAAGGTTATGGCGTTTGAAAGGGGGCAAGGAGTCAAAGGGGACTTTTGCCAATCTCTTCTGCCAACTTGCAGAGATGATTAAGGCAGTTTACACACAAAGCAATCAATTTGGATGGTGTCTATGTGCAATGAAAGTTATATAGACATATTTGTTTTGTTCAAGGCTATACAAGGCTACAGATTTGGTGGACCTCCTCAAGGATATTTATAGGACAATAGGATAAAATATTATTCCAATTGTTTATAAAGGGGAAGAAAATGGTATTTATTAACTAGAGACCAGTGAAGTTGACTTTGATTTCTGGCAAATTTTTAGAACAGATTGAATATAGAAAAATAAACAATGGTCACAAGAAGCAGGTCATGCCAAACTACATTCATTTCATTTTTGACCAGATTTGTAAATCAGGAGTGAGAGAAATAATAAAGATTCAGTTTATCTGGGTTTTAACAAAATATTTGTCTAAGTATTTCTTGCTGTCTTTGTGTAAAAAATAGAGAGATGGGCTAGATAATCATACAATTGTGTGAATTCAGAACTGATTGAATGGCCAGATTGAAGTGGTAGTCACTAATGGTTTGATTTCAACTTAGAAAAACATGTTTAGTGGAGTGATTCACGGATGTGTTGGCCTTCTGCTGGTTGACATCTTAATTAATTACTTGAAAAAAGGCATAAATAATTTTTTTTCAAATTTGCAGATGACACAAAGCTGTTAAGGATGGTAAACACACTGGGCATAGAGTTAGGATTAAGAAAAAGGTCTTGAAAGGCTATAGGACTGGATTGAATCTAATAAGAGGAAATATAAGACTGAGAAAATTACAATTCTTATGCTTGGTTAACAAAAATCAAATCTACACATCCAGTTTAGGGGAAGCATGGTTAGATAGAAGTTGTTCTGAAAACTATCAGAGGGTTTTAGTGGACCACAAAGTCAATGACTTAACAGCATGATATGGCAATCATGAATGTCAATGCTGTCTTAAGGCTATATATTAAGACAACCATTAAAGTATGTAATATGCTTGGTTCTGAGAAATTCATTATAAGAAGGACATTGAGAACGTAAAGAACACCCAGGGGAGGGTAACCAGAATGGTGAATTCATGTCATATAAAGATAGGTTGAGTAAAATGTTAAACTGAAAATGAAAAGGATTAAGAAGGATATTATTTTTGTCTTTGAATATTTGAAGGGTTTTCACATATAAGAAGTAATATACTTAAATTCTTGGTCCCAGAAGGCAGAATTAGCAGCAATAGGCAGAATTTGTAAGGCGGGAAGTAGAAGTTTAGTATGAGGAAAAACTTCCTCAAATTTGGCACTATCCAAAATAGCCTTCATTGGAGATAGTGGGTTCTCACCTCGTGAAAGTCTTTAAGCCAAGCATATTACATTGTAGTAAGGATTCTTTCAGGTAACGTCAGATGGTCACTGAGGGCCTCTCCATTCTGTGATTTGTTGAACAACAAAGTCAGCAAATATTTATTCATGAGTATATAGAGAAAAAATTAGATGTTTGAATTGATAAAAAAAAATTTGATAAATGTATTGTAAATGCTTACCTGAGTATTTTAGCATCATACAGATACAGGCTAAATCTATTTTCCTTTTATTTTTCCTATTTTGATTTACTATATACATTATTTTTATTCTTTGCTTAATTTATTATTTCATTCAAACCAACACACTTCAAGGGTTAATTAGGAGTGCAAGGCTCCTCCTAGGCAAAACTAACAATTCTTCCATTAAAATAATACCAAAGTATTAGACACATATTTCCCGAAATACAGACCAAATTTGTTCAAACTCTGGAAACTCTCCATTTAAATGAAATTAAGCTATTCAGACTGGTAAATTCCCTACGATTACCATAGCAAGCCTCTATGGTCTAACAGTGAGACAGTTCCTATTTTGAGAAAATACTGATTTTGGCAACCAACACTATCTTTCATAGACATCCTTATGAGAACTGGATAATTCAGCTGAATTCCCATCATAGCCAGGAATAAAGATTATTGGTTCTTGATGTAGGTGTATTACCAGAATCATTTTAAGTCTGGCTAAGAGCCGTGTCCAAAAATGATTTATGGTTGGCACTCTTGATGTGTTTAAAATAACCTTTCTAAACATTTGTTTAAATTTCTTAGTCTTCTTTTGCACATATTATTTAAAGTCCATTTAACAAATACTCAAAGTAAGGTTAGTGTTGGCCAAACCTCTATCTGAAATCCAGGAAATATTTGCCAATATTGGCTCCAGTTAGAACCCACATCATGTATATTAATGCAGTTTCCTTGCTTCAAAACCACTTTTATTTTTCAGTTGTGGTCATGTTCTGGTTTTTAGTATGCTTATAGCAATAAATTCAAGTTTTAAATGGAACAAGTTCATTGTATCCAAGAAACAAAGAGGGGCTGATTTAATCCATCAGACTTGAATTCACACGCTCTCCTAGTTAATATAGCTCCACCATATCAATGTGAAATAATAGCTATCTCTCTTTTATAATATGGCATTACTGTATAGGTTAGTAGAAAGGATCTTTGTCTTGAATCAGGAGATACTGTTTTGAGTTCTGATTCTGGCATTTTATTAGCTGTTTGACCTTAGTTTCTTTCATGTTCTCTGGGCCTCAGTCTTTTCATCTGTAAAACGAATAATCATAACTTAATGATGTATTTCACAAGGTTATGATGAGAATCAATGGAATAATCTAAGTAAGATTTGTTTAAAAATTATTGTCATCCTCTAAAAGAGTTCTTCGTATTTCAAATATTGACACACATGGTTTTGGTCTGGACTTGTAATTTTGTTAATGAAGGGAGCTTCCCGTGAAGAAAATTAAGCTATAAACTATTATAATGTATTATATAAGTATTATAAATTTTATTTACATAATATATAATAGTCTATAAATATTATAACATATTAAATATATAATATATCAACTATACATTAATCTTAAGCAACTATTGTGCAGTTGGTGATCTCAGAGAGCTATCTGAGCACTAGGAGATAAAGTGAGTTGCCTATAAACATCTGTGGTTAGAATGTGTTCAGGGCAGGATTTAAATTGAGGCTTTCTTGACTCTGAGGCCAGCTTTCTACCTACAGTGGAACACTGGCTCTCAGTTCAAATACACGGATGCTAATTTTGCTGGAAGTATGCAGACTTCTTAATATTTAAAAGCCCTTTTCATGATAGGCCCTTTACCTAATGGACAGTGTATTGATTTTTTACCATAACTCTCTTTATTGCATAGGTCATGAAGACAAAAACAGGAGCACCTGTGTACCATTGGGGTGTGTGTGTAATTTTAGGAAAACATGAGGAAGGCCTCTTGAACACCATGTGGACCCACTGTCTTGAATTTTGGAGAGGACGTGGGCAATAGTTGCGCAGAACGGACTATGAGTATTTTGTATGAGTAAATTCCTAAGTATTAGAAGGAGATGCCCACATCAGTACAGTCACATTTTCCATTTGACTATTGGAGTGGTTTTGGGGGCAGACATATTAAATAATCTCTTTGCCTAGCTGAGACTCATCAGGCTGGTCTCTGTTCTGTCCTTTTAATCTTTCAATATGTTGTGTTTCTTTGTGCCTCTGAATATTTACTCATGCTGTTCTTTCTATCAGGAATGGCCTTCTCTTTCCTTCTATGTCATATCTATGCTTCACATTCCAATTAAAGCCTCATCTTCATCTTTAACATGTTCTTTCCTACTCTGACATGTATTAATCCCTCCCTTTGATCTCTATGTTTCTGTTTCACTATTGTCTTTAACATGCAACTTCTGACGCAGCATGCTGTAGTGCAGTAGGGTTAAACTGAAATATAATTGGGGCCCACTGATCTGTACATAAAGATCCCTGAAAGCTGTCTATTAGTTGACTTAGTTTTAAAATGTAGTATCATCTGTGTTTTATTGTATTTTTATTTATTTTATTAAATATTTCCAAATTACATTTTAATCTGGTTCAGGCCTCATTCAGGAATGTTGTGGGTTGCTTATGGTATTCAGCTATGTGTTTGATGTGTTTGATACCGCTGGTATAGTTGATAGAAAACTAGACTCAAAATCATGGAGAACTGGATTCAAATCCTGCTTCTAATGCATATTGCCTGTGTGACCTAGCCAAGTTACTTAATCTCTTAAAAAATTATAAGTCACAGAGAATGCATTAAACTGCATGGGTAGAGGTAATTTCCTTGCCCAAGGTTTCTTTATTCTAATGAAATCATAGGTCCCATTCTGATATTTACACACAACTTTATTATAGACTGTTTTATTTTAGAATTATTTTGAGTATTTAACCCTTGTGTCAAAGACTTAAGTAACATGAAGGACCCAAGATAGGATATTCTTACTCTTCTTGGCTGGGAGGCCTGAGCCATAAAATTTGTGAAAATGCACGCGTGGCATCCCTCATGTGCTGAAACTGACAGCACGCTTGTAAGCATGCAGTTCACAATTTTACAGAAGGAAGTTTTATTAAAAATAGAAAAACAAAATAGAAACTCTTGAATGAGCAGTTATTAGTTGCAAGATGTATGTGAACTCGCATAGTCACTAACAGTCTCGAATATGACAGTTCTTTTGAGCCTTCCAACTCACTACCACCAAAATTCTAAGTTGTAACTTTGCTGCCAATTACATCTTAGAAGGGATTGATGTTTGTTCTCCTTAGCCAAACAGGAGAGTGAGCAGAGAAAAGGGAGAGGTCCTAGCACTGGCCACATTTTTGTAATAACTCTCCAATGAGACTATAAATGCCTTATAGGTAGGGACTAGGTCTTATGCTTATTTTGGACCTTGCATTGCTTCTAGCACAGGGCTAATGGATAGTAGGTGCTCTATAAATACCTATTGATTGCTTGAGTGATTGATCTCACAGTAGGGGCATTTCTCTTCCTTATTGTACAGAATCTTAATTGAATTCAAAGAGACCCCAGGTTCACTGAGAAACAGGCACCAGCTAGCCTTTAGGGGATAGATATATCTCTTGTAATCTGAGTTCCCAATATGATATATGATACATGATCTGTGATCTATGATATTTTATGTGATTCTCATTTCAATAATTTAAAAATTATAATTAAGTATTCACTTTTGGATCATCACAAGACACTTATTTGGGGAAATGATGATTCAATGGAAAGGCCTCAAGAAATTCTGAGATTTTATTCTTGTCATGACCATATCTTTCTGGGTGACCCTGGACAGATTGTTTACCCTTGGTCCTCTTAAAGTGATGATGGGGTGGCATTACCAAATATTACCCCATAACCCAAGTTAATGGATTCCTGCTTTGAAGTGCTAACTACTAGATTCCCATTTTCATGAAATGACTAAGGGCCAGCTGCCAGGTGAGCATTTTGAGATTTCCAAAGTATCTTTCAGAAAGCCTTTCTTTTTAAAATGACACAGTAAAAACTTAAAGAACAAGAATGATGTACATGCATTAAACAAACAAAAAAGCAAAGAAGAAAAATAAAAGAAAAACAACTCCAGGAAAATAAACAATTTAGGTTATAGTCAGTTACAGAGACCTAATTAGCTTGGCTGTCTTGGTGCCATTTACAGAAGGAAAGTTGGAATTACCTGCCTGTAAATGTTTTCATTACTCCAAGTGTATTTTCTTTGGCCTAAAGAGGAGGTTTTAAACTCTGTTATGGTTTTGTTGAAAGTTAACAGCATGATTGGCTCTGTGTGAGGCATGGAAGACTCAGGATCCACCCAAGGTACCTGCAACCTTAGTTAATAAAACAAATAATTGAACCATTAGTTTCAGCCCTCTTGGGCTTAAGTATCAGTGGCTCTGAATTCCAGACCATTTGTACCTTGATACTTTAAAGAAGAACAAGACTGATATTGGGGAGGAGTGTTTGGGTTGGTGAAATTCTTTCTCATTCCCTTTTTCAGTCTGGCTATTTTTCCTTCAACACTTCAGGACTTTTTCCACTAGATCAACATCTATTTGGCCTCACATTATTATCTATTTGTTTTGCAGTGATAGTTATAAGGACTTTTGGTCCTTTGTTTTAACTCTCAATTACCAATGATTTTTAAATTTTTTTTCAATTACCAATGAAAACAAACACTGACCAATACCCTACTATGTGTAACACCCTAGGGGCAATGCAAAGAAAAGAATCTGGGGCTCAATATCCTCATCTTTAAAATAAGAGGATTAGATCGTCTGACTTTTAAATTCCCACCTAGTTCTGAATCCTATAATGACCTCTTCGTCTGTGTGAAGAAAAGAATCTCAAGAAGTGGAGGGACCTCAGAAGTTATTTACTCCAACTTGTACCTGAACAAAATCTCTACCACATCTCGCCAGTGTTAGGGAACCCACAAAATTCATTAGCAATCATTTCCAATATCTGGATATATACATATGGAATCAATTTCTCTCTCTCTCCCTCTTTCTCTCTCTCTCTCTCTCTCTCTCTCTCTCTCTCTCTCTCCCTCCTTCTCTCTTTGTTTCTCTCTGTCTGTCTCTCTGTCTGTCTCTGTCTCTCTCTCTCTGTCTCTCTCCCTCTCTTTCTTCCTGCCTATCTATTTTTCTGTCTTTATGACCTCAATTGCCTAGCCCTCAATTACTTAGCTTTAGCTCTAGAATCTGTCTCTATTATCTATCTTTATGATATATGTATCTATCTCTATTAATATCTATCCCTCTCTATTATGTCTGTCTCTACTATCTCTCTACTCTCTGTCTCTGTCTCCGTCTGTCTGTCTTTCTGTCTCTGTCTTTTGGTCTGCTGTCTGTCTGTCTCTCATCTCTGGATTCACCTAATCCACCAAACAGTCCAGTAACCTTGTTTAGAAAAAAAAAAAGGATTTGAAGTCAGTCTACTATGACCTACTGTTGTTGAAAAGTTTTGTTCTGGAAACAGAGGCCTTGGGTTCAGATCCTGTTTCTGATACTTCTTGTGTTACTTTGAGTAAATTATTTCAACTTTGTGAGCTTCAGTTTCCTTATTGGTAAAATGAAGATCCTGGGCTGGATTAAATGTCCTCTGAGTTACCTTCCAGCTCTGAATCCTCATGATCCTCTCATCTTATGCTGCAACTGTGCTGTGTCATAGCAATCACACTGCTTCCCATTCTAAGAGCTTATAAGAAAATCAAGTTTAATTTTTAACTTCACAGTAAGGTTTCTATGCTGCATTGGTAAGTTCAGGAACATTAGTTGCTTAATCATTATGTGGCTGGAATGATTTATGTGTGTCTATTTGTATCTATTATATATCACAGAAACTCAAAGTTCAAAGTGACCTCATAGATTATCTCTTCTAAATGTTTTGGATCTTTTCTGCAGCAAACTCCCTCAAATGATCATTGTAAACCCTCCCATTAGATTGTAAGCTCCTTGAGGGCAGGGACTATCTTTTGCCTTTCTGTGAATCCCCAGCACTTAGTACAATGCTTGGTACATAACAGGTACTTAATAAATGTTAATTTATTTCTATTAATTCAGTCAGTCAATAAACATTTATGAATCACTACTATGTTTCAGGCACCATGCTAAGCTCCAGGGATACAAAGAAAGGCCAAAGAATGACTATTCTTAAGGAACCCACAGTCTAATGGGGAGACAACATGCAAACAACTATGTACAAACAAGCTATATACATGATAAATTGTAAATAATCAAAAGAGGGAAGGCACTAGAATTACGGGGGATCAAGAAAGGCTTCCTTATAGAAGGTGAGATTTTAGGTAGGACTTGAAAGAAGAAAGGAGAACCGGGGGGCAGATATGAAAAGAGAAAGCATTCCAGGTCAGGCTACAGCCATTGTAAATGCTGTGAGTCTATAGATGGAGTATCTTGTTTGAGAAACAGCAAGGAGGCTAGTGTCACTGGACTGAAGAATATGTGGGGGAGGTATAATTTTTTTTTAACAAGACTGGACGTATGTATGGGGAGGTTATGAAGGGCTTAGAACACCAAACAGAGGATTTTATATTTGATCCTGGGGATGATAGAGAGCCATTGGAGTTTATTGAATAGAGGGGTAACATTGTCAGACCTGAGCTTTGGAAAGATCACTTTAGCAGTAAAGTAGAAGATGGACTGGAGAGACTTGACACAGGAAGACCAATCAGTAATCTATTGCATACTACAGGCATGATGAGTGCGTACACCAGAGTGATGGCTGTAGCAGCCTAAGATCAGAAGAAAGTGAATGGAGAGGAAGCCTGAGGGTCAGAAAGACCTGAGTTCAAGTCTCACCTCTGATACATACTGGCTGTGTGACTTTGGGGAGGTTACTTAACCTTTCAGGACTCCAGGCATTTCTCTGAAACTATAAGTGACAGAGAAGATGTTGACCTCCAACATTAGTCATTTTAGGTCATTTCCTAATTGAAGATTTCCTTCTACCAATAAAATCACAGCCTCAATCTCTATACATGTCATTAAGATCGTATTAGCTTTTTTGACTTCCACATAGTGTGGATGAGTATGAGGCTGACTAAAATTCATGGTGCCCTCCCACACGAGCTGCTTTCAAAGTCACATCTCCATATTACCCTTGTGCATTTGTTTTACAAACTTAAATTGAACACTTTTCATTATCCTCTTAAATGTCACCTGGGATTCTGCCCAACTTTCTAGTTCATCCATATCCTTTTAGACTCTACTTCATTCATCTAATATATTAGCTATTGCTTTGCTTTTATATCATGCACTACTTTGATAAGCAAGTCATCTATGACTTCATCCATGCTATTTAAAGAATTATTAGTTAGAATAGGACCAAGGACAGAGCCTCAAGGAACTTCAATTAAAACCTTTCAGTTAGAACTCAATTTATGGATCAATATTTTAGGGTCTGATTACTTTACCAATTCCTATTCATTCAATACAAATATCTCTATATTGTCCACAAGGATGTTGAGAGGATTTTTTTTCAAATGTCGTGCTGAAATTTCAGCATACTATGTCTATAGCGTGTTCCCAGTTTACCAAATCATCCAGGGATACTATACCACTGGGGTGGCCCAGAGTTAGGCTTGAACTCTTGATATCACTCCAGACCTGAGCAGAACTTCTGGCCACTCTGGTCTGGATCCAAGCCTCTGAGGCCTTGTCTGGGATCAAACAAGTCTTCATGGGATGAGGAGCAGGTCACTGTGCAAATCTCCCCTTGGAGTTTTGGTCCTGTTTTTTGTATGTTTTGGCACTGAGGGAGGACTGTGGCTTTCCTTCTGTTCTTGGCTTATGTCACAAAGGAAGTTTTGGTTTGCTTCACTATCATCTCACTGACTCGTATAAGAGTGATTATCCTAGTTTAGAAACATCCCATGGAACTAAAGTAGGACAATGGAAACCAAGCTGATATGATTGTTTATGACCATAAAACAATGAGATTGGTGACTTTTTATTTCATGCATTCATTGCCTATTAATTTTCATGGTAGAAATGACTTGCAACATCTTTTCGATACACCAAAAGATCGGTAGACAAATCCAAGAATCTTAGAGTCAGAGAGGCTCCAACAGTCATGTGGTCTAGCCTCTCTTCCCAAGTCGAAATCCCTTCTACGGGGGCTCATAAATCTACAACTGCAAGGAACCTCAGAGACTATCTAGGCCAACCCACCCATTAACAGGTGAGGGAACAGTCCCAAGATGCCAAATGACTCATCCAAAGTCACACAGAGAGTGAGCATTAAATGTGAGATTTGAACACTGGTCCTCTGATGTAGAGCCATTGCTCCTTGATGAGGAACTTGCTTTCCTACAAGGTATCCTGTTCTGTTTGTTGGTGGCTATTAATCCTTCCTGTGTTGTTGTTCAGTCATTTCAGTTGTGTCTGACTCTTTGTGACCCCATTTAGGGTTTTATTGGCAAAGACACTGGAGTGGTTTGCCATTTCTTTCTCCAGCTCACTTTACACTTTAGGAAATTGAGGCAAACAGGGTTAAATGACTTGCCCAGAGTCACCCAGCTAGTAAGTGTCTGAGGTCAGATTTGAACTCAGATCTTCCGGATTCCAGGCCTGATACTCTCTCTACTGAACCATCTAGCTACCCAATCCCTCCTATAACTTCTACCAGTTGGTCCTAGTTCTGCCCCTGAAGCCATGATGCCACACAAAATTAAGTCTAATTTTGATTTCACATGACCATCGTACATTGATCTCACATGGTGGTATTGAGGAAAATGCAATATAATTCTCAAAATGCTATGCATAGCTAGAGATCATGTCCCTTATATGACTTCTCTTCTTCAACACAAACATCTGTATTTCCTTTAACCATTCTCTTATATTACACAGTTTTCAGATCCTTGACCATTTGGTTGTCCTCTACTGGCTTCAGTTATCTACATCCCTTCTAAAATGCACCTAGAAATGAATGTTCTATTCCAGATGTGGTCTGGCCAGTGATGAAGGCAAATGGATGATTATTAAGTGACTCTTTTCAGCATGTCATCCCTATACCAATGAAATAATAGGTTTCTATCAAACGAAGAGCCTCTTAGCAATCCATCAACAAGCATTTATTAAGTGCTTACCATGTGCCAGACATTGTACACACCAGCAAGCCATTGAGCTGAGAGCTCTCAGGAATGGGAAAAAATCTTGGGGACCCTCTGATAGATTTAAAAATGCCTTAATAATGAAAAAAGCTGAAGGATGCATTTAAATGCTGCACACATTTTGTGCTCATTGAGGATAATTATGGGGGAGGGAGAATGGAGAGAAGCAAATATTTATTAAATGTGCAAAATATTTATTACTATGTGCAAATCATTGTGTTAAGCACTTTACAAATGTCTTATTTGATCTTTACAGCAATCCTCAGAGGTAAGTGCAATTATTATCCCCATTTTATAGCAGATAAGTGCCTTGCTCAGGATCACAGAGAAGGTAAATGTCTGAGGCCATATTTGAACTCAGCTCGTCCTGAATCCAGGCTCAGCACTCTATCTACCATACTACCCAGGAACCTTATATGAAAAATTGCCATTGTACAACCATCTTATCATATACTACTTTACATTGCCTATTTTTGTTAGGTTGCCTGGTGATTCCTCTGGGCACTTACCTTCAGAGACAGAAATTAAAAGTCAAGATTAGCTGGACTCATGGCATAGTGGATGGAGTGCTGAATTTGAGTCAGGAAAATCTGGATTCCTTATTACTTACGTGACCCTAGGCAAGTCACTTGAATGAATGAATGAATTAATGAAAGAATGAATGAATGAATGATGATACAAATATGAAAGCAAACACAGCCCCTGCCCATAAGGAGCTTACATTTTGATAAAGGAAACAATGTGCATAGTTAATGATGGCCAGAGAGGGATACTTTGGTGTATTTTAGTGATAAGGAAACTGAAGCTCAGGGAGATAATATTACTTGCCCAAGATCACATAGAAAGTAAATGTCAAAGCCAGATTTTATACCCACGTAATTGACCTCAGATGCAGTGCTCTCTCTCTCCATTGTACTTCAATCTCCCTCCCTTGGACTCAGGACTCTGTTGCCTATTACTGATTTCATTTCTTTGGTTATTGTTCTTACTTGCTATCATTCTATTCCAGTTTATTGTCCTTTGGATGTATGTGACTATGAGACCTGACAGATTTATCTGGAGAAGGGTATCCTTCTTAAAGTCTTGGAGCTCATCACTGAACCCTTCTTAAAGATCTCTGTCAAGACTACTTCCTCCAGCTCCAAATATCAGCACTAATTCACACCCTCAACCATGGATCTCACACTCTCAATTGAAGCTGCAGCATTTAATATCCCCCATGGATAATTGAATAAAATAGTAGTTTAGTTGTTGTCCTCTATACTTGAAGAGGACCAAAGTGACATCACTTATGTCAGGGTCAACATACAATGTGTTTGACTGTGGCTGATCAGATCAATCAATACAAGCTCAAAAGGCCACAGGTCCAGTACAAATGGTCTGTATGAACATGGGGAACAGAGATAGCTCTAAATTTGTGCATCTCAAGTTTCTCTTGAGCTCCATATTTATGTGACATTTATGTGACATTGGCAGAATGCTTTGATATAACAATGCTGAAATTAAACATCAAACATCAAAAAAAAATTATCCTGTCATATGTAGCTTCTTTCAGGTTCCAAAGCAAATTGGCTACCCACACCTGATTGGTTGAAAATGGGCAGTGAGGCATCCTGATGATGAACTGCCTCAAATGGGTTAAGGTCACTTCTTACTGGGGGGAAAATGAATTTGGCCTTTGTTCCTGCAAAGCAACCAGTATGTTGGGAATCATGAATATTATTTGGACCTGGCATTCTTTTGAGTTACAAGTCTAGTTACATGGACCTGTGACTGCAAAATCTAGTATCCCAAGCTCTGAGCCACTCCAATTAACCATTCCAGGTGACAGGGACGGGGGTTCTACTTTCAGTGTATCACTGCATGTATCTGTTGCATGTCAGATGCTCCCTTGGGCACTTACCCTTGTCCTTAAGGAGCTTACATGGAACTTGCCCTCAAGAGAGAAGGTGGAAACATAGAAGCACATATGTAAATAAATACGAAATAATTCAGAATGATTTGGAGATAAAAAGAGCAAAACCATCTGAGGCAATCAGGCAAAACATTGTGATGGAGATTGTACCTAAACTGTGCTTTGAAGGAAGCAAGGGAATTAATGAGGTAGAATCCATTGTAAAAGTTCTAAAACCTAGAAGAAAAGAGGGAAACGAGAATTTATTAAGCGCCTACTTTGTACCAGGGGCAGCTAGGTGGTATAGTGGATAGAGTTCCAGGCCTGGAGTCAGGAAGACTCATCTTCCTAAGTTCAAATCTGGCCTCAGATACTTAGTAACTGTGACCCTGGGCAAGTCACTTAACTCCATTTGCCTCAGTTTCCTCATCTGTAAAATGAGAAGGAAATGGCAAACCACTCCAGTATCTTTGGCAAGAAAACCCCAAATAGGGTCATGAAGAGTCAGATTCAACTGAAAGGACTGAACAATAACAACTATGTACCAGACATTGTGCTAAGTGCTTTACAAATATTATCTCATTTGATCCTCACAACAACCCTGGTTGATAAGTGCTATTATTATCCCTATTTTATAGTTGAGGAAGCTAAGTCAGGTAAAGGTTAAGTGACCTACCCAGGGTCAGATAGCTAGTAAGTGAGATAGGTTTTGAATTCAGGTCTTCCTAATTCCAGCTATTTATGCATTTTATGCATTGCCTAAGGCATATAACTAATCCATCAATCCTAAAGCAATTACTAACTACCTACTATATACATATATATGTGTATATATATATATATATATATGTATATATGTACTAAGTATTGTGCCAGGTGCTAGGAAGGAAAGAGGAAAGAGAAAGTCTCTTCTCTGGCGTCATAGACCTTCCTTTTTAATTGGGAAATGACACACACTTATATAGCAATATATAAAACATAGAAGACAGATACAACAAATATGAAACAAAGTAACCTTAGCCATGCAATGGTTCTAATTTGTTGCTGTTGTTGTTGTTGTTGAGTCATTTCAGTCATGTTCGATTCTGTGACATTTGGCATTTTCTTGGCAAAGATACTGGAATGGTTTGCCATTTCCTTCTCCAGCTCATTTTACAGATAAAGAAACTGAGGCAGATAGGATTAAGTGACTTACCCAGAGTTACAAAGCTAGTAACTGTCAGAGGCCAGATTTGAACTCAGGTCTTCCTGACTCCAGGCTTGGTACTCTATCCATTGAGCCACAGACAACAGATACTTATTAAGTATTTACGTTGTGCCAAGCACATGGGAACTAAATGGTAGGGATATAAAGAAAAGAAAAAAATAGCTCCTGCCCTCAAGAAAGGACATCACACTGTAATGGGGGAGACAACATGGAAAAGAACTACATACATACTAGCTTTATACAGAATACCTAAAGGTAGTCTCAAAAGGGAAGGCATTAGTAGCTGGGTTATCAGCATAAACTTTACACAGAAGGTGGTGCCTAAATTAACTCATATAGGAAATTAGAGATTCTAAGAGGTAGATGTGAAGGGGGAAAGAATTTCTGACAAAGGGGACCTCTAATAAAAAGACACAGACTTAGGAGATGATTACTCCACATTATTATACACCGGGGAGGCTATAATAGCTGCCATATTAGTCCTATACAGAGGCACAATTTTTAAACACCAAGATTCTAGTTAAGCACTATGGCAGGGATCCCTAGCTTATATATCTATTACCACTTTCTGTTTTCTTAGCAAAACGTATGTCTAATATATGCATTTGCTACCACTAACTCTTTCTCCACACTCTTACACTCACTATATTCACTCTGTCTTCCAACCCCTTCCAGGACTCTAGTCTGTTGACACATTTAATTACTACCACCTTCCCCAAGAATTTAAAACAGTTTCTCCTCTTTCCAACCACCACATGCAGTATCAAGAGAGATTGGGGGAATCTTTCCCTACATATGACAATAACAGTATATAAATACTTGGGCACTATAGGTGACTCAGTGGATAAGGCACTGGGCCTTGGAGTCAGGAAGATCTGAATTCAAATCTGGTCTTAGACACTTACTAGCTGTGTGTCCCTGGGCAAGTCACTTAACTTGTGTTTACCTTAATCCATTGGAGAAGGAAATGGCGAACCACTCCAGTATCTTTGCCAACATGGATAGTATTAGTGCACTATGGTCCGCATATTCATGAAGTGTCAGATGTGACTGAACAGCTACAACAAAATGTCCCACACCTGATTTGATTTTTTCTCTAGCTCCCATGGGTTTAATTATCATCTCTACACAGATGACTCCCAGATCTATATACACAGCTTCTGTGTGGTAACCTTTAGTCTAGCATCACTAACTGCCTATAGGATGTTTCAAACTGAATGTCCCCCAGCCATCTTAAACCTATCATGATCCAAAGAGAAATTACGTTCTTTCCCCCAACCCTCTTTTCTACTTAACTTGCCAGTTTCTATCAAGGACATTTCTGCTCACTCTGATTCTCAACCTCAGAGCCAACTCCATTTCTCATTTTTACTCACCCCAACATATTCACTCAGTTGCCAAATCCTGCCATTGCTATCTCTAAAACACTTCTCCCATCTGTCACCTTTTCTCCTACCAAACACCTACCACCCAAGTTTAGGCCCTTGTCATCACTCCCTGAGATAATTGTGACAGCCTCTGAAATGACCTTCCAGTTTCAAGTCTCTTCCATCTCCAATTCAGAAAGGTAAAGCTAGAAAAAGTCCCTGCCCTCAAGGAACACACATTCTAATGTGTCAATAACTAGTTACATAAAAGAAATATACAGAGTAGATGAAAGGCCATCTCTGAGAGGAAAGTATTAGTAGCCAGAAAACTGGGCAAAACCTTTTACGGAAAATGAGATTTGAGCTGAATTTTGAAGGAAGCCAAGGAAATCAGTAGGTAAAAATGAGAAGAGAGAGCTTTCTAAGTAGGGTAGATAGCAAGTGAAAGTACAAAGAGATGGGAATGGATTGTCATATTAGAGGAACAGGTAGGTCAGTGTAACTGACTGGTAGAATACCTGGAGGGGAGGACAGTGTAAGGAGCCTGGAAAAGTAGGGAAGGGCCAGGTTGTGAAGAGTTTTAAATGCCAAACAGAGGAGTTAATATTTAGTCCTGAAAGGAGGAGAGAGGTAATGTACACATGATATCCCTTGATAGAATGTAAGCTCTGTGAAGTAGGCACTGTTTCCCTTTCATCTTTGTAGTTTCAGCACTTAGCCCAGTGCCAGGCACATAGTAGGTGCTTAACAACAAATCAATAAGTATCTATTAGTTACTTTTTAGGCATCCAGTCCAATTCTAGGTGCTAGAGGTACAATGAGTGAAACAATGTTTATTTGTAAGGAGTTTATATTCTAGTGGAGATGCAATGGATACCCGTGCTTAGGTATATGCAGGATGAATGAACATAAATATAAAATAGTTAAATACAAGGTAGTGTGAGATGAGTGTACTTGGGGACAGGGTGCAAGAAAGAAATAGAAGATGATGCATGGGCTGAATCTTGCAGCCCAAAGAGATTCCATTAAGCAAAAGTGAGGAGGGAGTACATTCCAGACAAGAAAGATGACCTAATCTATGCAAAGGAGTGGGGATGGAAGATGGATTGTTACACATGAGGAAAAGAGAGAAGGCCAGTTTTTTGCTGATCAGAGTGCTAGAGGGTAAGCAATGTGCAGTGAGACTGGACAGAAAGAATAGGGCATGACTGCAAAGGACTTTAAAAGGCAAACAGAAGCATTTATATTTGATTCTAGTGGGAATAGGGAGCCACAGGAATTCATTGAGTAAAGGATTGACATGATTAGATCTGCAAAGAAGGCAAATCACTTTGACAACTGGTGAAGAATGGATTGAAGTAAACAGAGATTTGAAGTCTGAGAGACATCATTTCCTAAAGAGAAAAAAAATAGAGTGTGTTAGTACCCTAATGGACAACAAAATAATTTTAAAATACAAAAAAAAGCCCAACAGTTTTGAAAAAAAAAAAGATATGTTTAAGTCAGCTCAGGAGTTTGGGAAGACAAGAAAATGTGTTATTTTATGGCTCATAATGGCTAACATACTATTTTGTAAAATGTAACATGCACCAAACAGAAAGCATACAATGTCATTGTCACATTAGTGAATTTGAACTGATTTTGATTTGTACTTGCTCACGACTGAAAGAAATCGGTGGAGGAAAGGGAATGGCACAAGAGAGACATTTTATAACAAAGTCAAGGGAAAGAGAGTCCTTATGAATTTGTTGAGACTGGTATTTGTCTCTTTATTCTCAATTCTAGATACAAAGTAAAAATGTAGAAGACTTTGGTAGTGTGTAATGTATAAGAAGTTTGCTGATGCCCATCATCAATTGTTTGCTGGTGTGCAGATCTGCTTCTACAGGCTAAAAAACAAAATAAAACTGAACTAAACTAAAGTATAGGCACTTTGAACCCTTGGGAAGGTATGTACAATACAAGATCTTAGAATTAAAAAATGCCATCATCTCAGAGACTGTTTGAGAACTGCACAAAATCTGTTTACTAGACCCAGATACTATTCTCTTGGGATCAAAGGAACTAATAATATGGCTTAACACTTGTGAGTTTCAGTGTAAAGAATGGGAAAAAAATGCTTGGTCTCTCTAAACCTCAGGCAATTTACTATAGCCACCAAGGTCCCCACAGAAAAAAAGTTTTTCAATTTGTATGTTTATACTTTCCTTACTTAGTATTGATTCTAAATAAGGATAAACCCCATCCTTGATGGGAAGCCCATGAGTAAGAGCAGATGAATTAAGTTTGTTTTATCTTCCCACTTTCCTTTCACTGTTGCCAAAAAAAGCTTTCCACTTTGTCATGAAAGGATGGCATTATGGACAGAACTCGGGTTGCTTTGGTGCAGCAACTGGGAGTCAGGTGACCTAGATTCTAATCCAGCCTGTACCACTTTAGGTCTTGAGCAAATCAACCTCTATAGGCTTCAGTTTTCTTGTCTATGAAATGAGGGCTTGGGCTATCAGCGGTTCTCAAAGTGTGGTCTGGGGATGCCCCTGAGACCCTTTAAGGGAGTCTATGAGATCAAAATATATTTTCCTAATAATTCTTAAGTGCTTTAATTTATTGCATTTGAAATGCTGATAATTATAATCCGCATCAACAAAAGCTCTTTGGATGGTCCTTGATCATTTTTAAGAATGTAAAGGGGTCCTGAGGTTAAAAAGTTTGGGAACCACTGGCCCAGATGATCTTAAATCTGCCCAATTGTAACATTTTTATGAAGCAATACCTTTTCCTAGAGACTGAAGTGTGGGCAAGCTGCTTAGGTGTCTTTGGACAAGCCAGCTATTCCTTCTGGACCTCATTTTCCTCATCTGGAAATTGAGAGGGTTGGACTAGATGACTTTCAGGTGTCTTTCAGTTTAAATCTGTGATCCTATGAACCTATCTCTGTCAATGCAGCTGTTCTCACCTTAGATGTAACACAACAATCAAATTTCATTAATTCTGACTTCCTCAATAAGGAACTTGTGATGATTCACACAAGACTGAGGCTAAAGGTTACCCTTGCAAAAGATAGAAAGTAGGCTTTTGAGTCAAAATAATAGTATAAAAAGATTGCAAGGGGTGGCAGTTTAATTATTTCTTTAAAAAATTTATTCAGTTTTAGATTCTCTTCCTCCCTTCTTCTATCCCTTCCCTGCCTATTAAGAAGGTAAGAAATACAAAATCCATTACAAAAATGAAGTCATTCAAAACATGTCATTTTACTTATAATACATAAAAGGATGCAGTGTTTTCAAATACTCTAAAAGCACCTAACTACATATTATGTAATTGAAAAATAAAGAGAGCCCTGCATTGCTTTGGCTAGTTATGTTAATGTGTCCATTGCAAATCATTCTAATTCTGACCGTATTATAGGATTTACAGCTGGAAAGATACTGAGATGTCATTTGAAAATTGAGGAAAAGTCTAGCCCAGAGTAGCTTCCCAAGACTGTAGTGGTGGTGGAGCTGGGAATTCAAACCTAGCTCCTCTGACTTTAATCTAGTTCATGACATCATGCTGTCATTAAAAAAGAAAGAGAAAGAAAGAAAGAAAGAAAGAAAGAAAGAAAGAAAGAAAGAAAGAAAGAAAGCAATACTTCTACCAGACAACACTTCATTGGACTTACATTATGCACTTAAAAATGACAAAATTGCATTTAAAAAAAAACTCCATCATTCCAACTTTTTACTGATTCTTCTTGTCTTTTATGGTTATCCCAGCTATCACGGTTGTTCCTTTTCTCTGAATTACTACAACCTTCTGGTTTGTAATGATTCAAATTTTTATGGTTTGTTCTCTTCTATGGTTCTCTGCTTGTTCCGTCTGTAATTATGCTTTCCCCAAGCAGATAAGCTCACTGAACAGGGAAGTAAGTGTCATACATTTTTATTGCCTACTGTGTCTAGCAAAGAGCTAAATATCTAGTAGGTTTTCTGTAAAGACTTGCTGGCTCTTTCAGTAACCCTAATTAGTTCAAGCTAGTGAAGTTCTATTGTGCTGAATAGGTATGAAAGCATGGAGTGTTTTACCTATGTGACCTTGGGCAAATCACTTAAACTCTCTGGACCTCAGTTTCCTCATCTGTAAAATAAGAGGAGATTGAACTAAATGATCTCTAAATCTATCTTCCAGTTCTAAATCTATGCTCCTATCAATTGATCATATTTGGTCACATTTTTCCCATTTAATTCCTTAATTACACATCAAAGCTCCTGACCAGTTGATGACTTAATTTCTTCCAGACTTTCTCACATGGCTAAAATGATTCGTTCAGATAAACACTTCTCCTAGGTGAGGGAAAGTACCAGCTACTTTTCATTGTAACTCAATGGCTGTTTGAAAAGATAAAACTTGGTTGGACAAAGCAATGAAACACTTTATTATGTGTGGAACAATACTGCCTTGGCCTCCCCAGGGGGAACTAGATAACCTCTTTCCTATCTTTAGTTTCTCTGATACAGATCTGCAAACAGTTTCAGCGGCTATTCAAACAGCATCTCTGTTTGAACTTTGTTTCTTTCTGTGAATTGCTCTGGAGAAGAGATAGAAGACAGAATTAGTCTAGTAGTAATCAGAGCTATGGGTGATGCTACCTGAACAACAGTGCTGTGGGGATAGGATACTACGAGCTAGTACTGCTCCTGAGCTAGCATGAGCAGACAAATGCCTGAGACAGATGAGAGGCAGCCTGGTAGGAGGAGAGCTCACCTGATTTGCGGTCATAATATCATAGAATCATTTTTGTTGTTCAGTTGTTTCAGTCGTGTCTGACTCTTCAAGACCCCATTTGGGGTTTTCTTGGCAACAATACTGGAGTGCTTTGCCATTTCCTTCTCTAGCTCATTTTACAATCATAAGTCTATTCAATAATCGATAAGCACTTATTATGGTCCAGGTACTGTTGTGAGTACTGGGCATGCAAAGAAAAAGGGGGAAAAACCTCATAATGCCTACCCACAAGGAGTTTACATTCTAACGATGGAGACAAAACATGTAAATCAGAACACATTTGATAAATGCAGAGTAGATGGGAAGCGACCTTAAAAAACATGAACTAAAGGGGACTTCAGAGGGCATCTAATGCAACTGTCTCATTATACAGAGGAAGAAACTGAGTCCCGGTGATGTAAAGTGACTTGACCAATGTCACACAGAATTCAAACTCAGGTCATATGACTCAAAGTTCTGTTCTTTTCCCAGAATTTCAGGTCAGAAGGCACTTCAAAGTCCACCCCATCTCAGTCAACTCCAGGGGAGCAAAATGAAGCTGTTAAATCTGCACATCAAGTGCGCACAGATGGACTCTGGAAGGAGCGACCCCACCATCACCACCAGGATGCCTGGGCAACTGAGAGCCATCAGGACAAAAAGGGGCACTTTTAAACCCATGTTTTGAACTCTGGATTTTTCCCCATTTTTGTTTTCTTTAACAGGTAGCTACATCTTCAGCCTACATGTACTCATCACTATAGAGTGTTAACCAGATACAAAGAAAACAGTATTAACATTGTTAATGAATAAAAAATAATTTTAAAAAATCTATTTCTTCTTTTTACTAGTTCTCAATCTTCTGTCTTCCCATTAACCTTTTCCAGGGTAAGAGTTGTATAATTTTTTAAAATTGCTGATTAAACAGGAATACTTTGAGCTTCACAAGTTTAAAATTTAAAAAAAAAAGTACAAAAAAAGATACATATCTTCTCTAACATACCAGAAACTAATTATCTGTCTTTCCACTTTTGGACAGCTCTAATGTCCAGAAACTTCTGACATCCAGCCAAATTTTACCTCTTTGAAACACTCCCTTATTACTCCTAGTTCTGCCTTCTGGTGTCAAAAAGAATACATCTAGTCTCTCTTCTACATGATATCCCTTCACATACTTGAAGACAGATATTATGTCCAAAATAACTGATTTGTTTATTTACCAATCTGATTAATTAATTTATTGCTAGCCAACAGAGAGGCAGCATGGTGTAGTGACTCAAGAGGTGTTCAGATGCCAGGAAGAGCTGCGTTTAGGTTCCCCCCACGTACTGTCTATTTGACTCTGGACAAGCACTTCACAGTGCTCTAGGCTACTTTTAAGACTATATGTTGGGGAGGGCAGCTGGGTGGCACAGTGGATAAAGCTCCAACCTTGGAGTCAGGAGACCTGAGTTCAAATTTGACCTCAGACACATGACGCTTACTAGTCATGTAACCCTTAGCAAGTCACTTAACCCCAATTGCCTTACCAAAAAAAAAAAAAAAAGACTATATGTTGTAGCAGAAATTCTAACCTATGGTGGTAGAGGGAGTTTTCTTGCGCTGGAATTTCCTATACCAAAGAAATCACAGATCTAGTCCCTCTTTCTCTCCAGTAGTCATCTAGCAGAGAGAGCAAGGCCCTGAAAGAGTGAGATGCCAGATAGTTATTTTTTGAATGAAATCCAGTATATTGGGTCTTACTCTGGGAGGCCTGAGGGCAGCCAGATGGTATGGAGGGCACCAGATAACATAGGGAGAGGGGAAAGGGCCCTGAAAGGGTAAAGAAAGAGATGAGTGCCACAGAGAGACTTTACTCTCCAAAATTCTGCCTTAAACTGTCTCTGCTGGTCTTTGATACTTGTCCCTCTCTACTTACTTATCTGGTAACTGAGAAAGAACATGTAGAATGTGAGGAAAGGGTTTTGATGCATTAAATGATAAATAATCATTTATCTCTGATCAGAAGACCTGGGGTATTCTGTTTTTTCTATGATTTTCTGATGTCTAGGCAAAGGTGGAAATAAGAAGGGCAGTGACCAACCACCCTACTCTGGCTAATGACAAGGCATCATGGGAACTATTAGGCTTGTTGTAAGCATACTGTCTTACTTTGGTAACCTGAAACCCAATTGTGAACCTTAAGTCAACATAATTCAGTATAAAGCCCTGGGGTCATGTTATTATGTCATTCACCAAGGGAAGATGTGTCTGGTTGAACTTAAGGAGACTGGTTTTAGTAGCTCTGGCATATAGTTCCTCCCTTCTGCACTTGTTTCTATTTTTGCCTAGATGGAATTGTCCATATTTAAGACAACCATAAAATATTGATGCTATAAGGGATCTTTTAAGTCAAGGAGTCTGAACTTTCCATTTTTTAAAAAATGGAGAAATTGAGACCAGAAAGGGGAAATGACCTGACTCAGATAAATTAGTTACCTAGTCAAGATTGAGACACCAATTTCCTGCCTTCCAGTCCAGTAGAGAGGCCATGTGGATAAAGTAGTGGACCTGGAGTCAGGAAGATCTGGGTTCAAATATTACCTCCATCACTTAGCTGTGTGACCATGGCCAAGTTACTCAACCTGTCTGATTATCACTCTCTTCATCTGTCCAATTGGGACAATGATGTCTGTAGCATGTACTTCATAGGGTGTTATGAGATTCAAATGAGATGTAAAAGACTTGCAGACTCTAAAATGCCATATAAATGGTAGTTATTACCATTTCCACTACCTATGTTGTTTCATTATGATGCTCATATTCCAAAGCTGTCATGGAGAATTCTTGCTATAATAGGGTGGCTGTCTGAAGCAGAAGAGGAAATAATAATGATAATAATAATAAGCATATACAAGACACATTAAGTTTGTAAAGCACTTTACATATGTTATCTCATTGAATCCTCACAACAATTCATAAGATAGGTTATATTATCATTTTACAGATGAGGAAATTGAGGCCAAGAGAGATTGGGTGACTTGCCCGGGATCACATAATTAGTTAAGTGCCTAAGGCAGAAATCAAACGTCTTCCTGCCTCTAAGTCCATGTATCTGACCACTACTCTACAAGTTCAATGCTGAGAACAAAGAATATTTTTATTTATCCTTCTATTCTATCTTTGTCTTTACTGCCTCCTCTTTCACATTAATTACAATAAGAGAAGTAGGTAGAGAGGGATGAATAAAAGATACTCAAGATACTCATAAGGAAGGGCGAGTCTGAGGCAAAATGAAGTTTAACAGCATTGTGCTATGAACACTTCGTTGTAGTATTGTATCCAGTTTGGGATTTTTAATTTTCAGAATGACATTGACAAACTAGAGAATGCTGATGACAGAAGATCAGATATGACTTGTCCAGGTCACTCAATGATAACTTCTTTTTTTTTGTTCAGGTGAGGAAGATTTAAAGTTACCAAGGGATTGTAAAATACTCCTCCCTTTTTCCCTCTACCTCAGTCAATAAAGAAGTCTCCTTTTGATGCTGTTATTTAGTGGAGTGAGCATGACTGGAAGCTGAGCATGTTGGGCCTTTGAGTATGGTTGCCTTGTTATTCTGGAGTACTTCCTTCAGGGAACTTCATTTGGGGAGCATAACCATAAATGAGAATTAAGGCAATACATGGAGGCAGGCACCCCCTTGCTTGTATCCAACTAGTGACATTGAAGTATCCTGGATACCATGCTGATCTCAATAGAACTATTCTAGCATTTGGGGACCATAATGATTGTACATTGCAGATAATAAAATATGGGATTCATAGGATTCATAGTTCATAGGATCATAAATATCTATCTGGGAAGGGACCTTAGAGAACTCTCTAATCTTTACCTAGGGAAGGAGAGAACCTTTGGGAAGCCAAGGGATAAAGGATCTAGGTGGGATCTTGTTTAGAGAATCAAAGATCTAATTGGAAGTGATCTCAGAGACCGTCTGATCCAGAGGTTCCTAATCTGGGGCAAGCAGACCTTGGAGTAGAGGAATTTTCTGCAAGGTTACTCAGAATATATGGTGAATTTCAATTATGCAATTGACATTAATTTCTTTAGTTCTTATGTGCATATGAATGGTAAACTCTAGAATTTATTTCCTTTCATGTTGAAAAAGGGAAGGTTGAACTGAAAGTCAAGGGATGTGAGGATCCAAAGAGGTTAGGAATTTATGATCTATTCTAACCCCTTTTATTTTACAGTTGAGGCAGTCAAGACAAGGGGAGAGTGACTTGCCCAAGGTAAAACACTTAATAAGCATCCAAGATAGGACTGGAAAGCAAGTTCTGGGGGGTCTGGGGTGAGGGATCTTTTAGCCATACCACACTGCTTCTATAATTAGTGGCAAGCAGTGAAACACTTGTTAGCATGCATGTTGTAGTTGCTCAGTTGTGTCTTATTCTTTGTGACCCCCTGGACAATATTGTCCATGGAGTTTTCTTGGCAAAGATACTGGAATGGTTTGCCATATCCTACCCCAGTGCATTAAGGCAAACAGAGGTTAAGTGGCTTGCTCAGGGTAACACAACTAGTGAGTGTCTGAGGTGGGGTTTGACTCCAGGCCCCAGTGCTCTATCCATTGAGCTACCCAGCTGATGTATATGTATAGGTATAGCTGTAGCTATAGGCATGTATATATGTATATGTATACACATAAATATGTATATATGTATAGATACATAGATGTAATTATATATATGTACACACACATGCATGTATATTCTTATACATATGACTATGAAGGAATTTTTTTTTTGCTTTACTATGCATATTTCTTATGAGGAATTTATTTTTCATCCCTTTATGTCTCTGTCTCTTTTTCCAATGAGATGGTGGTGGAGGGCAGAGAAAAAATAGATTTCTGTTCATTAAAAATAAATAGAAAAATAAAAATAGAAAAAATAAAAATAAAAAAATGGGGAGATGCTATAGATGTGGAATATTGCATGTACTTTGAGATGAGGTCATTCTATTGTTGGAGAAGCTAGGTGGCACAGTAGACAGAGCACTGGGCATAGAATCAGGAAGATTCTTCTTCCTGAGTTCAAATCTGGCCTCAGGTACTCACTAGCTGTGTGACCCTGGGCAAGTCACTTAACCCTGTTTGCTTCAGTTTCTCATCTACAAAATGAGCTGGAGAAGGAAATGGTTAATCACACTAGTATCTTTTTCAAGAAAACCCCAAGTGGAGTCATGAAGCATTGGACATGACTGAACAGCAACATTCTATTGTTTGTTTGGCTTTTTTTTTATTTTGTTATAGGAAACATCTCGCAGAGTGGGGGCAATGTGGAAATGTTTGTAATGTCAAAACAAATGTCAATAAAACTTTTAAAGAAGAATTGTTTGGGCACAGGCATATGGTCATAGCTTCATGGCCGCTATGAGTAGTACTGAAAGGTTAGATGCTCCCTCTTAGAATACTTTTTCTCCTTTTCATCAAAACCAATGGGGAAGTATCTTCATCAATTCAAATTTTAAATGCTGTATTGCCTTCAACATCAATAGACTAAGGGAAAAAGTCATATTGTTCAATGGATAAATTTAAGACAATATTTTTGTTATGTCTGTGGAAAACTATAATAAAATGAAGCCAGCACACCAGATGCAGGTTGCACTATATAATTACATAGATAAACATGGCCGGAGGAGTTAGAACTTCATGAACCTTTGACAAATAGCAGAGAGAGAGAGAAAGGGAAGAACATTATATTCAGCTGGTGGTGAGGAAACAATTCTGATGATGGCCAAAGAACAACAGCGTTCTCTTGATGCTACATTCACCCTTTTGCTTTAGTAAATATGTGCCTGTTTATGCTGCCTGGGAACAATGTGCTTTTAGATTGATTTGTCCATTATTCACTTTGGCTTTTGCCCCTGATGTTAGAAGAGAGCAAAGTAAAACCTGCTGCTTAATGTCATTCTTTTCAAGAAAAGAGTTGTTATGGAGGGATGGGGCACTGAACTTGGGCAAAGCTCTGAGTTTGGGTCCTGGCTGTGATACTTAAACCAATTCTGTGACAGTGGGTAAATCTTTTAATCTCTCTGAGTCTCAGTTTCCCTATTTCCAAAATGAGTATAATAACTGAATGTCAGAGTCAGAAAGAACCTCAATGCCCATCTAGCCTGACCCGAATCCAAAAATAACCCCCATTTTGACATATTGAACAATAGGTTATCCAGTCCCTGATTGAAGACCTCCAAGGGGAGGCAGCCCATTTCACTTCAAGACACTTGTAATGACTAGGAAGCTTTCTGACATAAAACCTAAATTTTGCTTTTTCATCATGTCCGTGCATTGCCTCTGATTCTGTCATTTGGAGACAAATAAAACTAATCCCTCTTCTGAACAACAAGCCTTCAAATTCTGGAAAAGTTATCTTCTTCTCACCACCCCAACCCCAATCTTTTCTTCTCCAGGTGAAACATCACCAGTTCCTTAAAATGCTGCTATGTCATGAACTCAAGACCATTCAACATCATGTAAGTCTTCCACTATGCACTCTCCAGTCCAATAATGTCCTTCATAAACTGTGGTGCCCAGAACTGAACACAGTATTCCAGATGGTATTTGACTAGGGCATCATACAGAAGGACTCTTGCCTAATTCCTAAAAGCTAAGCTTCACAATGAAGCCCAAGACTATTTTGGCTATTTTTTTTCAATTGTTATCTACCAATGTGAACTTTATTGAGTTTGCAATTTAGACAAACTTTTTATAGACAAACTTCTAACTATCCCTCCACCATCCTAAAGTAGTGAAGTTCTGAACCCAAGTGTAAGACTTTATTTCCATTAAATTTTATCTTATTAGATTCATCTCAATTTCCTAGTGCAAGGTTCTTAACCTTTTAATGCTATGGACCCCTATGGTTGTCTAGCAAAGCCAGGAGTCCTCCTCTCTGGATGATAAGCAAACTGAAGCCCACAAAGTTTCTATGACTTGCCCAAATCCACACCGCCAATCTGGGCAGAACCAAGGTTCAAGCCCACTTCCTCTGATTCAAAATCCATCCCACTCTCCATTGTGCCACACTATACAAATGAGTGATTTAATTGCAATGGAAACACAGATTAGGTTATAAATTTGGGTTCAAATGGAATGTTCTTGATGATGAGTATTCTTTCAATGGAGCCTTTTGTTGGCAGGAAAGACTGTCTTTTTACTTCCCAAACATCCTTTCTATGGGTTAGTGCCTCCTTCTCTTAGTGGGATTGGGGGAGAGGAGCTGTGTATGGTGTAGAAGAGCACAGAAGACCTGGGTTTTAATGTGGTTCTAACATATTAACTGTGTCACTGGATGGTCATTCAAACTCTTACCTTTTTGAAGTTACTGTATATTTATTTTTATGTGTAAATTACATTGAATATATGCCACCTTGAGGGCAGGGGGTGATTCTTTTTTTTTTCTTTTTACATTTCAGCTTCAGAATCTACCACAATGCTTTTTACATGGTAGGTGCTTAATAAAAATTTGTTGGATTAATCTTTTTAAATCTCTTTGTGCCTTGGCTTCTTCATCTCTAAAATGGGGGTGTTGTTATATGCATTAATGTACTTGCAAAGTTGCTATGAGGAAAGTGAACTGCAATGTGCCATATAAATGTGAGTTATATTTTCTAACTATTCAAGCACCCTGACAGTGTTTCATGCTGCTTTTCAATGACTGGTGAAAGATGCAAAGAAACTTCTGAGAGAGAAAATTGAAACTATATCTTGGGGACATATGGGGTCTATGACTTTGTTTATATCTTGGCATGTTTTACACCTGCCAAAACATTGCATGGGAAGGAGAATAACAGAAAGTACCAGATTATATTAGCAACAATGACATTAAACAGTTAAAGCAAATGAAGTTGGGGGATTCATTTTTTGCTTGGCTCTGGGGAATTCTTTTTTTTTTGTGAATATGTCCCTGTCTTTGTGCAGAAGAAGTTCAGCTAATTTCACAGAATTGGTACACTTGGAGAATATCTGAACTGCAGGACACCTTTGAGGTTATCTAACACAATTCTCTTCATCTTACAGATGAGAAATCTGAGACTCACAGAAGCCCAGTAACTTGCCTAAGGCTCCACAGCTAGTTAGTGGCAAAGTTTCAATGGAACCTAGATAACCTCATTTATACAGTGACCTTCTTTCCGTTACATTATGTTGCCTTACCTCCGCCATCTTTACAGATCCTGGATTGAAAAATAAAGTTTAAAAAAAAATTGATCTCTTTTGTCTTTATATCACAATTATTTTTGAACATATCCCTTTTTGCCCTGCCTATGCATAGAGCCTTACTATGAAAGAAAGATTTGAGAAGAGAGGGGGAAAATGTTGAGCAAAACTCAACAGTACAATCACTATGTCTGACAACTTTCTGCACTATTCTATACTCATATTACCCCATCCCTTTAATGAAGAGAGAGGTACATTTTATCTACTCTACTGATCTAAGTTTAGTCATTTATGATTGCAGTTTTCTAATCAATTTTATTTTTGAAAGTAGAGTTATTATGTTTTTTGATTTGTTTTGTTTTATGAGTAGAGCTAGTTGACCATTGTGGGGTATCTTTGAGTCTGTGTTTTGGTAGTATCATAAACAAGTTGTTTTTTTTTAAAATTTGTGTCCTCAAAGATGAGCATAGTGTTTGACACATAGTGCTTAATAAATGCCTTTTCACTCGTTCACTCAAATAACTGCTCTGCCCTGCCCTCCCTTTGTTGTAAGCTCCTTGAGGGTGAGAACTGTGTAATGTTTTTCTTTGTGTAAATACAATCCTATGTGTAGGGCTTTGAACACTGTAGGCACTTCATAAATGTTTGTGGATTGCTGAATGGTAGGTTGATTCACCACAGCCTGTCAATTGGACTACTCTGAGTTGTAAAGCACTTGAAAGTACTTGTTGCTATCATTACTGATAAAGCTTTCATGGCTCAGCTCTGTTAGGTCTTTTTGTCAAGGCTAATTTTGTTGGGCTTGCATAAAGCTTGTCTTAGACCATGTTTACACAACAGAAATTCATTCAATTTCAATTCAGGCAAAATATTAGTTAATTTATTAGAGGATCATAGATTGAAATATATAAATGACCTTTGAGGACACTAAATCTAATACCTCTAATCTTCTCCCCCTCGCCATACACACACTTTCAAGATAAGGATACAGATGCTCCAAAGTGGTTAAGTGATTTCCCAAGGGTCACACAACTAGTGTCTGAGGAGAGATTTGAACCCAGTTCCTCTAGACTCCAGATCCAGTATGCTATTCACCATGCTATGCCACCTCTAGTTAGCATTAATAATAATAGTAATTGGAGACAGCTAAGCGGCTCAGTGGACCCATAGCTGAACCTGGAGTCAGAAAGAACTGAGTTCAAATCTATCCTCAGACACTCATTAGCTGTGTGACCATTGGCAAGTCATTTAACCCCTGTTTCCCTTAATCCACTGGAGAAGGAAATGGCAAAATACTCCAGTATCTTTGCCAAGAAAACCTCATTTGGGGTTATGAAGAGTCAGATGTGACTGAACGACTAAATGACAAAATGATCAAGATTCTTCCAGTAAGGCTGGGTGACTATGAAACACAGACCACAATGATTTATGAAGAATTGAAATTGAGGCTAACTCAAAGGTAATGGAGAAGATCATGGTGGGTGTGATACAGCTGTAATACATTATAAGTAAAGAATAACAAAGGGGAAAATTTGTAAAGGATGTCATTAAATAAATGTTTGAGTGTAAAAGCATATACTTTAGTCATGTGGTAGGAGTGAGGGATAGCCTTCAGATAGCCCATGTGCTCCATTATACCACCTGAGGCAAACACTTAGAAGGATATAATAAGATTCCCACCAGATAGGCAAACATGAATGTATCCCGATTGTATTGTTGTAGTCAGTACGACATTATTAATGAGATTACAGACCTAAAGAATATTTATTTGAGTAATAGCAAACAATTCTTAGTAATGATGATAACTATTAGCAGTTAGTCACTTTGTATGGCATTGTACAAACCAAAGCCCAGTCAGCAGACAGACTTTTTTTTTATTGTTACTGTTAACTTTTCAACCAATTGTAGAGATGTCAGATAGACATAGCCTCAAACTAATTAAAAATTTTGGCTTTGAAAGTAAATATAAAAGTAAAGTAATTTTGTAGCCCTAGGGTTGAGTTACTCTCAGATAGACAGAACAATCCACAAGATTCATCAGTTGACAGCTCAGTCCATGCAGCAAAAAGCAATTTGTTTTACAAGTAAATACACCAGCCAAAGCACGTCTTAAGTTTCAAAATGGGGGGGGGGGGATCCTAAAGCCTCTTTGTACATATGAGAAATGGACTGGGGGAAGTTCAGGCTAGTGCATGCATTTCTTACATTTTCCCCAAAATGCAAATGTGAAGGCTATGATCATCTTGGGTGGATTTTGGAAAAGAAACTGCAAGTCTCAGATTTGCTTGCTCAATGAAACTGGTATTCAAGTATGATCTCTAGTGTTAAAACTATTATTCATTTCCTTCTTAGGAAATTTCCTTGTGTTTTCTAATGGTATTGGAGAAGGTTTCTATTTTCACTATGTACTTTTTTAAATTACAAAATTACAGTGTTAGATGGAATAGGCAAAATTGTTAAGTGAGTAAAAATTGTTTTTGCTGTCTTTTTTTCCTCACTGATTCAGTGTCTCTCTTCCATCTCCCTTGGTCCCCTTTCTTCTTAGTTCCAGGACTGCTCCAGGCCCCTATCCAGAGTCTCAGGCTAATTTTCAATAGTCAACTAATTATTCAAGTGGCATAGTGGTCCTGGAATTTAAACCCCAAATAGGGTCACAAATAGTCAAACATGAATGAATGAAAATACAGTTCCAGGCATTGTGCTTGAAGAAATTAAAACTCAGAGTGGTAAAAATAATGTTGTTGTTTTGTTTCAGTTGTGGCCAACTCTTCATGATCCCATTTGGGTTTTTCTTGGCAAAGACACTGGAGTGGTTTGCCATTTCATTCTCCAGCTCATTTTACAGTTGAGGAAACTGAGGCAAACAGAGTTAAGTGACTTACCTAGGATCACACAGCTAGTGTAAGTGTCTGAGGCCAGATTTGAACTCAGGAAGTCTTCCTGACTCTAAGCCTAGCACTCTATCCACTGGACTACCTAGGTACTCAGTAGGTTTGCAAAGAGCTTTACAAACACTGTGAAGTAGGTGCTATTATCCCCATTGTACATATGAGGTAACTGAAATTGAAAGAGATTAATTAACCTTCCCAAGGTCACATAGCTAATATGAGAAGCAGGATTCAAACCCAAGTCTCTTAATTCTAAGCTCAGCTTCTCTATTTGAAACCTATAATATGCATGTATTTATATGTATAAGCACACATACACATATGTGTGTATATATATATATGCAAACACATATGTGTATATATATATTTACGCACATACATATATACTTGTATATGCACATATAAAATAGATGGTACAGCTAGGGGACACAGTGGATAGGACTCTGGGCCTGGAGTCAGAAAGACCAGAGTTCAGTTCTGGCCTCAGATGCTTACTAGCTATGTGACCCTGGGCAAGTCATTTGACCTCTATTTGCCTCAGTTTCCTCATCTTTAAAACTGAAATAATAATAACGTCTACTTTCCAGGGTTGTTATAAGGATAAAATGAGACAATAATTGTAAAACACTTAGCATAGTGCCTGGCACATTGAAAGCATTCTATAAATGTTAGCTAATATACACACATATGTATATTAGCCCCAAAAGCCCGATGACATGAGACTCTCTCCGTATTGGTAGAGATGAATGCCCTGCCCTATGTGAGGGGCAGACTTAGTTGATGAGATGCAAGGGAGCTCCAGCTTTTGCCATTTCCCCTTCTGGGATTCATCATTCAGCTTTTCTCCTGACTTCCCGCTTGCAGAGAAGAGATGGAAGAGACCAGTCCCACTTAAGGTTGCTGAAGAAAAGGATTCTGGGAGGAATGAGAGGAGTGGGCAGTCTCCATCATGTCCCTGTTCTCAGACTGCTACTTTATAGGCTTCAGGGGGTTTCCCTTTGAGTGAGATCCAGGACCTTTTCTCTTGGTTGAGCTGGTTTATCTTGTCCCTAATGGGAGAGCCCCTTCACTATATGGTCAGGTATATATTCTTCAAAACATACTTTCTCTAATTTCTGTTTTCCTGTGATTTAGATAACTGGGCTTCTTTGCAATTTGCTAGGTGTGTTCATTGGGGAATTGATATTAGGTGGGAAAAGGTCAAGCCTTGGGAATAGAGTCTGGAGACCCTCTCCCCACCAAAATGACAAAATGATCAAAAGTTAGATGGATCCTAATTTTTCCCCTTAGACAAACAATATTTAAGGGAGTAGATAGACATACTTCTAGCTTGGTATCCTCCTCTCTCTGTATGGTGGCCTGTAACCATCACCTTCTACTTCCCCTCCTGGCAGGAATGAAAGTCTCTCTTAGAGAACGACAGGGAGAAATGAAGACAGAGATATCTAATGATAATGATAGTGATAATAATAATAATATCATTAGCACTTTACCATTTGCAAAGTAGTTTACAAATGTTATCTCATTTATCCTCACAACAACCCTGAGAGGTAGGTGCTATCATTACCCTTGTTTTACAGTTGAAGTAACTGAGGTAGGTTGTGATTTACCAATTGTCATATAGCTAGTAAATAGTATCTAAGGCTGGATTTGAAGTATAGCACTTTATCATTCTATCCACTGTAATAACTAGCTTCCTCTAGGTTCTAGGAAGACTTCAAAGAGAAAAGGCTAAGAAAATAGTCTCAGGAAAATAAAGAGGGGGAAAGGTTGGGGAAAGATTATTTTCACTCTTATCATAAAATCCTATTCATAGGAAGAAATCCCTCCAAGTATGTAACCCATCAGCTGAAAACTTGCTAAGCCATAGGGTATAAAGCTGTCACTAATAATCCTTCCTGCAGAGTAGAGAAAAGTTTATTAAAATTAAACAAAACTGGTTGTACCAGTGACACACACACATATTTCCCCAGGAATTTTAGCAGGTTGTCATATTCTGACTCACCCTTTTTCCAATTCACTTGGAACACTCTGCAGTCTTTAATATCTCTGCAGAACCAATGGGGACTTAGTACTGACACCTTCTGCAAAATTGCATGGAATGTCGTTTATCTTCCTTGCAAAGCTAACAGTCTAAGTCAAGCCCACAAGGATTGAATGTCCTGAAGATTTAGGATGTCTTGGAGTTACAAAGCTGATACTTAGATAGCTAAGCTCCACCTCTTGGCAGGTGGCTTACAGCCCCCATTTAGAACTAAAGCTATACAATATTTTAAAGGGTTGAGAGAAAAAGGAGTGAAAACCATTGCCAAGACCATGAGCAGAATCAGCTTTCAGAACTGGGTTGCTTTGCTTCCTGAAAGCTATGGATGTTTGTAAGATATTGGAAATAGATAGAAGTGATACTTCACTTGGAAATACGTAAGATAACACCCATTGGTCAAAGTAAACCAGAGGTGCATGTGTAGAGTTTTAGAAAGTTTAGTTAGTGAACTACTAAAGGGAATTTTGTGATTAAAAAGCCTAGCCAAAAGGTCAAAATAACAAAGGAATCAAATCACAGAACCTAATAGCTACCAAAAACCCCAATCCCCTCTAAAACACTGTTTAATGGGTTGTGGAGGTGGGGAGGGAGAGTGGGAAGATATTGAAGAATAACAAAGCAGCAATAATAGAAAAAGGCCCCAAATAGAGCCTTATGGGACATGTACTTCTCTGAATGAGGGAGGAAGGGGAGTAAAATCTCTATTTTCATTGACTTCTAATTGAAATTTAGTATTTCCTTCAATTATGAATGAAGGCAATAAGCCACAGCAGCATTAGTAGTACTTGTGACTTCTTCACCATAGGAATCACACATATTTTCATATCAAATTACAGTTGTTGCAGATATCTCAAAATATTGTTTATTTTTATTATATTTATTACTACTTCAAAATTACTGTAATTATTATGCCACCCATGTGATCACAGTCTTTCTGTCAATCAACTGTGTTTCAATGTAATTGGTTTCTTCGGTAATCTTGTATATTTATTTTATATACTTAAGAACATTCTTGTGAGGAATCCATAGGCTTCACAGGACACAAAAGAATTTAATAAGTCCTGGATTATAGAGGTGAACGTCTAGGGAGGTTGAAACACTGGCTTTCATCTTGGTTTTGTCACTACTTCTGCACTCTAGGGGAAACTTTTCTGGGTCTCAGATATTTGTCTATAAAATGGGATAATAGGGGTGAATCTGGCCACTGCACAAAATTATTGTGAAGGCAAAATTAGAAAATATTTAAGTAGTACCTTGAAAAGGTGATGAATTGAGTTTGGAATATGATGAGTTTGACAATATACCCCTTGGTCTCCCTTCATGATTCCTCTGCCTCCCATCTCTAGATTTTCTCTAGGCCTCTTTCTTAGCTCCCTTCTTTTCTCTCTCTACATAATTGTATCCAATCCAAGGGGCATTGATTAAGTACTCCCTGCAGGCAAGATACTGTTTTAGGTCCTAGGGTTGTTGTTACTTGTCCTTTATCCTCAAAGAGAACCATGACATCAGGGAGATGATGCCATGACACGAAAGTGAATTGGATTTAAGTGGGGGAGGGCTGTACAAAGTCACCAGTCTCACTTTCTCCTCCCCTGAGCTTTTATTCTATTGGTGGAATCCAGCCTGTAAAGAGAATAATACATTGATATTAATTTGAGAAGGAAGAAGAGATAGCTATGTGGATCAGGAAAGACAAGGAAACTGAGGCTCAGAGGTGAAGTGATTTGTTCAGTCACACAATTACCAAGTGTCCTAGCAAGGTTTCTCATCTAGGTCTCCAGCTAGGCCTATGGCTCTTTTTACTGTGCCAACTTGACTAAATATAAACTCCTTAAGAGCAGGGCCTATACTATATCACAATTGTGACATCACAGTATTTGGCACACAGTAAGTACTTAATGTTTGTCGACAGACAAACTCTGGTTTACTTTGACCAATGGGTGTTATCTTACATATTTCCAAGTGAAGTATCACCTCTATCTATTTCCAATATCTTACAAACATCCATAGCTTTCAGGAAGCAAAGCAACCCAGTTCTGAAAGCTGATTCTGCTCATGGTCTTGGCAATGGTTTTCACTCCTTTTTCTCTCAGCCCTTTAAAATATTGTATAGCTTTAGTTCTAAATGGGGGCTGAAAATTAAAATAAGTTGTCAATTGTCACTTGAATTAAAAAAAAATAGCTGTAACCCAGATGTTTGTTTATTAAAAACAAAGCTCTTCAGAATGACTTTTCTACTTAATTGAATAAATACTCTGGCACTGTTTAGGTATAAACTCCTAAGGATATAGGCTATGTCAGTCACAAATTCTTTTAAGGTCTCCCACAAACTCAGATTTTTGTTTAACCAAGAATTGAAAAGGAAAGGTGAAGGTAAAATATTTTATATTTCATTTAGGCCTGCAAGCTGGTTTTCATTAGGACTGTTGCCTGATTTCTTTTAGATCCTGGGCACTGGGCCTTTGGGTTGATTTTTATCATTAATATAGCTATTTCTTCTGTTCCAGTAAAAGTGTTTTATTTCCTCAGTAACCTATTCTATTATTTACCAATACTCACTATTGAACAGATTTTCATAATCACCCTAATTTCTTTTACTAAGATTAATTCCATTCTCACTTTGTTTAAAAATTAGTCAACACTTATGAAGGGTCTGCTTTCTGTTAAGATACACTGTAGGGGATATAATGAAATAAAGACAGAGTCCATGACTTCAAGACTTTTATGATCCTGTTTGGAGTGTTCAAAACCTTTTACTTGAATATCACCATTTTGTTAACTATCTCGTTTCTTGTTTAGGAATGATTTTTTTTAATCTCGTCAACATGAGAAAATTCCTGCTTTGGAATTTCCCCCACTAATGAAGATATCTACTCATCTGTGACTTACTAGAAAAGAACTAAGGAGTTGCTGGGTACATAGAGGTTTAAGCCTCTTGCCAGAGTCAAACAACTAGTAAGTGTCAGAGATGGGATTTGAATCCACATCTTTCTTTCTCAATCCAAGTTCAGCACTCTATCTATAATGTCATGTGACCTCTCATAAAAAAGATTTTCAATTTGAAGTGAAGAGAGGGAGCTGAACTGAGCCTTGAAGGAAAATAACTGAGTAAGGTAGAGATAAGGAGAGAATTCAGCCCAGGCAAGGGAGAGCTTGTGGGAATACTCAGAGGCAAGAGATCAAATGCCAAACTTGAGGTAAAGACTGTAGTTCGTTGAAATGTACAGTGTGTACAGGGGAATAATGTGACATAAAATAGGCTCAGAAAATAGGCTGCAACAGGGTTTAAATGTCACTTGCTTTTCTTACTCCTCTATATCTCATGTACCTGTCAAGTTTCTTATTGCTTACCAATCCTCTCATACCTGTCATAGCTAGTTAGTAAAACAGAGAGTAGAATGCCTAACTCTGTCCAATGCTATTTCCATTAAATCTGAAAAACCTTGGGGTAAGAGCATAGAACTTGTGGTCATAGGAGTCAGAGCCAGAAGGGATCTGAAAAATCATCTGATGTTACTACCTCATTTCCAGTGAAAAGACTGAGCCTCCTGCCCCGCAGTCAGAAGGATCCCTTAATGGAACTGAGATAACACAATGAAACTCTAAAGATTGTGCTTACCTGTGATACTCTGCCTGAATTTATTCCCCAATGTTTAGCAAAGTCCCTTCTGTTTTACTTTCTCAATCCCTATAATATCGAATCTTCAACTTTCAAAAATCAAATCTCATTCTCCTACCCCTTACTTCTTTCTCTCATCCCCATCTACCTCAACCCAATTACCATAATATTTCATTTGAACTCTGCCCACTTCTTTGACTGTTCTCTCTGGAACTCTATAATTAACACATTTCCCATCATTTTGGATTTTTTCTGCTTCTTTCCATCTTTTGGCACTCTGAAAGACTGGCCATGCTTTCCAGTACTAGTTGTGTCTTCTTTTATACTCACTTTACACACTGGTCACAAAGGAGGGAGAGATCCTTGCTCCTCATCACCACTTTCAGACTCTCCTTTAGCATTCCTTCCCCCTGCCCTCTCAGCTGATGACCTCATCTAATACTTTACAGAGAAAATCAAGTCTGTTCATCATGAGCTCTCTCTTCCCTTCTCTTCTCTTCCAAATCTCTCCTCATTGTCCCTTGACTTTACCCCTCCCTCCACCATTCACCTCTTTACTACAATGATTGATGAAAAGGTGACCATTCTTTGTGACAAGGTCAATGCCTCTAAGTGTAAATTTGACCTCATTCCCTCTCCAGTGTTGTATGAACACACTTCAATAACCAAATCGACCTGCTGTCTCATCAAGTTCCCTCCAATGACCACTACCCATCCATAATAGGCATCTTATGACTCGCGTCCATGTTGCCCCCCTATTCCAAATGTGTCCATTTAACATAATAGAAGCCTACCATGCTTTGTCCATACATCACTCTTGCTGTCTACCTATCATCTTTTACTTTTTCCATTTGACCAACTGATCTTTTCTTCCTTTCATGCAATTACTTGATGGTGTGCTTTCCTCCTGTTCTTTTTTTGAAGTTTATATGTTTCAGCCTGCTCATACTCACCCTGCACATTTCCCAATCACTTTCTTTATGATATGATATTCATCTTCAGTTATTCAGAAGCAGAAGAAATGTTGTATTATAATTATGCTATTTGACATAGTTCTAGAAGTAGTAGCAATTGGTGAAGAGAAAGAAATTGAAGGCATAAAGATAAAGTGGAAATAAAACTATACCTCTTTGTTCACAAGATGGTTTACTTCAAAAATCCTAGGGAATCAGCAATGAAACCAAGAATTAGTATTTTGAGTAAAGTAGCAGGTTACAAAGTAAATGCACAAAAATATACAGCATTTATAATAAAGCAGTAAAAAATTTCAAGAAGGATAAATATAGAAATCACATTCAAAATAACAATCAAATGTTTAAAATGCCTGGGAGTGGATCTACCAAAGCATACTCAATACATACATACATACATACATACATACATACATACATACATATACTTAGAAATTCCTAAGTTCATTTACAGATTTATTTCAAACAAATTGCTAAGAGAATACCTTACAGAGCTATACAAAATAATAGCAACATTTATTTGAAGGAACAAAAGATCTAGAACTAAAAAAAAAACCATTGAATGAATGTGACTTGTACTTGCATACCTTAAAGTATATTATAAAGCAGTAATCATCAAAACCATTTGACACTGGTTAAAAAACAGAAAAGTTTGTCAATAGAACAACCTAGACAAAGAAGAATCATAGGTGTATATATATATATATATATATATATATATATATATATACACACAGACACATACACACTACATATATATATATACACATACACATATACACACTTACATATATACATACACATACACACACACATATATACATACACACACTTATATATATATACATACACAGACACACACACTTACATATATATATATATATATATATATATATGACAGAGACAGAGAGACACAGAGGGAAATTAAGTGACTTGCCCCCAAAATCACACAGGTATGGATGGCAGAGTCAGAAGTTGAACCCAGGTCCTCTGACTTCAAAAACTGCATGCTTTCCACTATACCAAATGAAATAATTGTATGTAATAACTTAGTGTTCAATAAACCTGAAAACATGAACTGTCTAGGAAAGAACCTCATATTTTACAACAATTGAGGAAACTAGAAAGTACTCTGACAGAATAGCCATCACTTATATCATACACCATAATAACCTTAGAAGCATAAGAGACTTGAATGTTAATGATCATATCATCTAGGTGGTATAGCGGATAGAGTGTTAGACTAAGAGTCATAAAGAACTGATTCAATTTGTGGAGTTTTAAAGTTAATCCATGGTGTTTCAGTTCTGATGGTCCACCTTTACTTCTTTTGATTCTTTAAGTTTTATTTACATATTTATCTTCATGTTTAATTTTTTATCTTATGATGATCCCTTTTTGTTTTTATCCTATAGTTCTCTTTTTTTGTGTTTGACTCTGTCTTTCTCTTTCTTCCTTCCTCCTCTCTCTAAGATATTTGCAAGTAGAAAATATTGTTCTTGTTTTGTTTTTTTTCTCTCAGGAAAACCTCAAGTGTCTCTTGATGTCCATAATTTTTGTTGATTATTAGGCTCAGGTTGGCAAAGTATGTCAATTTGGGTTGTAGCTAGGTGCTCCTTTGTTTTTTGGCATGATACTCCATTCTTGACAGTAATTTCTTGTGACTTTGAAATAATTTCATATTATTTGAATTTCTTTCCTTTGTACTTGAAGATCTTTTTCTGGAAGCTTAAAAAATGTGTTGTTTGTCTTTGGAAATGTTAAATTTAGTCATTATGTGTCCTGAATTTGAAGAGCAATTTTTTTCATCCTGGGAGACAATCTGTGGATTCTCTTGTTTGGTGCTTTGTTTTCTGTATTTAGACATTTTGGACAGTTTTATTGTATAATTTCTTACATTATAGTATTCAAGATTTTGATTTGTCATGTTCTCCTGGGAAACATATAATCTTTAATTTTATATGTGAATACTGTCTTCAAGGTCAATAGTTTTGGCCAGTATGGAATTTGTAAATTCTTTTAATGTTTACTTTTCACTACTCTTCCACTAGATTTTACTTCTACTTCAGAATTTTTGTAAATCTGTCATTGCTTTTGGGAAAATTTCACCTGGTATTAATTTTTTTTAATTTTTTAAAATTTTGCTAATTGAGTTCTCAAACTCTGCATTGAGAGCTCAGTTCTGTCATATATTTATTCCTAATTTCTCCCTTTATAGATTTCATTTCTTTTTGAACAATTCTATAATTTCCTATTGTTCCATGCTCTCTTGTAGGTCCATAGGATTCCTTTCATCAAAAACTTGTTTATTTTGTCTTGTAATATTTATTGAGAAAGCTTTATAATCTCTTTGAAGATTTAGTACTCATGCCTCCTAATTTTAGGGTCCTCTCTAGATTTATCTCCTTGTTTTTGCTAAAGGTTTTTCTTTTTGAAATCTTAAGTGTTTCATCATTCTTTTTATATTCCACTGTACTTTCTGATTACTTTCCATTTGCTAGTAGGTATACAATCTGCCTTACCCCTTATGAATTAGGGTATATAGGATTTGCCACACTAGGTTCCTGCCTTGACTTCCTTCTGGGGCCAGGACTATCTCTAGCTGGGTTTAGTTCTCTTTTTTTCAGGTTCAGTATACCCATATGTATTGCGCACTCCTCCATCACCATTCTCCCCATTCTTTGACTTCTTTATGTGTTGTGCCTAAGGGAATCATTGTCCCCTAGGGCACATTAGGGGAATATTTTTACAGAATTAGGGGGAGATATTTAGGTGTTTTGGGCATAATCTCTACAGCTTTAAGGGTACCTTAACCTAAAGCTGTTGGAAGCAGTTGGAAGGCAACCCATTTTCAAGTCACAAGGCAACCTTCCTATTATATATTTCAAACTGTATATTCCATAGGCAGCTCAACTTCAATGAGTCCAATCAAAATTTGTTTTCTTTTCTCCCCCAACCCACACCCTTAAAAAACCTATCAAGTTTCCTCTACTAAGGACAACATCATTCTAACAGTCACTCAGGTTCACAGTATAGCTCTGGTATCATCCTTAATACATCAATCTCTCTCAACTTTCATATCTAGTCATTTGCCATACCTTGTTTTTATCACTACAATACCTCTTTGTATGCTACCTTCTCTCCATTCATAAAGATACCACTCTAATTTGGGCATCATCATCTATTACCTGGATTATTTAGATAGTCTTCTATTTTTATCTTGACCTCAGGTCTCTCTTCACTCTTATACATTCTCCACAAAGATGACAAAATGTTTTTCCTAATGGCTGGGTCTGATCATGTCATTGTTCTACTCAGTAAATTATTACTGTCTCTTATTACCTCAAAGATTAAGTAAAAACTCCTCCATTTGACATTTAACTATTTTCACCACTTGGAGTCTTCCTGGTTTTCCAGCTTATTTACAAAGTACTTCCCTCTGTGCTCTATAGGTCTGGCCACGCTAAGCTACTTGCTGTTCCTCATACATTGTACTCATCTCCCATTTCCATAATTTTGCACTGACTACTCCCCTTGGCTGGAATATACTTTCTCTTGTCTGCCACCTTTTTCAATCCCTAGTTTCCTTCAAGGCTTAGATCAAGTCTCACCAAGTCTACACCATTATTAACCCGACCAATGGCTAATTTATTCTTCCAAATTTTTAATCAACAAGCATTTATTAAGCACTTAGGATGTTCCAAGCACTGTGCCAAGCACTGGGAATACAAAGAAGAAGCAAAAATATTCTCAAGGAGCTTACATTCTAATGGTCACTATATATATATATATATATATGTATGTATATGTATATATAAATCAGAACAGAGAAGGTAAACAGCAGAGAGATATATTTCATGTATATTTATATATCCTTATAGATGTACATATTGGTCTTTCTCAATAGAATGTAAGCTCATTATGAATAGGGATGATTTTACTCTTTCTATCTGTATCCCCCAAACCTAGCACATTTCCTGGCACATAGTAGTCATTGAATCAATACTTGTTGATTGATTGTTGTTTGAAGAGAATGTAAGCTAGTTGAGAATAGAGACTCTTCCTTTTCTGTCTTTGTATCCCTACCAGCACAGGAGCTGGCATATAGTACACCTTAAAGCCTGATAGAAATGGAAGTTATTATTAAATATGAGGTGTGAATCAACCTCCCCATACAAGCATCATTAAATAAGCAAATTCATCTTTTAACATCAAGAAGCCTTTTATGATTAAATGGATGCTAAAATTCTGATGGCAAGTCAGATAGTCTTTCTGAAAGTCCTGAGGGAATTAAAGGAAGAAACTCAACTAGGAAGGTTTTGGGCTCTGAATCATACATACCAAATTCTTTCTATTAACTAGATATCCATGACTGTGTCCCTTTGGATTGCAGCTGTAATTATCCAGGAGTTACCATCTTCCTGGGGCCCAGCATACCCCATAATTAGCTGTGTTTGGTCCACAGCATATGACTCAGGCCTCTGTGGTTCTTTTATATCAAAGGCTGGGTAGCTAGATTTAAAAAAAAAAACCCACAATACTTGTGCTCGTAGTGACAGATGGCAGTGCAACCAAAACGCATCTGTTCCTTTTGAAGACTGAGCCCGCTAAAAAAACCAGACCCTGAGATTTATTTTCAAAAAAGGAAAGAGCTTTGCTAGAGATGTTTCCAAATACTGCGTCATTTTTTTTTAAGAAAAGCATGCCCTTTATTTATTTATTTTTCTGGAAGAACTAAAATAGAAATAATTGCCAGAGAATGTTGAGGTCAGCCTCTACTCCATCAGGAAGGAGGGGCCCTCACAGTCTCTAATTTATGCTTCTGCAGTTTATTTGGATGCACTGGGATATGGAATAGAGTATGGCATAGGAGAAAGAATACTGGATTAGGGATCAGGAACCTGGCGTTCTGGTTCTGCTTCTGCCTCTAAATAGCTGAATGATCTCAGGATAGGACATTTAGCTTTAGAGATGGTACTTATATGCCTGTCCTAGCCCACAAGGCTATTGTAAGGATCTAATGAGATCATGTATTTTAAGGATCTAATGAGATCATGTCTGTGAAAACATGATAAAAATACAAGATTTTATATTTATAGATCTATTCAAATATATCGAATCTCATGATTTTGGTGGCAAGAATACTGGAGATTTGTAGTCAGAGAACCTGGGTTTGAATTCTAGCTATGTAACAACTCAGGTAGTAAACTTGTAGTATACAAACCTGAACATTTATAGGGTATTTTTAAGGTTTGCAAATATTACCTCATTCGATCACCCACCAACCATGGGAGGTAGATGATATTTTTATTTTCATTTTATAGTTTGGGGAGCTGAAGCTCAGAGGGCTCAGGACTTACCCAGGGTCAAACAGCTAGAGAAGATACTGGAGTGTTTTGCCATTTCCTTCTCCAGTGAATTAAGGCAAACAGAGGTCAAGTGATTTGCCCAGGGTCAAACTTCGAGTAAATATCTGAGGCTGGATTTGAACTCATTTTCCTGACTCTGGCCCTGGTGCTCTATTCACTGAGTCACCTAGCTGCCTTCTGTTTGTAATCAGGAGATATATCAACTGGCCTTTTTGAGTTTCAGTTTCATTATCTGTGTGGTGGTAATTGTAAAATAGGCTTTTATAATTGTCCTGTCTAAAAGCAAATTCATGAAGAATCTCTGATTTCATTAGTATAGGAAATTAGTGAGGTCTGACCAAGCTCTAAATGCTCCACAACATCTGTTTCAGTTGCCTTCACAACCATTGGAACAAATTGTTCTCATGTGCCCATTTCACTAAAGGAAGTTTTCTCCCCCTTGGGGTAGATATCCCCCTATGTCACCCATGGGTTTGAGGCCTTTTGGTAACCCTCAACCTGGTTTAGCCCATCTACCAAGAGGGTTTTACTGGAGTGTGGCCACTGCTCATCCTATAGCTTCTTGGAGCCACAGGTGAGAGTTGGCTAAAAGGTGGACACCAAAGGTGGATGAGCAGCCCTGAAAAGGACTCAGCAAGCCCTCCCACTAGAGGTGCTAGTCCTCTCTGAATATCCCATATACCCTCAAATAGATATAATAATAGCACCTACCCCATAGGGTTGTTGTGAGGATCAAGTAAGATAATATTTGTAAAGTACCTGGCAGAGTACTTAGAATGTGGTGGGTACTAGATTTTATAATCTAGCTTTTATTATTATAACTGACAAAACATTAGTCTGCCATCAATCAATCAACATTTATTATGCTTCTAATATGGGACACTGTTTTGAGTGCTAGAGATTCAAAGAAAAAATGAAACTATTTCTTATCTTTATATTTAAACTGTATCTGGGGCAAGCAAATGTATGCATTCAACTACATGTAAACTGTGTATAAAATCCTTACAAAGCAGGAAAACCTTGATGTTGGGGGTGATGCTTGATCTGAGCTTTGGAGGAAATTAGTGATTCTAAAATGTTTAAGTGAACAGAGATGGCATTCTTGGCACTGAGGGTGGCTTGTGCATAGGTAAAGGCATAGGAGATGTAAAGGGCTGTAAAGAGCAGGGAGAAGGCTCATTTGATTAGACCACCCTATATAACAGGGCTAGAAATGCAAGTTGGAGCCAGGCTGAGCAGAGTTTTAAAAACCAAATAGAGAATTTTATATTTCATCTCAGAGGTACTAGGGAACAAGCTCATTAAGCAGGTTGGAGTTTTTTTGTCAGATCTGTGCTTTAGGAATAACATTTAGATAATATAGAGAGGGTGGATTGGAAAGAGAGTCGAACCTAGTTAGCAGACTTTAGCTATAATCCAAGTAAGAGATGATGATGATTTTTAAATTAGGGCTGTGGCATTGTGAGTAGAGAGAAGGGATTCAAAATAAAGGATATTGAAGAGGTAAAATAAACAAAAGTAGGAAACTAATTGGATATAAGTGGTGAGGGAGACTGAGGACTGCAGGGTAACTCTTGAGGTTAGAATGGAAGGATTGCAGTACCCATATTGGAATTCTGAATGAGGGATCCATTGGGTGGGTGGTTGGGAAAATAATCATCTCCTTGAGGCAGTTAGATAGTAGAGTGAATAAAACACTTTGCCTGGAGTCAGGAAGTTCAGCTGTTCTTTTAGTCTTGTCCGGCTTTTCATGTCCCTATTTGGGATTTTTTTGGCAATGATACATGTGGTTTGCCATTTCCTTCTCCAGCTCATTTTCCAATTGAGGAAAAAGAGGCAAACAGAGTTAAGTAACTTAACCAGGTCACACAGTTAGTATAAGGAACTCAGGAAAATGAATCTTTCTGACTCCAGGCCTGGCGCCCTATCCATTGCACCACCTAGATGCCTGGAATCATGAAAACCTGAGTTCAAATCTGGTCGCATACACTTACTAGCTCTGTGACCCTGGACAAGTCACTGAATGTTTGTCTACCTCAGTTTCTACAACTGTAAAAATGGAAATTATAATAGCCCCTACTTCCCAGACTTATGAGGATCAAATAAGATATCTATAAAATGTTTAGCACAGTACCTGGCTAGATGATTGGGAAATAAAGTCAATAACAGTCTTGGTCCTCAAAAAGCTCACATTCTATTGAGGGAGAAAACTTTCAAACAACTAAGCATTTGAAAGACCTGGAGAAAAGAAAACTGGAAGAGGGCATGATAGTGGACTTCAAATATCTAAATTCTATTAGGGATTAAATTTATTCCGTGTTGCTCGTGATAGTTAAAGGGAGGCTGATGTAAGCTCAATTGTTTCAAACTGAAAAGGGCTGCCTGGTGAAGTAGTCAGCTCCCCATCACTTCAGTTCTGCAAACTGAGACTGAATGAATGTACATGTCAAGAATTTTGGGGGTAGTGCTTATGCATTGTATAGTGATGGGACTAGATGATTTCACCTCTAATCCTATGATTCCATAAATATAGTTAGTAATAAGTACAAATCTCAATAACTAATGAAAGCAAAGTCTTTAACTTTGTAAATCCTATCATAGGTAGGATGTTGGAAAAACTAGCACAATGTTCATACTTAGGTAATAAGGGTCCCAGTTAATTGAATATTCTGGTTAACTCATAAGTACATCAGAAAATCAATTTAGTTCTAACCTTTGCCATTGAAAAAAGTTATAAAATGTAATATTGCGTTTTCCAGTATAATGAACATAATTGAATCTTCCTTTAATGATTAAAAGTCATTACTCCCACAGGATGTCAATAAAATATAGGAATGTATGATTTATTAAAATGATTTATTGGAATTTAATTGGAACTTAGAATTGCAAGACCCTCGGGCTTTCTCTGACATTATCTGAATACTAATAGCATAACCTTCAGCGAATCATATAATCTCATTTTCCTCATTTGTAAAATAAGGATAATAACAGTAAACATTTTTTGTGTTATAAAATATTTTAAGGTTTTCAAAAATGTCCTTTTTAATCAAATGAGATCATATATAAAACTCTTTGCAAAACTTAAAGTGTTATATAAATGCTGACCACTTTTATGAATTATTATATTATTTCATTTGCTCTTCCCAACAACCCTATGAAACAGGTACTACAGCTGTTCTTATCCCTACTTTATAGAAATTGAAAGAAATTAAATGACTTGCTCAGGATCACACAATTAAGCTATGACTCCAGGTCTTACTTTATCCACTGCACTTGGCTGGCTTTCATCATACTTGTAATGTCTACCTCATATAGGTTTGTTGTGATGGAGGTGCCTTGTACATAAAACGCTATAAAATGGAAATCATGATTTTTTTCCTTAATATTTCCTATTTCTTGGCCGCAAATCATATCCTAGAATCAGTCAATCAAGAGACATTTGTTAAGCACTTTATTTATTAAGCCAGGTACTATGAATAGAAATTACAAAAATGACACAATCCTTGCCCCAAAGCAGTTCACAATGCATCATCATGAACTCTTTAGTAGATTTTAAATTCTATATTAGATTGTAAACTTCTTGAGGGCAGGGATAATAACAAAACCTATACACCTTGGTATTTCTGCTATAGAAACGAATTATTTCTTGGTAGTTCCCAGAGTACTTAATTCATAGCACCATATCATATACATAATAGGTGCTTAATAAATATTTATTGAATGATTTTTAAAAAATAAAAATATGTGATGAGGACTTTTGTTCTTGCTTCTTTATGAGACTAGCACATAATTTTATGATAAAAATTATATTAAAATTGAAAGGTCTAGTTATTCTAGGTTAGTTGGGTTCTGATTAATTTAGACTTTTCTTCATTAGCTAATTAATTATAAAATACAGTAAATGTGATATTTTTATCTGTGATGAGATAGAATATATATTTTAAAAAAAGAATCTCCCAAAACTGGTATTACCTAGCATTCCTTAAATGTTCCTGTCTTATGTATTTTGGATCCAACAATGAAACTTGAATTGAAAAAGATTTTATTTTTTGGTGAGACAATCAAGGTTAAGTGACTTGCCCAGGGTCACACAGCTAGTAAGTGTTGTGTGTCTGAGGCCACATTTGAACTCAGGTCCTCCTAACTCCAAGGCCAGAGATCTATCCACTGCTCCACCTAGCTTCCCCAATTTTTCAATGTTAATTTTTGTTTGCTTGATGCTCAAAATATATTTTTCTCTTACTGTTTTCTATAGGGGAGAAGATCAAAACTATTTGTACTTTCAAATCAACTCAGCAAGTATATGGGAAACACCTAATGTATGAAAGATGCTCCAAGTTAGAGCATTCCCCTAACTTACTCTGTCAAGGTCATCTTTCTGTTATCTTTCAAGAAGGATTTCAACCTTATCTGGATATATATGTATTTTAAGAATCAATATTAAAAAATTTTAAAAAGATTCAATATTCAATTCAATTCACACCAATTTTATAAGCATATATCAAACACCTTCTGTATCCAAGGCACCATGCCAAACGCTGGGGACAGAAAAGTATGTATGACATTCTCTCAGGGAAGTTACAATTAATTGGCCAGGACAGGTGCTCAGATAACTCTGATAAGCACAAAGAAGAGATCTAGCAAAGGGTTATTAGACTTATCCTTTCTGCAGAGCAGGGAGCAGAGGTGAATGGACATTGTTATTATGCATTCTGATAGAGATTGTACTATCATTCATGATCTACCTAGGAACAAAATGTTAAGAGCTTTGTAAATTTTTTAGTGCCTTTTAAAATTAAAAATGTCAGATCCAAGTCTTAGAATTTTCCTAAGAGAACTGAATTCTTCTTTGTTATTGTCTTTGAAATGAGATCAAATTCAAAGAACCATTTATTATTAATTTTCTCTACCTCTGGCTTTCCAAATTTACCTTATTGCTCCTTTACTCAGTACATGTCTAGGGAAAACCAGTGATTGTTTGTATTTAAACATACCTTGGCACAAAGAATAGGTATTTACCTCTTTCTTTAGACCTTGTTGGACTTTCAATAATTCCAAAGTTTGTAACAATGAATCAACCAATGATCATTTATTTACTAAGTGCCTACTATGTGCCAGGCACTGTATTAGGTGATGGAGATACAAATATAAAAGTGAAAAAGTCCTTTCTCTCATGAAACTTTCATTCTACTTTGGTGCAGAAGATAGGAAGAGCATATAACATGTCCATAGCTGTATATGCAATGAGTATTTTTTTTTTTTGGTGGGAAGGGGGAGGAAATCACTAACCAATAAGATAATTAGGAAAGGCCTTTTAAAGGAAGCAACATTTGATCTGAGCTTTGAAGGGAAGGAAGTAGATTTGAAGAAGAAGTGAGCAGAAAGAACATTGCAGGAGTGAAGCATAGCCTTTGCCAAACTTAGGGAGCAGAATGATAATAACTCATATTTGCATAGTCTTTAAAAAAATACTTTCTGTGCTATAATCCTATGAGGTAAGATAGTGCAAGGGTTCTTATGCCTAATAGGTAGTGAAATCAAGACCCAGAGAGATTAAAGAGTGTGGTAAAGTGATTAAAGTGTTAGATTTGTATGAGATAGATGGGTCTGGTTTCAAATTCTGCTTCTGTCACTACATGTGTGATTTTGGGCAAGTTACAGTGTCTTAGAACCTGAGTTTCCTCATCTATAAAATGAGGAAGTTAAACTAGATTGCATCTGAGGCAGATTCTGGCTCTAAATCTATGAAGTCATGTAACCCCATGCTGACTGACACTTACTAGCTGTGTGACTTGGGGTAAGTCACTTAACCTCTATCTGCCTCAATTTCCTCATGATTAAAATGTGGCTAATAATGCCTATATTTACCTTACAGGTTTATTGTGTATCTCAAATGAGATAATTTAAGGTACTTTGTAAACATATCAGTCACTATCAAGTGATTTACATAGATAGTAAGATCCAGATCCAGGATTCAAACTTAGGTCTTACAATTTCAAATTCAAATTCTGTTTCTCTCCAACCATACCATAGTAACCATGAATTTCCTCGTTCAGACAACAATGAGCATTTTGATCTGTGTAACACAATAAATGGTGCATATAAGACCTTGGATATTACATGTTTCCTTTCTCATTTACAGACTTAGGGCCTGATTAAAAATTTGACCCTGAATATGCCTGTGACCTTCTATCTCACTATACTTAACCTGACATTATGGAAAATGCTAATCACAAAATCATTTCAGTTGCCAATATTATGGATTTTTCTCTTGCCTGAAAATATAGCCTTTCAGGAGAAGGTCAGGTGGAATTGCTGAATTTAAATAGCAGTGAATAATTCAACACTAGATATTAATTCAACTGGAAGTAGATTTGGGGGAATAAAAAAATCCTCAAGAAATTTGCTGTGGGTTGGTGATATGAAATGAATTGTACTTTTGTTTGTCTCTTTTGGTTAAGAATATAACCTTTCTGCTCAAAGTATCCAAGGGAGATATGGGGTTTTAGATTTTAGTAGAATCTTTACGAACAGAATTGTCTTTATACACACTCAGAGTATGTGTGTGATATGTGGCACATTAAGGTGTCCTGGCAAGGCCCTTTTGACACCAAATATTTTCCTTATCAGAGCACTGCTTTATTTGAAATTGCACCATTAGAAATGTATTTTTTTGAGTTCAGTCATTGCAATCCCAAAGAGATAAATCATTAAGGCTATCAGTCATTAAAGCCTATGTATCAATTTGTCAGAGGCTTCCAATGTAATAGCTTTCAGAGAGCAGTATATATGAGTTTTGATTAAAAGAAAAGAGATTTTTATTGCAGGAAATAAGTGGGTAATTGCTATCTGGAAAAAGTTACTGTAGGGTGTGGGGTTTAGGCTTCCTTCTGGAACTGAGACTGGGTCTTATTTATCTCTGTAACCCCATATCACCTAGTACATTGGTGTTCAATAAATATTTTTTGATTAAATGAACATGTGAAGACACTGCATACCTGAGGGATAAGGGAGAAGAGAGAGGTAGAAAGAAGAGATTCTCTGCATCTAGAATTCTCTGCCTTCTCTTCTTCAAAATGAAAACCTTTAAAGCCACTTATTCCAAGAAGCTATTCTGGGTCAGTAACAACTCACCCCTTGGGTTCTCTACTTCCTCTTTACTCCAATTCTTTAAGGTCTTGTAACTTTCTAGGGGACTTGTGTGTAATATAATATTGCATATTAGAGTTTATTGTCTTTTATCCACTTTCTGGACTGGAAACACCACAAGGGCAGGGCCTATGTCTTACTTAAATTGTGTATCTTTCCTAGTACCTAGCCCAGTATTTTGCACACACTTTGTCCTTAAGAAATTTCTATTGAATGTTGAATGAAGTTCACATTTTGGCAAGGGCCAGACCTATAAACAAATGAATTCTGTTGAAAAGAAAATTGTAATTTAGTTGGAATAATCGTGTGGAAAACTCAAGGCTTACTCTTGGGTGGTACTGAATGCGAAATCAGTCAGATGTGACCCAAAAGTTGAAATAAATACCCCAGGAAAGAGAGGGGTTAATTGAAACTAAATTTAGAGCATTAAATGAGCAGATTAAAACACAAAATGATGAATTTTCAAACTCTTACTTTGCATAAATTTATCAAAGGGCTGGTTGAATCTTTATTCATATATTATCTGATTTTTATCCCTGTGGAATATAGCTCATGTGTGTCCCTTCTCTCTTTTTACCTGGCTATAATCCTAGCTCAAGTCCTCAACATCTCTCTCCAGGACTATGGCAACAGCTTCCAAATTGAACTTCTGGCTTCCCTATTCAATCCATCCTCCTCACAATTACCAAATTAATTTTCCTAAGGAAAAGACCTGACTGCATAACTCTTCAGTTCAAAAGCCTTCAGTGATTCCACAATGCCTAGAGGATAAAATGCAAATGTCACAGTTTGCTCTAACTGAATTTTCCATGTTTATTTTGTTTTTACTTCACACCATATTGTCAAATGTGTTTGCCTACCGTTCCCTAAAATCAGCATTCCATTTCCCAACTCCATGGCTTTATACAAACTGTCATCCCCTACCTTCTCCCTACTTCTACCTCTTAGAAACCTAGCTTCTGTCAAGGCTTAGTTTATGGGCCTCTTCCTTCAGGAAACCTTTCCTGGTACTTACCTCTGGTTGTCAATACTCTCTTCCCTCTCTAGTATAATCATATACTTAGCATTTACATGATATTCTCTCTGACCCTTCCCCTAGTATACTCCCTGAGGTCAAGGATTCTGTTTCTTTCTTTCTTTCTTTCTTTCTTTCTTTCTTTCTTTCTTTCTTTCTTTCTTTCTTTCTTTCTTTCTTTCTTTCTTTCTTTCTTTCTTTCTTTCTTTCTTTCTTTCTTTCTTTCTTTCTTTCATCTTCATGCCTAGCATAATGCTTTGTACATAGTAATAAATACATGTTTGTTGGATTGGATTAGATCAAATGTTTATTTTCTTTTATTTTTATTTATAAATATATTTTACAACATACTATATATTATATATGATATAATAAAATAATATACTATAAAACAAAAGGAAGTTTAATCAAACTAACTAGAATTCTGAATTTTCTTTTTAAAAATTTTTGACTTCCATGCAATAGGGCAAAACTGTGAACCTGACAAAACTCATCTTGTGTTGTTTTTAGGTTGCCCCGAAGCATCTTTTGTTTTTTATTTTATAGAATAAAATATATGATAATAGAATAAAATAGAATAATAGAATAAAAGATGATTGCACATGAAACTGCAAATCTATTATGTACAACTTACTTTTCCTTTTAAATATATAATAAAGTTATCATGTAACTTTCTTTTTTTCTCTTCCCCATTCCTGGCCCCACCCTAGAGGTAGGGAATGCCTGAACAAATTGTGGTATATGATTATGATGGAATACTATTGTGCTATATGAAATGATGGGCTCAATGACTTTAGAAAAACATGGATAGACTTGCATGAAATAATAAAGAGTGAAATGAGCAGACCAAGAGAATGTTGTATACAGTGACAGTGAAATTATTGAGGGGAGGGGAGAAAAGAGAAAAAAAGAAATTTACATGATAACTTTCTTACATATTTAAAAGGAATAGCAAATTGTACATAAGAGCCTTGCAGTTTTATGTGCAATTATCTTTTTTATTATACTATGTTATGGAAATGCTAATTTTATTCCATAAATTAACAATTAAATAAAAATTTAGAAAGAGCAACTTTGAGCAACTAAGTCATTGTGACTATTATAAATACCTAAATTTACTACAAAAGACCTATGAAAGAAGATGCTATCTGTGACCAGAGAATATATATTTGTGTCTAATGGTACCCAGACTTCTTTGGAAGATTTTTTCTTTTTGCCATTCCCTTCCTTCCAGTTTACCTCCCAGGCAGCCCTGGGAGCTGGATATTCTTCTTGGCTTCCAGTAAACCTTCCTATACTCCTTGTTCAATATGAAAAGAAATAAACTCTGAGTGTGCCAGGCATATGCACAGAGGAAATAGAATAAAGGGATATATTTCAATGGAATAATATAGTTGCTTATTATGCATGTCCTGTACCTATTGATAAGTGTCTCTCAAGTGCTTGGTGCACCAGATTGGTAAACTCTGCTCTTGATCTTCCCCTTGGACTTGCCCATTCCTTACCAAATCAAATGAAACCAATCTATCCATCAAATTTCTTAGCGTGTTGCCTGGATCTTTCTTCCATACTTACTCCTTTTCCTTTGTGTCAAAGATACAGCAAGGGGAGAGATGCTAGTACTAAGAACTGGGTTTAAATCCTACCTCCCACATCCAACAGCTTTGTGATTGTAGGGAAACCAATGAAGGTTTCCGTGTGTCAGGCAACTCTCTAGGATTTTTCTACTAAATTAGACATTTTCCATTCTTTAATCCAAAGATTAACTCTAAGGTTGAGAATAGGGACAGGATGGGATTTCTATGGCACTGTTCTTACACTGGTAAGCAAGATATTCTTTGGAGTCAGAGAATGAGGAGAAGCCAGGGAAATAAGCACAATGGGGTATTTGAGGGAATTATTCTATTTGAGAGTGTCTGGGTTGAAGTTGGAAGCTTTCCTTTCCCTTTCCCTTTCTCCAGAGCTCAAAAGAGCGTTGGAGTCCAGCCTCCTGCACTTTATGAAGTATATGAGGGATATAGATGACCACAATTTCATATAGAGGCATGGGAATGAATACTTCTAATAGAAATAAATTTCTAATGGAAATTTATAATCAAAACAAACTAAAATTATGGTTATTTTGTACATAGGAAGCTATTTTCATCATTAATTAATCAATCAAGTATGTCTTAAGCACTTACTGTGTACCAGGCACTGGGCTAGGTGCTGGGGATAAAAAGACAAAAGTGAAACAACAACTTCTTTCCCTCTGGGAGCTTCCATGCCAATGGGGTAGACAATATGTACATGTACCGGCCTACACAAAACAGGCACAAAACTTTGTCTGGAAGAGACTACTGGGGGAAAAGAGGGAGTGTCAAGGAAAGACCTCTTGTAGAAGGTGGGTTCAGAGCTGAGTTTTTATTTATTTATTTATTTATTTATATTTTTTTAGGCAATTGGGGTTAAGTGACTTGCCCAGGGTCACACAACTAGTAAGTGTCAAGTGTTTGATCTGAGGCCGGATTTCAACTCAGGACCTCCTGACTTCAGGGCCGGTGCTCTATCTATTGTGCCACCTAGCTGCCCCAAGAGCTGAGTTTTGAAGGAAGCCCAGGATCCAGGTGATGAGCAACAGGAGGGAGAGTATTCTAGGCATGAGGTACAGCCAGGGAAATTTGGGGATGGAAGGTCTTGTGCAAGGAGAAGATGAAAGCAGTACCTCTGAAATTCTGCTATTCTTTGATTTTGGTTTTAGGGTACTTCAAGAAAAAAAAAATCAGTACAGCATGGCAGTCAGGCAAGATAATATAGTTTAAGGCTGCATTAATAGAGGTAGCATGCCCAGGAATAGAGAGTTGCTAGTGTTCTTCATCCTCTAACTTTGATGTACTAAATCACCCTATAGTGATTTAGTAGGCACTTAATTAATGCATTGTTGATTATACTTGATCAGATAATATCTGTAATATTGCCTCCAGTTCTAGCTGTCATGTTTTAGGAAGGGCGTTGATGCTCAGTAAGCATTTATTAATCACCTATTATATACCAAGCATTGTGCTTTGTGCTGGGGACACCAAAAAAGATAAGGGAAGAAAAAGAGCCCCTGCTCACAAAGAAGACACATCCTAACAAGGGAGACAACATATTAATAACTATGCACATGTAAGACAAATACAGTTTAAGTCAATCTGAAGAGGGAAGACACCAGCACTGGATTGGAGGAGGGAGAGGGCAAGAAAAACCTTCTGAAGAAGGTGGGATTTATAAGGCTGGAGTGTGTCCAAAGGGACATCATCAAGATGGCAAAGGGGCTGGGGACCTTGCCAAATAAAAGATATGATTGTTGTAGACAAGTACCAGCAAGAATTGAGGGGTAGGCTACCCCTCCTTCTCTTGCACTGAATAAATGAAAATAAGAGCAAACTTGTAGGAAGTGCCAGGTGGGAACATCCAGGTTTCCATCCATGCAAGAGCTCAACAGTGGAACAGCACCACGACATATGGGAGAGAAAAACTTAGTCTAAGCAATCAGTACCATGCTCAGAGCTTACAGGAGTGAAGCTAGGAACACCTGAGTTAAGTAATTTCTCAAATTGTTGTTGATATACTGAGAGTCACGGAAGCCCAAGAATTTCGCCTCTGTCAGAGCCAAGCCAAGCCAACAGAGGCTGAGGAAAGGTACCAGACAAAGACACAATCTTAATTCTGTTTGTGAAATGTTATGTGTTTTTGAGGTTTGTGAATCAAACTTTCGAGAAGGGAAATGGGACTTATTGGGAAGGCTTTGACAATTGTTTTACTCAGGGTTCAGATATGAATCCTTTCTGTGTTTCTTGTTCAGTTGTGTCTGACTCTTTGCGACCCCATTTGGGGTTTTCTTGGCAAAGATATTGGAGTGGTTTGTCATTTCCTTCTCCAGCTCATTTTACATTTGAGGAAACTGAGGGAAATAGCATTAAGTGACTTGCCCAGGGTCACACAACTAGTAAGTGTCTGAGGCCAGATTTGAAATCAGGTCTTCTCAACTCCATTCTCAGCTGTCTATCCACTGTACCACTTAGCTGCCCTTACGTGTTTCTTAATACCCTTGATTTGGAGTATTAGAAAAACAGATTGTTATTAGAGACCCCAAGGCTGAACCAAGCCCAGTGTGTTAGGGATCAGGGCCTGGTACATGGGTTACATGGACATCAGCCAAAGCAGGAGGCAAGGAAAACTAGGACCAATTGGTAGAAATTTCAGAGAGACTAATTTGAGCTTAATGTAATGATTATCTTCCTTAGAATTAGAACTATCCAAAAGTGGAATGACTGCCTCAGTAGGTAAAGTTTTCCTCTAACTGGAGGTCTTCTGGAAGTGGCTGGATCGTCATTTGTTAGGGATGTCATTGAAGAGATTCTTGTTCAGGGAGAGATTGTAGTAGATAGGCTTGGAGGTTCCTTCCAATTTCAAGATTCCGTATATTTGTATGTCACTTTGACCTTGATTCCACTTTGAGTCAGTGTCAAAGATGATGGAAATGGACTAATTTCTCTTATCTATTGCTAAATCCATCAGAGGACATGCTTCTGCATGGGGTTGCAGCATTTTATCATAAAGATTATTGATTCTACATTTTCTTAGGAACACTAAGCTGCTTGATTTATTCTTTGAAGTTTTCCCTGTGCTGACACAACCAGTTAGCAGACTTAGAAACCATATCAATTCATTTAAAATTAGAAGGTGCTGAATAGCCTATTTATTGAAAACTATCTCTCTTCTGATCTATCATGGTTTCTGAAATTCCTACCATTACAATCAGTCACTGGATTTTGAGAGACAGAATTTTTTAATGGAAAGTACAAATGGTCTTTGAGTTTGGAGAACTTGAAATCAAGTCCTGACTGTAATTTTCAGGGTTATGTTTTAGTATAAGATAACATTATGTAAATACAAAGCACTTTGCAACTCACAATCATTAGAGATATTTCAGTTGTTATTATAAAGTAGCTTCTTTAGACATGTGCATTTTAATTGAGTGAAGGTATAATATTATCTGAGATGTAGCTACCTTAATTCCATGTGCTCTTTTCTCTAGCCAAATTGAATTTTTCTTTTCTTTAACCTTGTATTTTCCCACCTCCCTACAATTGTTCACACTTTTCCCTTTGAAATGTCACACTTCCTCCTTCTTTTTGCCTTTTTAATAGCTAATTATTCTTTAAAATCCAGCTTGAATGCCACCTCTTCCATGACGTATTCCTTGATACTGACCTTCACATTGATAATGACTTTCTCTTAGTCTCATATTAAAACTCAGGATGTGGTAGTGATTTATTGTTTTGTCCATTTCTGATGGGCATATATAATGTTGTGTGTATCATAGTAAATATGGTACCAGTATCCAACTCTCTCTAGGTGTTTTCTTCCTAGGCTGAGGCTGATTCACCCCACATGTACCCATTGTGGCACTTAGGGGTTTTTCCTAAGCAAAGGTTTCCATGCAGCTACAACTTACTCTCAAGGTCTTAAGTGTAACCATTGTGTGGGCAGAGTTATTTATCTACTATTCACAACTCTAGGTCCAGAGCCTCCAATAGGGTGGTTAACATTTAGATAAATCAACCAAGATGATGCCATTAACTCTTCATCATGAAACATTTAATTAATATAGTGCAAAGCAACAACAATGATAATCATAACAAAAACCTAATTGTCTATCCATGTATCTGCATTATAATCTTCTACCAATGCAGAGTCTCTTTTAGGGAGAATTAGGACAAACTTACAGAACTCTAGCAATGAGGCAACATGAGTAGTAAAACCCAACTGCTCAGCAACTCAACTCTAGAATTCAAGCCTTGATGTCTTTGGTCTCTTTGCAAAACAGTCTACGCTACATTTACAGGGTGAGACTGTTCCTCCTTTGGGTTTCTCCTCTTATCTACAGGACAAAGCAGCTTCTCTGGTACTCTGGGGCTGCTGATGCAGTATTAAGCTCTTTTAGCAAAGAGCAATTACAGTGTCTTTGCCAAGAAAATCCTAAATAGAGTCATGAAAAGTCAGGCACAACTGACCAACAATGATAATTTTAAACTTGGGATCTAAAGAATTATTTAGGGATGTTGTATAAGGTTTGAGGGGCTCTTCCACTTGAGCCATTGAGGATAGTTTAGAGCATCATTGGCATACCTCTGATGGATTTCTCCTTTTTTAAGTTGTAGATGGTATTAGAGAATAAAGTAGATTTCCCCTAATCAGCTCCTCAAAGAGCAGAAGACACTACTTTCTCCAATCAGCTTCCACCACCAAGGCTTCCCTCTAATCAGATTAACTCTGTACCTCAACTACAGAGAATTTCTGTCTCCAGTTGGCTTATCTTAGCTGGGCTAAGCTCAAAGCACCAGCTATTATATTATTTTCAGTTCCTTTTTGGCTTCTCAATTTTGTTGATTTATATCCCCTGCCTTCTTTTTTAATTTATCTTTTTTTCACATCTTATCTACCTTCAGCTTCTACCTTTTAAATTCCCTGGCTTCTCATCTGGCTTTTCAATGATTTTCTTTCTCAACCCAAGGCTTCTTCATGGCTAGTGATCCAACTCTAACTTAGGTTGAGAAGCCTAAATACACATTTCTATCAGACATGAAACAAATAGGCTATATATAATTATCTCATATTCATCAGAAAGTTCTGATTATCAGAGATTCCCTGTTTTCAATTTCCAAATCCTCACACAAAATACTGCAACATAATGCACTTTGGTTATGTTTACCTTCAGTAAGAACATACCCCCTCCACCCTCCTGAGGAGCTTTTTTCTCCCAGATTCTCTCATTACTTTGATCTGAGAAGCTTCTTTCTCTGAGGTCCTCAGAAATGTCTTTGTTTCTCCTTATGCTGATCCTTTATGTGTATTGTAGGATGTAAGCTCCTTGAAGGGTAGGAATGAACCATTTCATGTTTTCTTTAAATCTCCCACACTTAATACAGTGGTTGACCCATAGTAGGCACTTAATAGGTTCAGTCAGTTGTTTTTAAGTCATGTCCAACTTGACCCCATTTGGTGATTTTTTTGGCAAAGAGACTGGAGTGGTTTGTCATTCATTTCCTTCTCCAGATCATTTTATAGATGAGGAAACTGAGTCAAACATGATTAAGTGACTTACCCAGGATCACACGTAACTATTAAATGTCTGAGTACAGACTTGAACTCAGGAAGAGGAGACTTTCTGACTCTAGTCCTGGCACTCTATCCACTGTACTACCTAGCTGCCCCCTTAATAGGTACTTATTAAATCTAATTAAATTAAACTAGAGTGAGTACACACATAGATTATACCACAGATCCACAGTAGGATAATATGATCACAGGCAATTATCCTAGCTGCATGGATCACTATCAGATACATAGTATATAATGCTCTAATTATAATTATGTACAGTAGAATGGGTGTGTAATATGTAACAAATCTCATCACATATCAGAGTTGAAATATAGTATAACAAATATGTAAATAACATGTAAGTACATAATTGCATTATATTGCAAAGTTACATTTGACAGATCAAAGTCATAGATCAAATGCAAGTATATAAAGCATTCATATCAGAGTTGCATATAGTTGACCAAATATAGTATATCTCTTGACTGAGAGACCAGTTGATGGAGATCTACTGCCTAGCTATAGTCTTAGCATGGAAGATCTCAAAGAGGAACAAGCAATAGTATAACACTCACAAAAAAAAACATTTATTAAATGTCTACTTCATTCAGTTCACTGAGCCTAAAGGTCTATAATTACAAAAACACAAACAAAATAGTCTTTGTCCTCAAGAAGTTCATATTATGCTAGAGAGGTACAACATATGCACAGATAAGTAAATTATATAAAGTACATTCAAACTAACTTTGGGCAGGGAATAGGCCATGGGAATGCTTCATTTAGGAGGTAATACCAGAGCTGAGACTTGAAGGAGCTGGAGAATCATAATCATAATCATAACCACAGAACAAGAGAAGCCTTCTCTTATACATTCCTTCATTGATTCAATGAAGGCTGAAGATAAAGTAATTACTTTTGTGGGGAGAAAACTTATTGCTGATGACATATCCAGTGACCTGAGCATTAAGGGTTTACCTGTACAGTCATTACATGGTAATCGAAAACAAAGTGATCGTGAACGAGCATTGAACGAGTTTAAAACGTAAATAGTAAGAATATTGATAGCTACAGATCTGGCATCATGAGGTCTTGATATCTTAGACATCACCCATGTTTTTAACTTTGATTTCCCTTGAAATCTTGAGGAGTACGTCCATAGAGGAGGACATACTGGAAGAGCTGGGCATACAGGGGAATCAATTACCCTACTTACTAGGAATGATTGGAAAATAGCTGGTGAATTAATCAATATTTTGGAGAGAGCCAAACAGGAAATTCCAAACGAGTTTACATTAATGACTGAACGATATAAACAACACAAACAGAAAAAAGATGAAGAGAGAAACATGGCAAGAACTCATGGAAGGAGAAGAAATGTTTATTGATCCTGGAAGCATATAAAATCCAGGGAATAACTTACTTTTGGGGTTGTTGCCTTTCAACTTAGCAAAAGGTGAACAATTAACATTGGAAGAAAGACAATTCTGGGGTTTGGAGGGTTTTTTTTTTTTGCTTTTTTAAAAAAAATTGTCAAGAAACAAGAGTATTACAAATTTCTGATTGAACATTGAAAGTTCAGATCTGAATGGAAGTAGAGAAAATCTGACTTGCATATGAAGGGAACAGTTCAATCGTCAATATAATGTTTAAAGAGATCATCTTGGAACATCTTAGAACATTTTTGTACTTTGTTTAATAAAATCAAAAGCATTAAAAAAAAAAAAACAGGGGCAGCTGGGTGGCGCAGCAGATAGAGCACTGGCCTTGAAGTCAGGAGGACCTGAGCTCAAATTCGGCCTCGGACCAAACACTTGACACTTACTTAGCTGTGTCACCCTGGGCAAGTCACTTAACCCCAATTGCCTAAAAACAAACAAATAAATAAATAAATAGAAAATAAATAAATAAATAAAATACAAGAGCTGAGATTTGAAGGAGCTAGAGAATCCAAGAGTTAGAGATGAAGAAAGAAAATGGTCAAAGCATGAGGGAGGACCCGTGCAAAGGTATGATGGTAGGAGATGAGATGACATATATGGAGAAGAGCGAGCATGCTGGTTTATGTATAAGTTGTTTGGAAGCCAAATCTGCATCACCTTAACTTCTATTCATTGTGTCTCTCTTGCCCCCTCTAGGACTAACAAGAATAAGTCTTTTCATTGTTTGACACATGACACTACTTCAAATATTGGAATGCAACTATCATGTCTCCTCTTCTTTTTTTTCTAGGAATAGTAATGGTGGTATGGTGTGGTGTGGTGAAGCACAGGGTTGTTAAAGCATTCCTATTTGCCCTCTTCACCTTTCTACTTACTCGTTGTCTAAAGAGATTTCCCAGTAGAAACACTACTCCTCTTTTGTAAAGTCAGAGCCCCCAGTCAGAGATGGAACCCTAGCAAAACACCTTAGTGTTAGATTTATCTCTTCTTCATCTCTGAAATGCACCCCTTTCAATTACTCCTATTACCCAGACTAGCAAAGGCCTGTGGTTTGCAATGTATATAAAGTAAAAATTTAAAACAAAGAAAATAAACAGAGTTTCCTATGCTAAGAAAAATTTAAAAGGCCTCAGGCTTCTATGAGGGAACCTAAGGAAAGAAAAAAGGAAAAAAAAAAGATTTCTGCCTTGGGGGTTCTATAGTCCAAAAGGGTTTCAGAAATGTGGCCATCAGTCCTGAAAGTATGGTTGATGACTTTGGGCAGTTCTGTCTCACTTAAATCCAATTCACACCCAAGTCAAGACATCACCTGTGATGTCATTGTTTCTCTTAGAAAATGAAGGATGGGGGCAGCTAGGTGGCACAGTGAATAAAGTACAGGCCCTGAAGTCAGGGGGACCTGAGTTCAAATCTGCCCTCAGACCAAACACTTGACACTTACTAGCTGGGTGACCCTGGGCAAGTCACTTAATCCCAATTACCTAAGAACAAACAAACAAACAAACAAACAAAAAGGAAATGAAGGATGATCAACAACAATGCATGCCCTTTTGGCCCACTGAGTCTTATTTCTGTAGCTCTGGCTCAGCTCTCTATCCATTATGCAACATTACCTTTTGAGAATTGTTACATCTTAGAGATGAGGAAGCTGATGCTCATAAAGGTGAAGTGAGGGAAAAATTGAATGCAGGTCTCCAGAATCCAAGTCCAGGGTTATTTCTACTGTTCTACTGACTCCTCTGACATTTTTATAAATGTCCTCTGACATTTTGTATAAAACAGGAAGGCTACTAAGCACTTGGGGACATAGTAATAGCATTATTATTATCTATAATATAATTATATATAATTATTGTATTATAACATTAGCATTATATAATAGTAATAGATTTAAGGTATATGAAGAGCTTTATTATAGTATCTTATTTCTTCCTCAAAATAAGCCTAAGTAGTAGTTATTATACATGCAATTACTCCCATTTTAGAGATGAGAAAGCTGCAGACCAAAGAACTTAAAATCAGAATTAGAGATTTGGACCTGCAGTGAGCATTGGAGGTTATTGACTTCACCCACTTAATTTTACAGAGAAACTGAGTCACAGAGAAGGTAAGCAACTTGTCCAGAGTCAGACAGCTAATAAATGTCTGAGGTAGGACTTGAATGCAGGTCATGCTGCCTGTCTGAATGAAATAATTTTGGGGGGGTTAGTAGTTTGGGGATTTAATCAGTGTAGATTTCTCTATCAAGGCAGAAAGATAACCTTCTCTACAACTTACAGTCTTAGAAAGTTGTCCCAGGCACTGAGACATTAAATGACACAACCAATAGATGGCATAGGTAAGATGTGACCCCATCTTCCTGGTTCCCAGACATGCCGCACCGTGTTGTCTCTCAGTGTAGCAATAATATTCACACTCAGGTGAGGCCTGGCAGATAGTGAGCCAAACAGAGCGGGATCAGACTACCCCAAAAAGCTACAAGGTATTTTTTTGGAATCTTATGGGATAACATGGATATTATATATTTTTCCAGGGCAGGTGTGACAAAGCAACGGAGTTCTGCTTTCTCTAAACTACTGTGATTAGTAGCCATAATAAGAATCTAGTTGGTTTGCAAAGTGAGCCTCATAAATTTAGAATGGGAAAGTACCTTGGAGATCATCTAGCCCTGCCCTTCTCCCCTCCCCATTTTATAGGTGAGGAAAAGTGAAGGGAAAAAGTGATTTTTTCCCCCCAAGGTCACATTGGTATAAAATGGAAGAGGAAGCATTAGGATCTGGGTCTGTCTCAGCACCATAATATTTTAGATCTATTGTCAACTCTTTGGTTCAATTATTCTTTAGGTTCAGCCTACTTACTTAATTATTCAGTGACTCAGTTTATTCAGTGTTCCCATACAGGAACAGTTTCATTTCTTATTGGTTGAATATATTAGAAGGGTTAATGAAATCATGTTTGTATGGAATGTTTTGAATGGCTTTGGGAAAATTATGCAAATGTAAAATGTAATAATAATCTGATTTAGACTACCTAGAGGGAGTTAACTGAAGGGGAAAATTAAATGATTATGGGCCTTAGAGGATGATTTATGAGTGAGGTATACTAAACAGAAAAGTTCCAAAAAAAACCCTTATTGACTGCAGAGTAGAGAAATTATGTGGGTTGTTACAAAGGGCTCTAAGCAAGATTAACAGGATGGAATTTTAAAGAAAACATTTTATCCCCTTGTGACAAATATCTGAACAGTGAGACTAATACATGGCATAAAGTTTTCCAAGAGACTTTGTAGAAGCCCCACCTCTAGAACTGTTGAAAATGAGATTAGGCAGACACTAAGGGGGAGGGGGGAAGCATAGATAATTATGTTTCAGAAGCCCTTGGGGAAGAGTTAGCTGACCTCAAAGGTTATATACACATTCTACTTCTGTGGTACTATAACTCAGACTTGCAAGACTTTAAGAAATGCATATTAAGGAGTTCTAATGCCCCCTTCAGACGTTTTGTGATTTATTAGTTCACATTTTAGCAATTTATAATGAAAACAGTTTGGATGAAACATTTCCATAACATGCCATGTACTCAGTATTTGGGGGTCGGGTGGGGGACATTACTGTATTTGTGTCCATGTAAACAGAGCATCTCTCTTAAAGGAAAGTTGTGGGTAACAATCTCAGTCCATGTCATGTAATAGACAAATGGTCTGAAGCTGTTGCTACTGGACAAAATTGTCTAGTGATTTGCCTTGGATAGCATTTCTGCCTAGACATGATTCCATTTTAGAAGGTTTATTGGGATTCTAAGGTTTAGGGGAAAAAAAAGAATAGCTTCAAATGGTACAATGGGGAGAGGAACACGGGGGTGGCGGTGGAAAGAAGTTAAAAAAAAACAAGCTGAGTCTTAGCTCTCATTTGTCAAGAGTTGAAGTTTTTGTAAATCAATTTATAAATTCCCCAGGTGGTAGGTGGGGGAAGAGGAAACAAAATGGGTTATGTGAAGAAAGTTTTATTTATATTAATTTATTATTGAGTAAATAGTAGTGGATTATTTATCATATGCCATAAGAGAAAAATACTAAGATACCTATATGGATCCATGATCTCATTGATATGAGCTTAGCAAGTGCTTGTTGGCTAATGTGACCACTCCTGGCAGTGCTAATCTCAGCCCATCCATGCTTTTTCATCCCTTGTGATTCTATTCATGCAGTCTCTCTCTTTCTCTCTCTCTCTCTCTCTCTCTCTCTCTCCCTTGCTAGGCAATGGGGTTAAATGACTTGCCCAGGGTCACATAGCCAGTGTCTCTTATTAAACCAAGTTACTTTTTACTATGATCACAATGAGGTTTATGTCATTGAATATAGCTTTTCAGCAAAGTGGGTGCAGGATTTTGAGATCTTCTAAAATGCCTTGAGTTTGAAAGCTAGGTATGTCAGTAATTTGAGTTGGTATATGAGCCTGGCATTGGATGAGTTTTATAGGGCTTTCTTACATGGTCTTCTATAAATCTGCCAAAGAGGATTTACCCGGTGTGTTGGGGGTGATGCTTTGGGCCATTTACCATTATGTGGGTAACACTGTCACTCTAGAGAATTGCACTAGTTTTCTAAATAAGATAGATAGCACTTGGGTTTCTTTCATCTCTCCCCCGCTCTATGTAGGCACACATGCACACACACAGTTTTCTTAGTTTTAGGATACTACGCATTCAGATACCATCTGTGTACTTTGTACTACACATAACTGAGATTCTGTAGTCATATAAAACTATGATCTATGTTCAAACAAACCTGAGCCTGGCTTGAATGTCATTATTCTTCCCAACATTTTCTAGGGGACCTGATTTTTGTAATGTTGCTTATCAAATGCTTTGGAGACAAGTCACCCCTCATAGAAAAATACTAGGAAGCAGAAGTGCGGACTCTGAGTCAGAGCACCTGTTATTGCCAATGTGATCCCAATTGTTGTTTCAGTCATTTTTTCAGTGGTGCTTGACTCTTTGTGACCTCATTTGGGGTTTTCTTGGCAAAGATACTGGAATGGTTTGCCTTCTCCTTTTCCAGCTCATTTTACTCGTGAGAAAACTGAGGCAAATAGGGTTAAGTGCCTTTTCCAGGGTCACACAGCTAGCATATGTCTCAGGCCAGATTTGAACTCAAGAAGATGAGTCTTCCTGACTCCATGTCTAGTACTCTATCCACTGAGCCACCTAGCTGCCCCATGACTTTAATAAAGTTACTTAATGTCCTTGGGCCTTAGTTTCTACATACAAAATGAGTGAAATAACGGAGCTAAATGAGATTGCTTCTGACATCCTTTCCCACTCGAGTTTTTTGATCCCATGAAAAGAAAATTTCCTCTACTTCTAAAGAGTATTCATAGGCATATGTAGAGTGATATACCCAGCCCATGTACTATGCCTCTCTATGAATGCACTACGTGGGGGTTTTAGTGGTTAGCAAGTTCCAAATAAGTTAACAGTGTGATACGGAAGCCAAGAAAGTCAATGTGATCTTTGGGTTACATTAAGAGAGGGATCATGTATAGAATGATGGAGCTGTTAGCACAACATCTAGAGTAGGGGTAGGGAACCTGTGCTCTCAAGGCCACATGTGGCCCTCTAGGTCCATTCATAGAATGTTCTATGAAGTTTGGATTCAGGCAAAGGGCAGCACTTGAGGACCTAGAGGACCACATGTGGCCTTGAGGCTACAGGTTCCCCATCCCTGATCTAGAGGTTCCAGGGGCAGCTATAGAGGATGGGAGACAGCTGGGCCTGGAATCAGTAAGTTTTTCAGTTGTGTCTGTCTCTTTGTGACCCCATTTAGGGTTTTCTTGGCAAAGATACTGGAATGGATTGCCATTTCCATCTCCAGCTCATTTTATAGATGAGAAAATCTAGGTAAACAGGGTTGAGTGACTTGCTCAAGTCTAGTAGCTACTAGTCAGTGTCTGAAGCCAGATTTGAACTCCTATCCACTGAGCTATCTAGCTATAATCAGTAATATCTGAGTTCAAATACTGTCTCAGATACTTACTAGCTATGTGACATAGGCAAGTCATTTGATTTCCTCGAAGTGTCAGGTTCCTTGCTTATAAAATGAGGATAACAATAACACCTACTTCCCGAGATTGTTGTGAGAATCCAATGAGATAACATATGTAAAGCTCTTTGTAAACTTTAAAATGCTATGTAAATGTTATCATTATTATTATTTTCAGTTCTGTTTTTAGGAAGGACATTGATAAGTTCTAGGTAGTGCAGAAGAATGAAATAAGGATGGCAAAAGGCTTTGAAATCATGCCATGTGAGAATTAGTTCAAGAAAGGAAGGAAGGCATTTTTTATTCAATCCTAGAAGGGAGACCTAGGACCAATAGGTGCAAGTTGGAAAGAGAAAATCTTAAACTTGGTGTAAGAAAAAAACTTTATAAGAAATAGAAGTATAACCAAGAATTTTTCTCTTGAGACAGGTAGGGTTTTTTGGGGGGAGGGGTAAGGAGAAGGAGAATTTCTCTTTTTTTAATAACATTTTTTCGTAACTTTTGGTATTTGATGTCAATAAAATGTACTTGTATAAATGCTACCCCACCCCAGAAAATCATCTCTTAAAACAAATAATATTTTAAAGGAAAAAAGTGGGAGAAAAATCAGAAAAATTACTCAATGCATCAAAAATATTTGAAAATATGTGCAAAGTATCATGCCTTGTAGACCTTCCACCTTTGCAAAAGAGTAGGTAAAGGAGTCCAATCTCTTCTTGGGGACCATATGTATTCTTTGTCATTTTCTGACCTTCACCTTTGTTTGGTGGTTTTTCTGGTCATTTACATTGTTGTACTCACTGTGAGTATTGTATATATACAGATAGGGTAGATGGGGTGTTCAGGAAGACTAGCACCTTCAGTGTGAGGGCTCCCCAAGCCTTTTTCAGGGCTGCTTATTCATCTTTGGAGGCCACCTGATTTACCAAACTCCTACCTGTGGTCCCAAGAAGCTGTAACATACTTAGTGGCCAGGCCCCAGTAAACCATCTTGACAGATGAACCAGGTTGAGGGTAACTGACAGGCCTGAAACCAATCAGTGAACAAGGGAATGTCCACTGCAAGCATGTGAAGACTTTTCCCCAACAGAATGGGTGGTTAAGAACAGTTTGTTCCGATGGCCATGAAAGTGACTGAAAGAGTTGCTGTGGAGCACTTAGAGCTTGGTCAGGCATTGAAGATGCCAAGGTCATCCATTGTATCTTGGGCCATCACCAGTCATCCTGACTTTTTTCTTGCCACTGGACTTCAATGACTCTGGAAGAGAGAGTGAGGCTGATGACTTTGAGCATGTAATTCCTCACGTGATTCCAATTTACACATAAGACTTCACCCTTATGATGCCATTGGGCCTCTTTGAGAAGGAAGAAGAAATAACAACATGAATACATATATTTCTATATCTATATATGTGTACACATATATGCACATACACATTCACATATGCATATATGTGTGCACATAAACACACACATATATATGTGTGTAATCTGTTAGTTGTTTATATATCTTGGATTCCAAACCCTTTGTGAGAAATTTGATATAAATACTTTTTCTTTCCCATTTGAACACTTTCCTTCCTATGCTTGGTGAATTAATTATGTTTGTGCACAAGCTTTTCAGTTTCATGTAATCAAAGTTATCTATTTTACCTTTTGTGATTGCCTATATCCTTTGTTTGGTTAAGAATATATCTCCTACCCATAGCTGTGAGAATATATCCCTTGTTTGGTTAAGAATATATCACCTACCCATAGTTTCTCTCCTAATTCTTTTATAGTATGATCTTTAATATTAAGATCATGTATCCAATTAGAATTTATTTTGGAATATGATATAAGGTGTTGATCTAAACCTAATTTCTGACAAACTGCTTTCTAGTTTTTCCAGCAGTTTTTTTTAATCAAATAGAAAGTTCTTTCCTAAGTAATTTGTATTTTCTACTTTATTGAACATTGGGTTATTGAATTCCATTGTTTCTGATTCTTCCTTTGTCTAATCTGTTCCATTGATCTAAATGTCCATATTTTAACCAATACCAAATAATTTTGATGACTGCTGCATTATAATGTAGCTTGAATTCTGAAAGTGTTATGGTCCCCTCCTCATCTCTATTTCTTTTCATTTTTTCCCTTGATATTCTAGATCTCTATTTTTTTTGTATTTTTGTTATTGTCCTATTCAGTTCTATAAAGTATATTTCTTTGCTAGTTCAATTGGGATAGCGTTAAAGCTGTAAATTAACTTTGGTAGTATTGTTAATTTTACTATGTTGGCATTGTCAGCCACGAGCATTTAATGTTCCACCGGCCATTTAAATTCTTCTTTATTTTGTTAAGGAACATTTTATAATTAAATCTATGCAAGCACTTTGTGTGCTTTAGTAGATTGATTTCTGAATATTTTATACTTTTTGTGATTTTTGGGGGGGGGAAGGAAATGGCAAACTACTCCCATATCTTTTCCAAGAGAACCCCAAATGGGGTCATGAAGGCTTGGATGTGATTTAAATGAGTGAAAAACAAATTATTTTGAATGGCATTTCCTTTTCTATAATTTCCCCTTGGATTTTGTTGTTATTATATAGAATTGTTGTTAATTTTTCTGGGTTTATTCTGTAGCCTGCAACTTTGCTGAAGCTATTGATTGTCTCCATTATTTTCTTTGCTGATTCCATAGGATTTTCTAAGTAAACTACTCATTTTATGCTATTCTTGCATAGTCTTCCTAATTTAATACTTTAATGAGTCTGCTATTTCACTTTATGTTAATTATAAGAGTCATTGAACAGTTATCTTTGTGACTACATTTATCAAGGAATCTTATCTGATCTTAACATATGTACAAAATATTGCTGGCTGTAGGAAAGCCTACTGGGCTACATTTAGATGACCCAAGCATTTGATTTTTTAAAAATTAATTTTTAAAAAGATCTAAACTTAAATTTAAGATTTAAATTTTTAAAATTGGTTAAAAGATATTTAAAAAATCAATGAACAACAAACAGTAGGATTTCATATTGCCACTTTTAGTCAATTTTATGACTATAAAAGTATCTCTGGTATAAAGAATTAAGCATAAGACTAAGAAGACAGGACTCATTGGAAAAGACCCTGATGCTGGGAAAAATTGAAGGCAAAAGGGGATGGCAGAGGATGAGATGGATAGTGTCATGGAAATAACAAACATGGACTTGGACAGACTTCAAGGGACAGTGGTG
>NW_020950062.1:5749401-5876585 GCF_900497805.2 Vombatus ursinus | reverse complement strand
TCTATCTATCTATCTATCTATCTATCTATCTGTCTCATAATTCAAGGCTATCTTTCACATAAGCAAGGGCTCCAGGTGCCTCCTTGGTCCCTTGTTAGCATCTTATCTTGGCTTGGTTAACGACAGGTCTTATCTCGACTTGTGGACTGTCATAGGAGAGCTAGTCCACCAAGACACTTCCCAGTGATTTACAAATTCTGCTGCCTCAAATGGACTCTCCCTTCTCTTCCTCTTCTTTCTAACTTTAGACCCCTTATATATATATATTGTTTTCCTCTTTTAGAACATAAGCCTCCTTTATTTTTTCACTTGTTTTGTTTCCTCAGTGCACATAATCAGTGCTTAATAAATGCTTTTTTTTAAAATTGATTAATCCAGAGAGCATTGTGCACGACTGCATTAGGAGTTTTACTCACCTTCCAAACACCCCAATATGGGAACCTTGAATTCTTGGATTCAATTTCTATGCAAGACGTATGTAATATTGAAAGCATTAATCATTAGAATTTTCAGCGTACTTTCACTCTCATTATTTGTACTTCTTCCAACAGGGTAGCTCACAACCCATACCTTTTCATCTCATGAATTTTGCAGGGGTGCTTGGGGACGTAGCCTTAAGGTCTCCAAGGGGAGCCGTCCATGTGCTAAAGGACTTCATCTCACTTTCCCAACATTTCACTGAATATTAGGGCAGCACAGAAACTCAACCTACTATCTCTCTCAGTCCTTTCAAAGATGGCTCATGTTTTCCATGACTTTTTGCAGACAATTTGTCCTTGGTTATAGGCTATAGCCTATATATCTAGCCCATTGCTATTTGAGTGACCCACATTGAGGCTTTATGGGGTGCGGTATTCTATAATTCACAGCCATATAAAATCATGAGAATATTGGCATTAAAAAGTGGAGTTTAGTTCTGGGGTGGGGGAACTAAGGGTCTTGAAAAGAACCATGTCATTTCCAAAAGGCAGTCTGGCTGGAAAATTCTGAGGCCAGCTCGTTAACTATCTGTAGTGTCTGTCAATCAATCTATCAATCAATCCTCAAGCATTTATAAAGTACCTACTATGTTCCAGGCACTGCTGTGTTTTATATACATGTATCTGGGAAATGAGGATAATAGTAGCATCTACCTCCCAGAATTGTTGTGAGGATAAAATTAAGCTATTTGTAAAACACTTTACAAACATTAAAACTCTATATAAATGGTAGCTATAATGATTACTTTTACATATGCATATGCATATATATGTGTATGTGTATGTATATATGTGTGTATATATATATATGTATATATGTATTTGTATGTATGTATACACACATATAGGGAGCTACATGGTGCAGTGGATAGAGGACTAGACCTGGAGGTAGGAAGACTCACCTTCATGAGTTCAAATCTGACTTCAGATATTTATGAGCTATATGACCCTGGCAAGTCACTTGACCCTGTTTGCTGCAGTTTCCTCATTTATAAAATGAGCTGGAGAAGGAAATACAAATCACTTCAGTATCTTTGCCAAAAAACCCCAAATGAGGTCACAAAGAGTCAGACATAATTGAAAAATGACTGACCTGAACTGATGTATATGCATACATATATAACATCATACATACATACACATATATATTGCACACATACATACATACACATATATATTGCACACACATACATACATACACCCATTGCTATGAAGAAGTAGAAACAAGAGGTAGCTTGGTGTATTGGGTAGAGAGATGACTTTGGGGTCAGGAAAACCTGGGTTCCATTCCCATCTCTGGTTATACTAGCTGTGTGACCCTAGAGAGGCAACTCACTTAACCTCACCATGTCCCAGACTGCTCTCTAAGAACTGAAGCTGAAATTGAAGAGCAAGTGCTGATCTACATTAGTAGGGGAATTCTTCATTCAGTACACTCCATAACAGTAAAATCACAGGTCCAGCTACCCTCTCCATCATGTATGATTTTTAATTGGGGGTGGGGGTGGCTAGCTCTGTGATTTCAATAGCTTTGGGGCCTCTCAGATGAGGAAGCTAGCTGTATCAATGCAGATTGACATTGTTTTTTTTTTTTTCTGAAATTTGCAGCCACATAAAGTTTGACAGGACCCTTGAATTCCATCTCCTCCATGTGATTCTTATATGTGTCTGTTTATATACATATTGCATCTAACAATGGAATGTATGATCCTTGAGGAAAAGGACTGTTTTTACCTTTCTTTGTACCAGTGCTTAGCATAGTGTCTGGCATATAGTAAGAGTTTAAGAAATGCTTGTTGAGGGGCAGCTAGGTGGTGCAGTGGCCCTGCACTGGCCCTGGAGTCAGGAGGTCTTGAGTTCAAATACAGCCTCAGATACTTACCAGCTAGGTGACCCTGGGCAAGTCACAAAAGAGAGAGAGAGAGGAGAAAGAAATTTAAAGATGTTTGTTGAGTAAATGTTTGATTGACAGCTTTGATGGCTAGTGATTGAAGTTCTCATTGCTTTTACTTGCTTTTATCATTGGCTTACAGATCAGTCAATGATGGCAAATACTTGATGACCCCTCAGCCTACACATGCAAAACTAATTAATTATCTTTTAAAAAGTAATGCAAATGAAAGAACTCTGGACTTGGAGTCAGAGGACCTGGATTCAGTTCTGACTATGTAATTTTTTTCCCTATATGACTTTGGAGATGTCAGTTTCTGAGTCTCAATTTTCTTACCTGTTGAAAGAAAAGTGAAAGATTTAGACTCGATGATCTCCAAGGTCCCTTCTGTGATTATAAATTAAACAATCATTTCACCCAGAAGCTAAGAAAGGACCGTGTCTGATTTTATGGCTTCTCATCTTTTAGTCTGAAAGCTCTTTGTTATGAAGGAGAAAGCAAGTCCCTTATCGACTACACTCTTTGTAGGCCCAGAACCCCAGGAATATTTCTTCACTGTTTATTTTTTTAATGTTGTGTGTACACGGAAATGGATCTGCAAGAAATCTGACATTCTTACCATGCTTTTCTTTCCCCAAAAAAAGCAATGCTTTTCAGGTCTCTGGGCAAGTTTAGTAAATTCTTTTCAGAGAAAATATTATCCTAGAGCTACTGATTCCTGTCTGCATAGCAAGAACCCAGTTCCCTTCTCTTTATTTTTCTTCAACTTCTCACCTGAGCCAGCCTCATTTCATTGTTTCTGACTATAGAGATTTGTATGTATTTCTCTCCTCCCTTTCCCCTCTCCCTCTCCCCCAAAAAACTCATTAGCTCTCAAAGGGTAGGACTGGAGATATTGGAATTGGAAAGGTCTTTAGAGGTCATTAAAGGCCCAATCCTCTGTTTGCAGATAAGGAAGCAAAGACAAAGAAAACTGTCTTGCCCAAGATTACGAAGATAGTAAGTTTCAGCTCAGGTCCACTCCATTCCACTCAAACCAAGTATTTTTGTACTTCAAGCACCATGCTAGGCACTAGGAATACAAAAACAAAATTAGACAGTGACCAACTGTGATGGTGCCAGCCTGCTACTGGGAGAGGCTGAGGCTGGTAGACTGCTTGAGCTCAGGAGTTCTGAGCTACAGTAGAGTTAAAGTTGATTAGGTGTGTGTACTAAGTCTGTCACTAATATGATGAGTCCCTGAGTTCAGGGGATACCACCAGGTTGCATGAGCATGGACAAACCAGACCAGGTTAGAAATAGAACAGCTCAAAGCTGTCATTAGCAGTGGGATTGGGTCTATGAGGGGCCATTGTATCTTCAATCTGGAAAAAAAAAAAAAGAAACAAAAATCTAGAAAACAAGTCCTTGCCCTCAAGGAGTTTTCATTCTTCTGAGAAGCTTCTGTATATGTATGTATACATATTTGGCTGAATTAATTTATTCCATAGGTGTCGAATCACCCAGGAACTAGAACCCTGTCCCCATCTTCCTTCCCCTGCATTGTGCCACCAATAAATAGTTTCCCAATTCCCCCAAAGAATTATTAAAACATTGCTCCATATTAAACCTGTTCTGCTTCAACTTGATCATACAGAGTGGTAGCCTGCTCTCTGTCGGCCCACCCCCCTGAATATACAAAATGTTACACAGATATAGTATGTACACCCAAGGACCACAAAGCTTGCTCCCTAGCCCAATGGAGCCCCTGTCCCTTCTCCTGCCCCATCCTATTACCCATTCCAAGCCTTTCTCACCCTGATGCCCACCAAAAGTGCTGTTTACTGCCACCCCAAAGCCCCAAGGACCAAGATGAGATGACGACTTGGATGAGGTGGTACCTTCTTGCCCCACACCCACCAAGCACCCCCAGCCATTTCCTGTCCCCCAGAGAGTTAAGCCAAGCCCCAGGCCTTCCAAGCAAACTGCCTTTATTCAGCCACAGCATATAAAAATTAAGTAAACCTAAATTACTATATATACAAAATAATTTCCAAGGGATAAGGGTAGACAATGCTAACCCTAAGGAGTCAGGAAAGATCTTATAAGAGGTGCATTTGAGCTGAGCCTGGAAGGGCTAATTTGAACTTCAATTGTCTTCCTTCCCCAGTCTATCCTCCAGATAGTTGGTCAAATGACCATGTCATTCCTCTGGTCAATAAATGCCAATGACTCCCTTTTACCACGAGGATCAAATTAAACTTCTGTTTGCCATTAAAAGCCCTTTGTAACCTGCAACCTACCTAATCTCCAAGATTTGTTACTTATTACTCCCTTCACACATGCTTTGAGCCAACAGAACTGATCTTATTGTTTCTCCCAGATGACACAACTCTCTGCCTTTGTGCCTGTTGGATTCCTTATTCCTGGAATGTACTTTTTACCTCCACCTCCTAGACCCCTAAGTTTTATTCAAAGCTCAGATCTGATAAAACCCCTAGTTGTACAACTTTGTAGATGCCCTCACGTTCTAAAGTCTTTTCCACCTCAATATTACGTTTATTTTGTCTATCTATCCATCTATCCATCTATCCACCCATCCATCTCCTCAAAAAATATAAATTCCTTGAGGAAAGGAACGATGTAATTTTTATCTTTACATCCTCAGCACCAAGCTCAGTGCCTGACACTTAGTAAGCACTTAATAAATGCTTGTAGCTTGCTTACTTGATTCTTTTAGATACTTGAGCCCCTGTAATTCACTAGTAAGACAGCTAATGGAGTACTTTTAGTAATCAGCAAACATTCCTTTAACACTTATTGTATACTAGCCTCAGCAGTACCTGCGGGAAGTACAAGGAAAGTATAAACCTGGCCCCTGCTTTGGAGGAGTTTACAATCTAATCAAAGTGAAAAGAATACCGTCAGAGCTAAAGACCAGTAGAAGATAGTACTGGGTTAATTAAGGGCTAATTTGTAAATGTCTGAGAAATTTAGGGGAGATCCACTAATTTGGGAAATTTTTACAAATTTACAAATTACAAATTTAGGGGAGATTCACTAATGCTGTAAGAGTGAGCTAGTAGTATGTAAATGATTGTTGTTATTATGTACTGAGGGTATGTTAGAGGGAAATAAATGGACATGGTTTCTAGTCCTGCTCTGCCTTTAACTTACTGTGTAACATTGGACAAGTCACTTGACCTCTCTGTACCTCACTTTCACCCTTCTGTAAAGTAAGGAAAAGTTGTCTGCTATGAATGATTTCTAATGCTTGCTTTCAGAGTATATAAGTAGGGCAAACCTTTGGCAAAATGTTAAAAAGTTTGTCTTGGGAATTCTGTGCCTATGCCCTTGTCCTTCTATTTCCTAAGCATCTATCCAATGTCTCATTATTGAAGGCCTTTCTTTGAATTGGCAGTCAACTAATCAGTGAATCAGACTCAGACTTTTCAAGTTGGAAGGGACCTCATTGGCTAATTTGTCTAACCTTTACCCATTAATGACTTGGGATTATCCATGAGGTAGCTAAGACAGTGTAAGAACACTTGACATGCAAGCCTTAGAGTTCTGTGGCAGATATACTTCATGTGAAGTTTGTTACACCCTGTTAACATCTCATTGTAGATATCCAAGGTAATATATGCTTCATAGCTGCATGTTGTTAGGACATGATCCTATTTACCCAGAACCTACTGGGACAAACCAACAGAACTCATTAAATATACATACTACTGGGCTCTGGACAGACCCCATCACCTTTAAAAAGTATTTGCTGGAACACAAAATTTTTAAAAAAATGTTAATTTTTTTTACATGTAATTGGGAAATATTTAACAAAATAAATAAATAACTTTAAAAAATGCCTGCTGGAAATCCACACAAAACAGGTGACCAGTCAGTAACCCTGACCTTGGCTACCCAGCTAACCCTTTTCTTGCTCTTGTAGGTATGCATATTTATATCTTCCCTCCTTATCCCACCCCCATGACCTGTCTTCTCCCTCTGGAGTATAATAATCTATCATAGATTGTTTTGCTTTTCTTCTGATGTTTTTATTTTTTTAAAATAAGTATCTAGTCTAGCCCTCCTGGTCGATTTATAAATATATAATGCTTAGAAAACAAGTGAGAGTGAAACCACTACCTCCCAAACCAGGCCTTTCCACTTTTTGACTACTCTAAATGGTTTGGAAATTTTTCTTTCCAGGAAGCCTAAACTTGCTTTTTGTAACCTCTATTCTTCCCCACCTTTCTCCCCTCTAGTTCTGTCCTCTAGGGCTAAGCAGAAAAATTCAGATTTGTCTTTGACATGACTTTCCTTCAAATACCTGAACATGATTATCATGTCACCCTGTGTCTTTTCTTTTCCATGCTAGAGTTTCCCTGTTCCTTCAACAGATCCTCATGACACAGACTCAAGGTCCTTCACCAACACAATGACTCTCCAGATTTCTCAATATCTGTCCTCACTTGGGATGCCCAGAATTTATTGTAATACTCCAAATTCAAATCTGTCCAGTGAAAATTTCCTAATAATCAGAACTATCAAAGGTGGAATAAGTTGATTAAGAAAGTAGTGAGTTCTCTATCACTAGAGGTTTTCAGTCAAAGGGCAGATGATGATTTGTGGACTATGTTTTAGAAGGATTTTTTGTTCTGATTTGCTTTGGATTAGAGGACTTCTGAAAGGCCCTAGAAATCTGAAATCTTGTGGTTCTGTCATCTGTGATTCTGTGAATCCCCTGAAGATGTTAGCTGATGAGTGGTCAAAGAGGGTATAGACTGTAGTACCACACCCTAGTTATACAGAGATGTCAAACGTGCAGTGTGTATGGCCCACAGCACTCCTGAGTGAAGCCTGAACTGCATTAAAATGGAGTTAGGAAATGTTTAACAAAATTAATTTAAATATAATATAGATTATGTTAATTTGTTATTTTCTAAGTCAATATGTAGCACACAAGGATCTGTTTCTATTTGACTTTGATGCTCTGGGGTGGTAGACTGTATTTGGAGTCAGAACCCTGAAGTTTGAATACCAAATCTGTTATGGCCTCTGGCAATTGGGCTCCATTTATAGGATGAGAAATCAGAAGATGATTCCTAAGGTCTTGTCCAGACCTAAATTCTAAGTTACTTTAAGATAATAGCCTTTACAAGGCTATTTATGTCATAAAATGGGACAACATAAAACAGATAGTCTCAAAGAAATGCAATTTTAATGGTGGAATTTTAGGTTGTTCAGTCATTTTAGACTTTTTGTGGCCCCTTTGTGGTTTTCTTGGCAAAGACTGGAGTGGTTTGACATTTGCTTCTCCATATCATTTTACAGATGAGGAAACTGAGGCAAACTAGGTTAAGTGGCTTGCCCTGGGTCACTCAGCTAGTCAGTGACTGAGGTTGAATTTGAACTCAGGTCTTCCTGATTCCAGGCCCAGCATTCTATCCACTATACCTCCTACCTGCCCTAGGTATTTTTAGGTTCCATGATGTTTATTTCAGGTCTAGTGATCTCTGCTCCAAACCCGTCAGCTGTTCTTTTATTCATAAGGACAGCCTGACTTCCTTAAACACATGAAGGGAATCTAGAATTAGGCTTTAGACCTGAAAGACTTTTCTTGCCCATGCCTTTATTTCTGCAAAATGGACTTTTTCACTGTTAGTCTGCAGAAAAATTCCTGGGTTGTTTTTAGGCCAGACACAGCTACTGGCAGCTGTTAGAAGTGTGGTTATGACTCAGGCCCATTGATCACAAATATTCTATGATAGGGACTTACCTGGCTGGATCCCTCCCAGTTTTAATAGCCACTTCCTTCTGGCTTTACAGCTGCCTTTGATGTCTAAGTCTGTATGGTATTGTTTTTTGAGGTGGGGGAGGTGGAAAAGAGGAAATGTGTCTGGAGACCTCAGCAATTCAACAGCCTCTGAATCCAAGAGCAGTATTCTATTTCTGATTTTTCAAAGGTACTGGGCTTTTACTTTCAACTGAATTCTAATCTCAACTGAAGTCTCATTTATAGCCTGTTTGTGAATAGACATTTAGGATACGAGAAAGAAAGCCTTATTCATTAAGACATGTAAATAGTTTGGAAGAGACTAAGAAAAATCTAATCAAAGTATAATTAGTGGAAAGAATACTGGATTTGGAGTCAATATGTATATCTATGATCCCCAGTTTTTTCATCTGTAAAAGTGAGAGGGTTGGGAGAATGAATGAACAAATTGCAATATATGAATATGGTGGAATATTATTGTGCCAAGAGAAATGACAAGATTTTTTAAAAAATATGAGATATATAAACTGATAAAGTAAAATAAGCAGTTATATGTTTACAAGAATGTAAACAAAAAGAACAATAAGATGAAGCTGAATATTGTGTAATTGTAATGGCTGATCTTGCCCTGGTAAAGACATGAAGAAGTGTATCTCCCTCCATCCACTGGAGAGGTGGGGGAAATGGTTGTGTCATGGAGTATATGCTGTGAGATGTGGTCATGATGTGGGTTGGTTTTGCATAACTGTTTTTCCTTAAAATAAAGAAAGGGTCATTAAATCGAAAGTGGGCCATATATCTGGAAATGTGTATGATAGAAGCAAAAAAAAAAGGCAGAAATAAAACTCACAAAAAGAAATGAATGGATTGGGTGATAATCTCCAAGATCCCTTCCCATAAGATCCCATCTGCTATTCTGTGATCATTTACCTGTAGGTTTTGTGTGGCAAATTCCGAACACTAGAAAATAACATCGTCAAATAGGCCATCTTTTTCTTATTCATTGGCTTTCTCCACTCTATCATTTGTTTTCAAGATCTCTTTGTCTACTGACTCATTTCCTATTATTGCCTACAAACATGCCTATATCCCTCCCCCCATCTTGGAAAAAGCCTTCACTTGATCCTTCCATTCTCATTATTATCCTGTATATCTTCTGCCCTTTGTAGCTAAACTCCTGGAAAAAAAAATCTACAATAGATGCCTCTACTTTCTCTCCTTTTATTCTCTTCTTAACCTTTTACAATCTAGCTTCTGACCTTATCATTCCATTGAAATTGCTCTCTCCAAAGTTACCAATGCTTTCTTAGAGGCTAAATCTAATGGCATTTGTTCAGCTTTCATTCTCCTTGACCTCTCTGCAGTCTTTGACACCAGTAATCACTCTCGCCTCCTTGATCCTTTCCTCTCTAGGTGTTCAGAGCTGTTCTCCTCCTACCTATCTATTGCTTCTCAGTAGGCCTTGCTGGCTCCCCATTCACTTCACACCCTCTGAGTGTCTGTCCCACAGAATTTTGTTTAGGATCTTCTCTTCTCTCTCTATTTAATTATTTTCTCTTTGCTGATGATTCTCAGAGCCACTTATCCTGCCCCAATCTCTCTACTGACTTTAATCTCACACCTCCATCAGCCTTCCAGACATCTCAAACTGAATGTCTAATTGTCATTTTCAATTCACTGTGTCCAAAACAGAACTTACCATCTTTTCTAAAATGACCCCAACTTTTACCTTCCCCATTACTATAGAGGGCACCACCATCTTCTCAGTTCCTCAAGCTTACTACCTTGAACTTCTTATATATTCAATGTGTTGTCAAGACCTGTCAATTTCACCTTTACAACATCTTTCTATAATCATCTCATGCCTTGATTATTGCAACAGACTGCTGTCTGGTCTGCTTACCTCAACCCTTTCCTACTTTAATCCATCCTCTGTTTAGTCACTAAAGTAATTTTTCCAAAGTACATGTCCAACCATGTCATTCTTCTACTGAAAGAAAGAAAAAAACCCAACAACTCCTTGCCTTACTATTGACTCTAGGATCAAACACAAAATCCTCCTTTTGGCTATCCAAAGCCCTTCAAAACCTGACCCTCCCCTCCCCAACACCTTTCCCATCTTCTTATACCTTCCTCCCCCCTCCTCTACTCTTTGATACAGTGACAGTGGCTTCCTGGCAGTTCCACAAACAAGACATTCTATCTCTCAGCTTCTAGTATTTATTCTCTCTTTCCCATGCCTGGAATTCTTTCCTTCTTCATCTCTACCTACTGTTTTCTATGGCTTCCTTTAAGTCCCAATTAAAGTCCCATCTTTTACAAGAAAGCTTTTTCCAACCCCTCTTAATTCTAGTGCCTTCTGTATATCAGTTATTTCCTATTTATTCTGTATGCAACTTGTCTGTATATATTTGTTTGTTTGTAGTTCTTCCGCCCGCCCCACCCCATCCCCAACTCCATTAATTGTGGTCTCCTTGAGAGCAAAGACTGTCTTTTGCCTCTTTTTGTATCTCTAATGCTTTATATTGTACACGGCACCTAGTAGGTGCTTAATAAATATTGGTTGGTTGATTGATTGATTGAAAGTGCTATATTGTGACACTATTATTATTATCTGTAAAATTCCAGTAGATTATAACATTTTGGGGAGAAGGAATGATTATTCAAATGATTAAATGAAATAACGTGTGTAAACTGCTTTGCCAACCTTAAAGTCTCTACAAAAGCTAATTGTTGTTGTTTTGTTTTGTATTTATATACCCAGTTCTTAGCAAAGTGTTTTGTATATAATAGATGTTTAAAAAACAGCTGTTCGATTGGAGAGGATTGGAATAGATATTCTAGCTAAGGTCCCTTCCAGATCCAAATCCTATGATCCTTTAAGGTCTTATTCCTTGAATGGGAATTTGCATTTTAACAATGGGTTCTAAAAAGCCCACATACTCAAAGAAATGACTTTTTAAATGTGTAATTTAGGGCACATGGATGTGCATTTGGGGGCTTAAATCCCTGCTAACACCCCTACTTTGTGCCCAGAGGCAATGACAAAGAACTGGCATTGCTTGAGTTAAGTCTCACACCACTTGGGGTGAGGCAGGATGCTAGGATGCTGTGTTGCAAACTTTGGGCAGCTTGAATTGGTTCTCTAAACCCTCCAACCCCACCACCCCCTCTTACTATGGTTGTTTGGAACCAGACAGCAGTGTCACATAGGAGGCAGTTTGAGTTAAATTTGCCATCAGATATATTAACATGAACCCCAGATATGGGCAAATCCATTGGGCTCTGAGTGGTCTATTGAGCTGCACATGCAATCCCTCCCAGGCCAACACTTCAGACTGTAACTTATATGTCATCTACCTTCTCTCAAGGCCAATTTGCTGGTAAAGAACTTTGCACGAAATATGGCACAGGAGCAGCTACGTGTTGCAGTAGATAAACAACCAGGACTGGAGTCAGGAAGGCTCATCTTCCTGAATTCAAATGTGGCCTCAAAGACTTATTAGTTGTGACCCTAGGTGAATCACTTAACTGTTTGCCTCAGTTCCTCATCTGTAAAATGAGCTGGAGAAAGAAATGGCAAACCACTTCAGTGTCTTTGCCAGGAAAACCCCAAATGCGGTCACCAAGAGTTGACTACAACTGAATGACAAACAACCAAATGGATCTGGAGGATCACAGTTCTCTGAAGTGACTAAGTCAGCTTCCATTTGAAGGTCCTAAGGACATAGCTACTATGACTCCTCCAGAATCTAGGGTTAACCCTAAAGGTTGGGGCTGCCTTTCTAATGCTATAGCCCCCAAACCACCACGGATGTGCTTCCACCATGATTACTAGTTGATCATCAATTAGTCAGCCAAACTTAATTAGCTTTTAGAAAAGGATATTTTTACTAAGGTGTTATAGTAAGAACAGGTGGTGCAAAACATTGCCTCTGAGTCTGTGATACATTCTCTTACCAGAACATATAGAGTCTAGGTAAAAGTGGGGTCAACCTTAGAAAGCATTAGTGACATAGAGGTAACTCATGGTAACCCTAGTCCTCAAAATCCTCCCCTTAGAAACAGTGTAGTCTTTTTCTGCTGGGTTTTTTGTAAAGCAACGAATCTGTCCTTAGTTCTTTATGCAAATACTACTGTTAGCTGATCTGGAGATGTTGCCAGGTTAGCACTCTAGAACTCATTTAAATTTAGGGGAAATGAGAGCCAGGGAGAATAAGTTACTTGCCTAAGGTCACACAGGGAATTTGGGACAGAAGCTGGAATTGTACTTGACTTAGATTCCTGTACCTGCTCTTTTTTACTTCTTTAAAATTTTATTAGTTCTTTGGTTACCCATTTGGCCTTAATCTTCACTAAGAAAATGATAAACCAGTCATTTCTCACTTGATCAATGTGCTTACCCTCACCATAGTAATCTATTTGTTGTTTAACAAAACCCTTCTGGAAGCACTATTCTTCAATGCAGAGATGCTGTTGGTAAGGATTGGAATTCCAGGCACTTTGGCAGTCCAGTCAGAGAGATATTTTGGGGTAGGTGCTCAAAATGCAGCTTGCCATTGGTCAACACTTGGCTTGTCTGACTTGGCCAAATTTTTTCTTTAGTAACCATTAAACCTGGGTGATTTTTTTGTTGTTGGTATAGTCTAATATAGTATACATAATTGGGAAAGAGGAATCAAAATTATTCCAAACCAGGTAGCATACTCAAATTAAGACCTACTACTTCCTATTCACTCAGAAATATACAAAACATGACTGAATTTCTTTGCTGGCTCAGAATTCTCCTTTAGAATTAAATTATGTTCACCTCATGATAATGTCCGGATAGTTTTATCCTACTTAATAATTGATTTTATATTGTTTTCCTGGTTCTGTTTACTTTGCTTTGCATCAATTTGTACAATTCTACCCATATTTTTTATGAGTTACTAATATTTGTCATTCCCAAATGATTGGGAACCTACTTTATGGTAGTAAAGAACTAGAAACAAAGAATGCTGTTATATATTGGATTTTTATTTTAGCTTTCTACTTCTTTAGTTTATGTGTCTGCTAATGTGATTACTAGGTCAAAAGAGTGAATAGTTTAGTCACTTTTCTTGGATAATTTTAAATTGAAATCCACAATGGTTGATTTTACTCTTTATAACCACCAAGAGTGTACTGGTGTGTCTATATTTCTATAACTCCTCCATCTTTTTTTTTTCCTGTGCCAATTTGCTTGGAGTTAGGTGAAATATAAGAGTTATTTTTTTAACTAATATTCCTCTTACTATTAGGGACTGGAACATGTAGTTGGATTTGATATTCTAGTTTGCAAACCTTTTGAAAAGTGTTTGTTTATTCCCTTTGACCATTTATATATGTTGGAATTTTTTTTTGGTTTTATGTATTTGCATCAGTTCCTTGTGCTTTGGATATCAAATATTTATTGTAACGTCTAAAGAAAAAAACTATCCTATGATTTCTTTTCTAACCTTGTCTTTTATTTGTGCAATTGAAAATATATGTAGTCAAAATTGACTATCTTATTATTTAGTATCTCAGTGAATCATTAAGCATTTAATTTAGGACTTCCTATGTGTCTGCCTTTGTACTAAATGCTGGGAAATATAAGGAAATGGAGGGGGAAAGTCTTTGCACTCAAGGAGCTTGGAATCTATTCCTTGTTTGGTTAGAATTTCTTTCAAAGTCATAGTTGAGAAAAGTACCTGAGTTTGTTCTTTTCTAAGATTTATTTATGATATTACCATTCAGTTTTCATATCTCTTATGAGCTTATTATAGTATAGAATATAACACAATAAAAATAGCTAGCATTTATATAGCACTTTAAGGTTTGCAAAGTGTTTTGCAAATATTATCTCATTTTATCCTCACAACAATCCTAAGAGGTAGGTGCTATTATCATCTGCATTTTACAGATGAGGAAACAGACAGACAGAGGTTAAGTGACTTGCCCCGGATCACACAATTAATAATTGTCTGAGGCAGAATTTGAACTCAGGTCTTCCTAACTCCAGATCTAGGACTCTATCTATTGTGCCACCTGCCACATATAATGGAGTCAATGTTTTATACTAAAGAAAGCAACCAAGTTTTAGTCATAGGATCTGGGTTCCAACCCAAGTACTATCCTTGCAACCTGTGTAATTTTGAACAAATCATCTAAGGTCCCTCAGCTTCAGTTCCTCATTGGAACAGATGACCTCTGAGGTCATCTATGATTTTATGATCCTATGTTAGTCTAATCTAATTCCTGCCAAACTGCTTTCCTTTTTTTTTGATGATTTTTTTCATAAAGAGAATCTTTCCTCTAGTAATTTATCTTCTTGGGTTTATCAAACACTAGACCACTGTTTTTACTTGCTTCTATTAGATAATGGCACTTATACAGTGCTTTAGGATATATTACTTCATTTGAGTTCCACAATAGTTATATGAGTTGGGCACTATAGATATTCATCCCAAATTACAAATGAGAAAATCAAGCCTCCTTATCGCACAGTTCAAGAATATCAAAAGCAGAATTTGAATTTAGCACCAATATTGATATTCTTGAACTATATACTTCCTCTTAATATTTTGTGGTATAGTGGAAAAAGTATTTTACTGTATTCCAGTCCCATCTATTACTCTAATTCTTTGATTCTTAGTTTATTCACTTCTAAAAGGAGGAAGCAACTGGGGGCAGATAGGTGGCACAGTGACTAGAGTGTCAGGAAGACTTATCTTCCAGAGTTCAAATCTGGCTTCAGATAGTTACTAGCTGTGTGACCCTGGGCAAGTCACCTAACCCTGTTTGTCTCCATTTTCTCATCTGTAAAATGAGATGGAGAAGGAAATGGCAAATCTCTCCATTATCTTTGTCAAGAAAACCCCAAATGGGGTCAGGGAGAGTCAGACATGACTGTAAATGACTGAACAACCAAAAAAAAAATTAGGGAAATGATCAGATTATTCTCAAGATCCTTTCCAGTTCCAATATTCTATGAGTACATGTCTCTGATTTTTCTGAGTATGAGTACTATCAAAAATTTTTTCTGGGGTTTTCTAATAATGTTATTAAATAAGAGGGTTGACCTGTTTCTCAGTGAAATAAAAGAACATTTTAGGAGAATTAAAATTAACTAAATTTAAATTAAATTACAAATTCAATAATGCAATAATCTTGATTGTTGAACTTTGAGAAAGAGAAAAATCTGGTACTCTCTACCCCAGTTTAAGATTCAGCGATATAAAAATCCAGAATCCTAGTTCATATGAGCTTTTATACAGGGTTTTGTAGTTTACGAAGTATGTTAACATCAATTATCTTTTTTGATCCTCATAACACTGAAGTTTGTAAAGTAGGTATCATTTTATCCATTTTACAGGTAAGCCAACTGAGGCTGGAAGCGACCAAGTGATATATTGGAGAAGACACAATTAGAAAGGGCCAAAGTAGGATTGGAGTCCAAGTCTCTTGACTCTGAAGTCTTGTGCTCTTTCCACCACATGACCTTGACACTAAATATTTAAAGAGGAAAAGATCAATCATCTGGCAAAACTTTTCTACTACTCTGTTTTATGGAACTATTTGTCTATGTCACATAACTTATCACTTGATTTAAAAAGCCCTTAAATTATTCTCTAGGTTTTCAAATAGACTTTTTTTTTCTTAAAAAAAAAAAAGGAATCTGATTAAGTTCCTCAAGGTCAGGAACTATGCCATTTACCTCTTTTATGTTCCCACCATGCTTTCTGGCAATTGGATGAGCTTATAGGAGATGATTACAATATTCATCTTGACTTGTTGATAGAGTATCTTTCTTCCAGAGTACAAAACATGATTCCATTTAAAATCTCATTTGTTGCTAATAAAACTGATTTTATCAGCATTGAAGGTATTATTATTCCTATGGTACACCAAGAGATAGAAGTTTAAATGACTTACCTCAAGCCATAGCAAGAGAGAATGTTATACCAGCAGAACTATAAATGGGCAGGGGTATAAGTGGCAACTGGGGCTTTGTCCCATGGTTTCTAATATAGAGAGTGGTGGAATGCACTTCTAGCCCTTCATCAGTGTAGAACCAAGAGATCTTAGCACCTAGTGAGCAAGAAGCATTGGTTTGGATATGAAACGACAAGGTGTTTATGAATTAATAGAAGAGGTTGTAACCTCATCTCGATTTGAGAATGTACTTGGTGCCACTAGTGCCAGGCATAATTAGCATTGCTCCAGGCATAAATATTGCTGCTTATAACTCTATATACATCTAAGCTGCAGCCACTAAACTTAATCATAGGATTTTAGAGTCAGAAGATAATTTTTTTAAACATCTGGTCAAACTTAAAGGAGATTAAGAATCTCCTCTATGGAATCCCTGATAAGTAGTTGTCATACCAGCTTGAGAACCATTAGGGAGGCAGCCAAGTAGTTCAGTAGATAGAGACCAGGGCCTGGAGTCAAGAAGACCTGAGTTCAAAATCATCTTCAGACATTTCCTAGATGTATGACCCTTGGCAAGTCACTTAAATGCTACCTGACTCAGTTTCCTCAACTGTAAAAATAGAGATATAATAGTACTCACCTCCCAGGGTTGTTGTGAGATATTTGTAAAGCACTTAACAGAGTGCCCTGCATATAGTAGGTGCTTAATACATATCTATTCCACTCCACTCTATTCCAAGAACACACTATTCATTGACAGTCAACCAATTTCATTTTTAGATAGCTCTAATTATTTTTTTTGTTACATCAAACCTAAATCTGCCTCTTTGAAGCTTTTGCCCATTAATCCTAGTTTTGCCCTTTGGGACCAGACAGAACAAGTCTAATATTATTTTTCCACATGACAGCCCTTCAAATATTTGAGGACAACATATGATGACACTGAGTATCATTAACCTCAAGTATAATGCCATGCTTGGGGGTTGTATTGGCAAATTATATTTGATTTGTTGTTCAAGCTGAGCTAAATTCCTCTATCTCAGGGTATGAGAACAGTAACATTGTGATATGAACAGAAATAGATCTTTCAGAACCACTTTGGTTTGGAAAATCATGTGCAAAGTATCTGTCAAAAATGAGTTGCACTAATGATAGGTCAGCTACTTAGAATCATAGACTTTAGAGTTATAATGGAATTTAAGATTATCTAGTCCAACAGAGTTGTAACTAGGTTGACCCATTTAGGATCATGGATTTAGAGGTGAAGGAGACCTCAGGTCATAATTTCTAAGCCAACCTCTTCCTGTTTTCTCTTTCCCCATGTCATGAGGAAGCTAAGACCCAGGAGGGGCCAAGGACTTGTCCAGCTGGTAAGTGGTGGAGTCAGGACTCAAACTCATGTTTTCTGACTCTATAGTAATATACATCTTATACCACCTTGTGATACTAGATCAGAGATCACCCAATAGTTCAAATATTAGTTCCATGCCAACTCTGGGCAAGTCACTTTTCCTCTCTGCATTATAAGTTTCTGCAAACTGGGGATAATTATATTTTCCATAATCTATCTCACATTATTGTTACTGAGAAAGTGTTTTAAGTAATGTTGAATTTTGTTTAAAATGGTGACCAATCAGGGCATAAGAAAACTGATGATGAAGTAGGGTTCCTACTTCTTGGTAGAGAGAGGAAGAGGATGGACTAGTGGTGTAGAATGAAAATGGGCATGTGTTGATTTGTTTTGCTTGAATATATTTATTTATTGCAAGGAAGAGCTTCTGTTGTGGGGAGTAGTGGGGATGAGTTATAGGGTAGTAATTGAGATGCAAAAGCAAAACAAAACAAAACAACAAAACTGATAAGACAACAAAATGATGTAGAAAAAAACAAAAAAATTGTTCATTAATTTATTTATTTTTGATTTTCAACATTCACTTCCACAAGATTTTGAGTTCCAAATTTTCTCCCCATCTCGTCCCTCCCCTAACCCTAAGATGGCATGAATTCTGAATACCCTTTCCCCTAATCTGCCCTCCCTTCTATCTCCCCCTCCTTTCTCTTATCCCCTTCCTCTTCTATTTTCCTGGAGGGCAGGATAGATTTCTATACCCCATTTCCTACCTATATTATTTCCCAGTTGCATGTGAAAACAATTTTTTAACATTTGTTTTTAAAACTTTGGGTTCCAAATTATTTCCCTTCCTCTCTCCCCACTCACCCTCATTGAGAAGGCAAGCAACTCGATATAGGTTATACTCATATAGTCATGCAAAACACTTCCATAGTAGTCATGCTGTGGAATACTAACTATATTTCCCTTCATCCTATCCCTCCCCTTGTTTATTCTATTCTCTCTTTTGACCCTGTCCCTCCTCAGAAATGTTTGTTTCTGACTACCCCCTCCCTCAGTCTGCCCTCCCCTCTATCCTCCCCCTCCTCTTATCCCCTTCTCCCCTATTGTTGGGTAAGATAGCTTTCTATGCTCAATTGAGTGTGTATGTGATTCCCCCCTTAAGCCAAATCCAATGAGAATAAGATTCACTCATTCCCTCTCACCTTCCCCCCACTTCCTCTCCACTGTAAAAGGCTTTTCTTGTCTGTTTTATGTGAGATAATTTACCCCATTCTACCTCTCCCTTTCTCCTTCTCCCAGTATAATCCTCTCTCACCCCTTAATTTTATTCTCCAGATATTGCCCATTCATCTTCAACTCACCCTGTATCCTCTATCTATCTATCTATTCAAATGATTTTTCCCCCCTCCAACCACCCTAACACTGACAAAGGTCTCATGAGTTACAAATATCATCTTTCCATGTAGGAATGTAAAAAGTTCAACCTTAATAAGTCCCTTATGATTTCTCTTTCCTGTTTACCTCTTCATGCTTCTCTTGAGTCTTGTATTTCAAAGTCAGATTTTCTATTCAGCTCTGGTTTTTTCATCAAAAATTCTTGACAAATCTGGCCTCAGACACATAACACTTACTATAGCTGTGTGACCCTGGGCAAGTCACTTAACCCCATTGCCTAGCCAAAAAAAGAAAAAAAGAAGAATTCTTGAAAGTCCTCTATTTCACTGAATGTCCATTTTTTTCCCCTGAAGGATTATACTTAGTTTTGCTGGGTAGGTGATTCTTGCTTGTAATCCTATCTCCTTTGCCCTCCGGAATATTATATTCCAAGCCCTCTGGTGCCTTACTGTAGAAGCTGCTAAATCCTGTTTTATCCTGATTGTGTTCCCACAATACTTGAGTTGTTTCTTTCTGGCTTCTTGAAATATTTTCTCCTTGACCTGGGAACTCTGGAATTTATCTACAATATTCCTAGGAGTTTTCCTTTGGGGATCTCTTTTAGGAGGTGACCGGTGGATTCTTTCAATTTCTATTTTACCCTCTGGTTCTAGAATATCAGGGCAGTTTTCCCGGATAATTTCTTGAAAGATGATGTCTAGGCTCTTTTTTTGATCCTGGCTTTCAGATAGTTCAATAATTTAAAAATTATCTCTCCTGGATCTATTTTGCAGGTCAGTTGTTTTTCCAATGAGATATTTCACATTGTCTTCTATTTTTTCATTCTTTCTTTTCTTTTCCTTTTTTTTTCAGCCAAAAACAAGGTTTATTACAACATCCATCCTTACTGGGCAGATTCTTAAGGAATCTGAACATTAGTAAGCTATTGGCTAGATTGTAAGAATCTGAGCATCTTAGGTGGAGCCAAGATGGCAGAGCAAAAGCAGTGACTTGCTTGAGCCACCCCCAAACCCGTCCAAATACCTATAAAAAATGGATCTAAACAAATTGTAAAACAGCAGAACCGACAAAAAGACAGAGTGAAACAAATTTACAGCCAAAGACAGCCTGGATGGTTGATCAGAAAGGTATATCACGCTGGGCTGGGAGAGGAGTGCAGTTCGGCATGGGAGTGCAGGCCACAGAGACCCTGGAGCAGGCCTCAGAGGACTGAATAGTGGGCAGCTGTGGTGGTTTCCAGACTTCTCAACCCACAAACACCAAAGACAACTTAGAAAGTCAATGGGAAAAGTCTGTGATTGTGGTGGTAAGAGAGGAGCACAGGATCCCAGCCCCATTCCCTAGCGGGGTAGCTGCTTCCTGAGCTTCCAGCCCACAGACTGAGGAGGAATTGAGTGGCTGATAAGAGGGGGATTGCAGGGATCTCTCTGCTGGTGCAGGATTCTCTTGCTTTGCCCGTGCTTGGATCTGGGTCACAGTTCTGGGTGGTGATCTTGGGGCGAGGAGGAGTGCTGGCGTGGTGGAGCTTGTAGTGACTGAGGAGAGGAAGCATTCCTCACAGTTCCAAGACAGAAAAGAGTGCTCATAGACCAGAGCACAGGCCAGGAAAGGAGTAAACACCTTGCCCTTGATCATAGCACCTTGGAAGAACTGAAAATTTACAGGTCCCTAGAAGTGTCTCTGAAAACAGCTGCACAAAACCCCTGAAGCTTGGGACAGTACAGTGTTTCCACACTGGAAACAGACTCCTACCTTAACAAAGAGTCTATAACTCAAGTAATTGGCTGAGATCATGAGCAAGCAGCACAAAAAGAGTGAGACTATATTATCTTACTTTGATGACAAAGAATATTAAAACATGCCACCAGAAGAAGACAACGAAGCCAAAGCTCCTACATCCAAAGCTTCCAAGAAAAATATGAATTGGTCCCAGGCCATGGAAGACCTCAAAAAGGATTTTGAGAAGCAAGTAAGAGAAGTGGAGGAAAACCTGAGAGCGATGCTAAAGGAGACCCAAAAAATACTGAAGAAAATAACACCTTAAAAAATAGCTTAACCCAAATGCAAAAGAGGTCCAAAAAGCCAATGAGGAGAAGAATGTCCTAAAAAGCAAAATTGGTCAAATGGAAAAGGAAGTCCAAAAGATTGCTGAAGAAAATACTTCCTTAAAAATTAGAATGGAGAAATTGGAAAGTAGGGACAGTCTGAGAAATCAAGGCACTGTAACACTAATCCAAAGGAATGAAAAAATAGAAGAGAATGTGAAATATCTCATTGGAAAAACAACTGACCTGCAAAATAGATCCAGGAGAGAAAACTTAAAAATTATTGGACTATCTGAAAGCCATGATCAAAAAAAGAGCCTAGACATCATCTTTCAAGAAATTATCAAGGAAAACTGCCCTGATATTTTAGAACCAGAGGGCAAAATAGAAATTGAAAGAATCCACCGGTCACTTCCTGAAAGAGATCCCCAAAGGAAAACTCCTAGGAATGTTGTAGCCAAATTCCAGAATTCCCAGGTCAAGGAGAAGATATTGCAAGCAGCCAGAAGGAAGCAATTCAAGTACTGTGGAAACACAATCAGGATAACACAAGATTTAGCAGCTTCTACATTAAGGGTCCGTGGGGCATGGAGTATGATATTCCAGAGGGCAAAGGAGTTAGGACAACCTAGAATCACCTACCCAGCAAAATTGAGTATAATCCTTCAGGGTGAAAAATGGTCATTCAATGAAATAGAGGATTTTTAAGCATTCCTGTGGAAAACACCAGAGCTAAATAGAAAATTTGACCTTTAAATACAAGACTCAAGTGAAACATGGAAGAGATAAACAGGAAAGAGAAATCATAAGAGACTTATTAAGGTTGAACTGTTTACATTCCTGCAGGGAAAGATGATATCTGTAACTCATGAGTCCTTTGTCAGTATTAGGGTAATGAGAGGGAAAAAATTATATGTATGTATAGATAGATAGATAGATAGATAGATAGATAGATAGATAGATAGATAGATAGATAGATAGAAGGCACAGGGTGAGTTGAAGATGAAGGGGTGATATCTGGAAAATAAAATTAAGGGGTGAGAGGATTATACTGGGAGAAGGAGAAAGGGAGAGGCAGAATGAGGTAAAATACCTCACATGCAACAGACAAGAAAAGGCTTTTACAGTGGAGGGGAAATGGGGGAAGGTGAGAGGGAATGAGTGAATCTCATTCTCATAGGATTTGGCTTAAGGAGGGAATGATATACACAATTGGGTATGGAAATCTATCTTACCCCATAGGAAAATAAGGGGGGAAGGGGACAAGAGAACAGGTGGTTGATAGAGGGGAGGGCAGATTGGGGGAGGGGATAATCAGAAGCAAACACTTCTAGGAGGGACAGGGTCAAAAGAGAGAGTAGAATAAATGGGGGGTAGGATAGGATGAAGGGAAATATACTTAGTTTTTCACAACAGGACTACTATGAAAGTGTTTGGCATGACTACACATTTATAACCTGTCCCGAGATGCTTGCCTTTTCAATGAGGGTGGGTGGGGAAGGAGGAAGGGAGAAAATTTGTAACCCAAAGCTTTAAAAACACATGTTAAAAATAAAAAAATAAAAAAAATTATTTAAAAAAGAAAGAATCTGAGCATCTTAATGGAGACAAGATGGACCTTATGTATACAGAAAGACTATGGGAGGGATCTAGGAATGGTCAAATAGTCTATGAGGTAATAGAACTCCAGGGACCTGGATCCAGAGTTGAAGGGAGAATGGAGCCTAGATAGGATTAAGGGGGGGAAATGGCCTGGGGCCATAGGGAGGTAATACAATGGAGGGCTAGGCTAGGTTAAGGGTAACAGAATTGGGAGATTGAGTGTAGCCATAATGAAAGGCCAGTTGATGGGATAATAGCCTGGGCCAGAGATTTGGCCATGTGAAAAAGTCTAGGGTTTTTTCTTTTTGGGGTCTAGATCCCAACCTCATCATTCCCCCCTCAAACAAATGGGACCCAAATTCTTTTTGAGTAAGAAGCGAAGGTCTTGACTTCTGAAACTGCTTCCTGCTGGCAAGGTCCCTGCCTCAAGGGGGTCCCAAAAAGGAGGTTGACTGGAACCGAGCACAGGCTGCATCCAGGAAACAATGGGGAGACATTGGCTGGTACCCACTGTTTGCTATGAACTGTAGGTGAAATGGCCTGTACATAAATCTGACAGAAAAAAAAAAGAACTGCAGGGCCCAGATGACAGGATAAAACATCCTTAGCTCTGTTTGGATTCAGATAATTCAGTTTTCCAACCATGCAGTATCATAGCCACCTCATAGCCAGACTCAGGAATAGCCAGGTAGGTAACATTCCTTTTCAAAGGAACATAATGAAGAAACTGAGCCAGGAGGATCCATCCTAGACTAAGGCTAAAATTGTCCTCTCAGCTTTTTCCCAATGCTGACTTCCCACCAGTATCATATTCTCTGAGTAGCTTGTGGCATTTCTCTCAGATGGTGGATTATTGGTTATCGATGGATTATTATGATCCATCAGATAGTTCAAAATAAAATCCTATTAGCTTTTACATTAAACAGCAAGTTTCACTAAGCATAATTCTGACAAAAACAAACTGCATCTGTTAAGACATTTGTGGTTTCATATTTATTTTTCTTTTCTGTCTTTGGAATATTGTAATATTTGTATTTGCCAATTCTTTTTAAGTTTATAATAAAAAATTAAAAAAGAAGAAATCTTTAGTAAATTATAAAGCACTAATAAATGTGAATTATTATTATAATTTCAAATTAATTTTTTGTATTGTTGGGCAGATTCTTGTGCATGAGTCCAGAATGAGTTCAGAGAGACTTGTTGTGTGATTAGTTCATTTAGGCTGATGATATATGGTGAATTCCTGTTACCTTCCTGAATAGACCAAACAAATTCTAGGACTATTCCCTATTTAACCCCCATTTTTCAATGACCTGCTTTATATAGCTCTGTTCTCTAAGCTGTAGATAAAACCAAAGGAGACTTCATATCTATTCATTGAACCTTATAATGTTTGGAAGACATTTACAATAAGACATTCAGGGAGACATTATCCTTTTAATGTTTTATTCTAAAGTATTAGAATATAAGTTGTTTAAGGGTAGTGTCTGTCTTTTTTCTTTTTGTAGCCTTAGCATGTAACTAGCATATTGAATATAGCAGGTACTTAGTAAATGATTATTGAGTTGAATCAAATTAGAGATGAGCATGAAAAAAACTGTATCAAACCTTATTTCTGTAAGTATTTTGTTATGCATTATATGACTGTGGGTAACACATTGAAACAAATTCAACACAATTGCTCATTGTAAATGAGCAATATTCCTGGCATGAAAACAAAGAATGATGAATGAAGCTTGGAATGATTTGTCTATAGCTAAATCCCCTTATGTCTTCCTTGTGTTTTTTTCCATTATTTGATTCCAAACAGAGCTGATGCAGAACCAAGAGCCATGCAAAATCAGACTAAAATATTAAAATATAGCACTTGGAAATGTTTAAGTTGTATATATATTAAAGAAGGCTATAATTACAGTAGGAGGAAAACTACAGGTATTTATTTATTGTGTTACTCTAAAACATTCTATTTCTTTCAATAATGTACATTGTTGAAAATGGAAGGAGAAGGAATATCACTGTTGCCTGTCTATTTTAGAAAATCTGAGTTTCATATCCTAATCAATCTTGTAAAGAAGGTTAGAAAAAACACAATTCCCTCTGTGTGTGTGTGTGAGAGAGAGAGAGAGAGAGAGAGAGAGATGGAGTCTTTTGGTCCCTTTCTGAGAATAATGCTTTTAAATGCACAAAATAAGTCATATATATTTACGAAGGAAACAATTGTATTGAAATACAGTTATCAAAGTATTTTTTTTAAGTATATGAACTCCAGGTTAAGAACTCCTGTTTTAAAAGGTAATGAAATAAAGATCTTGTCTACTGGTGTTACAATTACTGTTTATCATGGTCAGTGAATTAAGTATTTAGAAAGACAAAATTTACCTCTTCTTTTCCCTTTTCTGAAAATGGGGAGGGTGAGGGATTAAAATGGGAACTGCACAAAGTGCTAAGGTGTAAATTCATTGAAATTAATAAAATAACTATAGAGGTGGTATGGCCCAGGGGATAAAGTGTGTGGGTTCAGAAAGGTCTCCATTCAGATCCCACATCTGACACTTACTAGATGTGCTTTTTTAAGTTTTAAATTTTGTTTCAGTTTCCTGAATACCTCCGTTGAATCATTATCCAACAATCTGTGAGACTTCAGCCAAGTCCGTTAACCTCTCTCGGTCTCAGTTTTCTCATTTAACCTCTCTGATCTACAATGTAGAGGGAATCCTCCACACTGATCTTTGGCATATAAGAAAAATAACTAGGTTATTATGGGATCATGGATCCTAGATCAGGGGAACCACAAAAGCCACTGAATCCAACTGTGTCTTTTTTATTGAGGTTGAGGGAGGTTAATTTTTTTTTTTGCCTAAGTTCACATAGATAGTAAGGAAATTCTTTAATGGAAATCTTCAGGGGAAGAAAAATAATATAAAACTCATCATCATTTGTTGAGAGGGTTGTAGGAAGAATTGTTAGGAATGGGTTGGACTAGGAGATTCTTTGCTTTTGTCAACTTTCCTCTTTTTCTTTCCTTGTGTGTGTGTGTGTGTGTGTGTGTATGCATATATATTTGTGGGTATATATACGTATATATATATACATATATATTCTAGGAGTATAGAAATTAGTGATTACAAAAATAATTCTGTCTCTACTGACTAAAAGGAAAAGGATGTGTCTGGGGATTTTCTATGTATTATGAGAGCTTATGTCAAAATTCCCTACCTTTTCAATTCCTCAATATAACTTTTTTAGTCATTATAATACCTTGTTTAGGGCAAAGGAAAAAATTAATCAATAGTATTTTTTTTCTGCAGAAAATGGGATTCAATAATGAGTTAAGGTACTTCTTTAAGAAGGTAAATAGCACCACTTTTGGGGGGAGGGGAGAGGTGTGGTGCCTCAACTTCCTGTGATTTCAGTGATACCCTCTATTAATTATCTGTAACTTTTCTGGGACTTCAAGTCATAGAAAGTTGCTTGGGAAACTAAGAGGTTAGTTGACTTGCTCAAGGTCTCATGACTAATATGTGTCCAAGGCCCAGGTCATCCTGAGTCTTGAACCTATCCATCTCTCTAGTATATGTTGATTCTCTAGTGTACAGTTATTATAGAGGGATAGGAGATAGAACTAGCACAGTGCCTGGTGCATAGTAGGTACTTGGTAAATGTCTATTTACTGACTGCCTGATTCTAAATTTAGAACTCACCATTTTTCTTTTCTTTGCTTCTGGTATACCGTGGAAAGGAGATGAATCCCAAGGTCACAGCATTAGTCCAGGAGATGCAAGATATAGTGGGACAAGTGTTCGTTCTGAAGTCACAGAACATAAGTTTGAACACGGCCTTTGCCATGATACAATGGAGAAAGGTTTGTAGTCACTGGACTTGGGTTTGAATTCTACCCCTTGTCACTTACTGCAGCATCTTTGTCACCTTAAGCACATCTTTTGATGTGTCCGGGTTTCAGTTTCATCATTTATAAAATGAAGAAATTGGATTGGGTGGCCTCTAAGGTCCCTTCTAGTTCCAATCTGGTCCTATGACCTCTCTGGGTCTCAGTTTCTTTATCTATAAAATGAAGAAGTTGAACCAGATGACCTTTAAGCTCTCTTCCAGTTCTCTCTATGATCCTATAATGTTACAGCTCTATAATTAGCCCAGTGTCCTAAGCCCAAAGGGACAGTCAAGTCTAGTAATCATCTAGGATCCCATCATTATTTCCCTTTAACCCAATTAAAGGGCACTATGTATTTGGAAAGGGGATTAGGGTTGTGGTGATAGGGAATTGAGAGGCTAATGCAATACTCAGACCTATTCATTCAAAGATCTGAAAGCACTTCATGAACTTTGGGTAAGTGTCAAAGAGTCTGAGGGTTTGGAATATGTGGTTCTTATTACCAGAGTCCCCCTTCAAACTGCCCACAGATGAGAAAAATGATGAGGACTCCATGTGGTATGGAACGCCGTATTATTCCACTATCAAAGGGGCTGTGTTTTGGAGACTAGGCCCATTTTAGTCAAATGAAATGGCTTTGTATCAGCTCCAAAATGCTGGCAGTAAGGGCAAAGGAGAGTTGTCATATAGTATCAGTAGTTCTGAATGTTATGATGAGAGTTATGACTTTCAGTGGATAAGATTTACTTTATGAACTGAACAGGAGTATTCAGTGAAATTCTTGTTAGTTCTTCCATTCATTTGACATTTTCCTGGGATAGTTACACACCTTTCCATATGCACATGTCTTGTCTTCATGATGGGATTTTAACTTACAAAGGGGAATGCATACAATTATTCTTTTATATCTTGTTATGCTTAGTCCTTTCACAATCTGGCTCCCACCTACTTCTCCCCCCTTTCAAATTCTCCTCTAGACACTATATCTTCCAGCCAAATGGGCATTCTTGCTGTCCCTTCCACATGACATTTCACCTCCCATCTCTGGGTCTTTGCATAGACAGTTGCCCCTGTGCCTAAAGTGCATTTTGTCCTCACCTCTATTTCTTAGAATCCTTGGCCTCTTTCAAAGCTCAGACCAACACCCCATTTAGCATGAGTTTTTTGTTTTTGTTTTTTTTTTAATCAATATCCCTTCCTTCTCTCCTTTGTGTTGCATGTAATTATACTGGTCATTGATAAAAAGGCTAATCAGCATAGGACCAAGAACAGATCTGTGGGGCACAGTAACAACATAGTAGCTTAAATAAATTGTGTGTAGATAGATATAATATAGATAGATCTATAGATAAATAGATTTACAGTGACATAAAGATAGAGATACCTATTTATCTATATCTATTAGTACCTATCTATCTGGGGTATATAGGGTGTTTGGGGAGACTAGCACCTCTGGTGTGAGGGCTTGCTGAACCTTTTTCAGGGATGCTCATTAACCTTTGGTGTCTACCTGCCCCCAATTCTCATCAATGGTTCCAAGAAGATGTGGCATGCAAAGTGGCCACATCTGGTAAAACCATCTTGGCAGACAGATTAAATTATGTTGAAGGTAACCGAGAGGCTTCAAACCCATTAGTGAGGTAGGGGATGTCTACTGCAAGCATGTGAAGACTTCCCTTGTAGGAATGGGCAGATGAGAACAATTTGTTAGAACAGTCACAAAGGTGGCTAAAGCAGGCTCTGTGGAGCATTTGGAGCTTGGTCAGACATCAAAGACACCAAGGTCATCCACTGCATCCCAAGCCATCACTAGTTGTTCTGACTTTTGTCTTGCCACTGGACTTAAATAACTCTAGAAGAGAGAATGAAGCTGATGACTTTGCACAACTTTGCCTAGCTTAAATCCAATTTATATGAGTCAAGATATCACCCTGGGATGTCATTGGTCCCCTTTGAAAACAAAGAGCAGCAGCAACCTATCTATATCTATCTGTCTAGCTAGCTAGCTAGCTACACCTCTCTCTCTCCCTCTCTCCTTCTGCTCTTTCCCTTTTTCTTATCCATGTGTGTGTATTTATGTATATACATACATATTTGCATACAACTATGTATATATATGCATATATGCATATATACATATGTAATGTATGTGTATTTTTTGTCCTAATCTATGATTTATGATTTTGTTGGTGACAATCTTCCATTAGCAAAACAGATAAACAATTACTTTTCAACTTAGCGTCTTACAGAATTGTCTTGGGTGCTGAGAAGCTGTCAAGTAGACAGAATGTGCTAGAAGTGAGGCTTGAATTCATTTTCCAAAATCCTTTGGCTGCCAGTGCCTGTTCTCCCATGAAATTATCTTGTATTTAATTTGTATAATATATACAGGTTGTCACCCCCCTCCCCAACTCTTTAGGGTAGAGACTGTTTCTATTGGCTTTCTAATTTTAAAAAAATGCATATTCAATTTATTAATTCTTTCCTTTTCTATTTTATTAATGTATGTTTTTAGGGATATAATATTCCTTTGAAGATTGCTTTAGCTACATCCCAGGAATTTTTAACACATTGTTTTATCATTATTATTGTTTTTTACATAAACATTATTTCTGTGATTTATTCTTTGAACTATTTGTTCTTTAGGGTATTATTGTTAAGTGTCCATTTGATTCTGTCTTTTATTTGTGTCCTCTACACTGATTATGATTTTTATTGTGTTATGATGTGTAAAGGTTGGGTTTATCCTTTCTGCCCTTTTACATTTGTTTGCAATGTTTGTTCCCTAATATATGGTAATTTTTTGTGAAATTTCTATGTAGTCCTGAGAAATACATGTATTCTTCAGTAGCCTCATTTAGAAGGTACATCTTTTAGCTCTAGTTTCATCAGCAATTTATTCAATTCTAAATGTTCCTTATTGTCTTTCTGTTGAATTTATCCAAAACTGAGTGACAATAGTCTTCTGCTATTATTGTATCTCTGTGTATGTCTTCTTGTAACTCAGTTAATTTTTCCATTTATGAATTTATATGCTAATGCATTTGAAGCATAAACTTAATATTGATATTGGTTCATTGTTTATGATTCCCTTCACTATGTGTTTTGGCATTTGTAACATATGGTTGTCTTTTGTTTTATTTCAATTTTCTAGAAACAATCTGCAGATTCTTTCAATTGGAACTTTGTTTTCTGTATTCAGAAGTTCTGGGAACTTTTCTTGTATTATATCCTGCATTATGGTGTTCAGGTTTTTTGATTTGGGGGTGTTCTGATGGGCCTGTGAATCTTACGTTGTTTCTATTTATCTTGTCTTCAAAGATTGATGCATTTTGCTTGTTTAGGGATTATGTGTGCTTTTAATGCTGTTGCCTTTTGCTCCTCTTCCAACTTGTCCTTCCTTTCAGTTTATTGTATTCCTAATCATTTCTCTCTTTCATGTGTATAAAAAGATTTGCTCTAAAGAGCACTGTTTTAGAATCAGGAAGAAATGAATGGATGAGGGAAAGGGAGCAAACATTTATTAAACACCTACAAAATGCTAGACACTGTGCTAAGTGCTTTGCAAACATCTCATGTGATTCTCACACTCTATGAAGTACATGCTATTATGATCTCCTTTTTATAGTTGAAGAAACTGAGGCAAATAAAGGTTAATTGACTTGCCCAGGGTCACACAGCCAGTAAGTGTCTGAGAACACATTTGAATTCTAGTCTTTCTGACTCCAGACCCAGCACTCTATCTACTTTTCTACTCAGCTATAGAACTGGGTTAAAGAAAGTCCTACCTATGATACCTTCTAGCTATGTGACCAAGAGCAAGTCACTTGACTTTCAATAATAATAATTATAGTGATATTGATGATAGTAATAATAATAATAATAATAATAATAATAAATATGTTGTACTTTAAGAGTTAAAAATCCTTTGCATATGTTTTCTCATTTTGTTCTTACAACAACTATATGAAGTAAAGGCTATTATTATTTTCATTTTATATGTTAGGAAGCTGAGGCAGTGAAATAGTAAGTAGCTTGGATCACATAGCTAATAAATAAGTATCTGAGTTAGAATTCTAACCCAAGTCTTCCTGACTCCGAGCAATACTCCCTCTATGGCCTCAGTAAGCTGCTGCATTTTTTCCTCTCCACCCCCCAAACTTCATGCCACTTTCTAACTGTACCAATAACAGAGGAGATGCTCATCCACCCTGGTGCAGGGGTTTCCATATTGGTAATGAGTTCTATTATATCAGTGAAATCTCAAATTTAGGTAAAACTTTTTTTAAAGCACTCTAAAGTTTACAAAGTGCTTTTCTCGCTATAATTCTGTAAGATAAATACTGAAAGTATATATTTTCCCCATTTTAGTGAAGAAGAATCTGAGGATCAAAGAAAATAAGTAACTTACTTAAGGCTACAGAGCAAATGTTGGAACTTGGCTGGATCGTAACCCAAGTCTTCTGATTCTAAAAGTTTTGAGTAGGGGCACCTAGGTGGTGCAGTGGATAGAGCTCTGGCCTTGGAGTCAGGAGGACTTGAGTTCAAGTCCAGTCTCAGACACATGACACTTACTAGCTGTGTGACCCTGGGCAAGTCACTTGACTCTGATTGCCTCACCAAAAAAGCAAAAAAAAAAAAAAAGGTCAGAATAGAAGACCAATGTACCATGTTATCTTTCAGCTGACTCGAAATGTGTTTTCCATATAAATCTCATAAATTTATTTTCAATATAGTATTGTTATTCAGTTGTTTCAGTCAGGTCCAACTCTTCATGACCACATTTGGGGTTTTCTTGGTAAAGATGTTGGAGTAGTTTGACATTTCCTTCTCCAGCTCATTTTCCAAATGAAGAAACTGAAGCAATCAGGGTGAGATGGCTTGCCCAGACCATATGGCTAGTAAGCATGGCTGAATTTGAACTCAGGTCCTCCTGACTCCAGGCTGGTCGCTTTATCCATTGAGCCACCTACCTGCACATTCAATATGGTACTCTTTCCTGATTAAGGAAAATAATTAAATTAATGTGATATAATAATAATGTGTTTTGTTGGCATTATAAAAGCAAAAGCTTTTATTATATTTTATTATATTATTATATTACTAATTAATATAACACTATTCTTTATTATATTTTGTTACAAAAATTTTTATCCTTCCACCCAGCTCCCCTAGCTATCATGCTATGTCTTACTTCCCTGTTTATTGCAAAACTCCTAAAAAGAGTAGGCTATACTCAATGCTTCCTCTTTCTTATTTCCCAATCACTCCTGAACCTTCTCATTTGGCATTCTGGATTCTAACTCTACTATTCCAATAATTGCAACTGATTTTATATAGTGAGTCAGTCAATCAATAAACTTTTATTAAGCACCGATATGCACCATGCACTGTGCTAAGCATTTTAAACTTTGTAAAGCTCTTCATATGCATCATCTCATTACACATAGCAACTGTGTGTAGTAGAAACTGCAGTTATTATCATCACCATTTTCCATTTGGGGAAATTGAGGCTTAGAGAAATTTATTAACTTTCATAAGAATTTGAACCTAGGCCTTCCTGATATTTTATCCTCTGTGCCACACTACCTTAGTTCCATTAAAATTGTCCGTTCACTGATCACTATTGAACTCTTGGGCAGCTAGATGGTGTAGTAGATACAACAGCCTTGGAATCAGAGTTCAAATCCAGCCTCAAACACTAATAGCTCTGTGACCCTGGGCAAAGTCACTTAGTCCTGTTTGCCTCAGGTTCCTCACCTGTAAAATGAGTTGGAGAAGGAAATGGCAAATCACTCCAGTGTCTTTGCCAAGAAAACCCCAAATACAGTCATGAAGAGTCAGATACAACTGAAAAATGACTCAACAACGATCTATAGGGAATCTCTATTCCATCTGGATTCTGCACGCGGCATTCTCCACAACAGTGGTGAGTGCCTTTTGTGGACATACAACTCCCTTAGTTATGCTTCAAATGTCATCCCTAATAATAAGAATCAAATAGTTACGAAGATCAAAAAAACCTGCTTATTTTGTTTTGACTGTTAAAAACCTTTTGTTTTATTCATGTTTTCAAAAAGTTAAGCTTTTTTTCCCCCTTTACTTTAGAGATCCCCATTCCAATATCAGAACTGTAATTATAGAGCTAATTATGGTGACATTTGTAAAAAATAAAAAAAGTCTTCCAATAAAATAAAATGTAATGAATTGAATTACATGGTAATTCAATGGTAGCATCCATATGTGAGGCAAGACAGGTAAGCCAACAGCCCTACATGTGGGAAGTCTGACAGTAGACAACAGTCCAATAACTCAAACACATCTTGGAATGCCATATGACTTCACAAGGCTATTGCAATAACAAAATAAAGTGATAGATTTGAAGCCTTTTGAAAAAGTCCAGTTTCATATGAAGTATACTCCACTGGAGATTAGTCACAGAATTGGCTGATGTGAAAATTAGCCAGTAATTCTCAACATTAATTACAGTAAAAACTTTAGTCCTAAACACACACTTGTAACCTGAGATCACTGTTCGTTACTGAAGCTCAATTGCTAATATTCTCTATAACATCAATGGTGTTTCATCTGGCAACTGAATCTTAAGAAAATTCTGTCAATAAGATACATGTGTTTAGAGAGGCAGCTTGTTACAGTGGGTAGAGATGGGAAGATGAGTTTAAATCTTTAGACACTTACTAGTTGTGTACATTTTTATATGCACTTTTTGTCTCTCCTATTAGAATGTAAACCCATTGTGAGTAGATATTGTTTGTACCTGTACCCTCAGCACTTAGTGCAGTGTCTATGACATTGTAGGCAATTAATAAATACTTGTTGATTGATTGCTGGTTTGACCCTGGTTGTTGTTGTTCAGTTGTTTTTTCAGTGGTGTATGACTCTTTGTGAACCATCTGGAGTTTTCTTGACAAAGATACTGGAGTGGTTTGCCATTTCCTTCTCCAGCTCATTTTACAGATGAGGAATTAAGGCAAACAGGGTTAAGTGACTTGTCCAGGGTCACACAGCTAGGAAAATGAGTCTTCCTGACTCTAGGTCCAGCATTCTATTCACTGCACCACCTAGCTGCCCTAGGCAAAGTACTTAATCTCTCTCTCTCCTCCTCCCTCTCTGCCTCTCTGTCTCTGTCTGTCTGTCTGTCTCTCTTTCTCTCTCCCTCTCCCCTCTCTTTCCCTTCCCTCCTTTCCCCCTCTCCCTCAATAAAATGGTGAGATTAACAGAACCTGTCAGTGTGATGAGTGTCAAGTGAAATTCTATATGTAAAGTTCTTTTTAAGTCTTAAAGCATTATATAAGCAGCAGCTGTCACTATTTGGAAGCAGAGGTCCTGAGATTCCAATCCTGGCTTTGCTATTAATACTTGTGAGTCCTTGGGCAAGTCACAACTTCTCCAGACCTCAGTTTCTCAATTATAAAATGAGAGGTTTAGACAAAAGGGCCTCTAAAATTCTTTCCTGCTGTAATTCTGTGGTCTCATGATCTCTCAAATTAAATTCAAATCTATCAACAAAGGAGACAGTTGCTTTCCAGAAAGTTAATGGGACTTTTACAATAATAGAAGCTAGTCCTTACAAAGATAATGCTTTTCTTCTAAGCAACTAAAACTTTGTCTAATTTGTCTCTTTAACTTGTCTCCTAAAATTTGTCCCCTTGTCTAACCTATGTGTCAGCTGTCTTTTCTTTGATCAAAACCTACAAGGGAAGGAAATGACACAGAAAGCCCTCTCAGGTGTGTGCTAATAAATCAAGCTTGAGGTCCCAAGTCATCGCAGACAGTTTCCACAGTGATTGTAACCAGTTCAGGTCACATTGTCAAATAACTGCCTCAAGTTCTTGACAAAAGAGGTTAGTGAAGAAAGTTCCTGAGCCTCCTGCCCACCTGTTTTCTTGGTGAAAAGGGTCTGTCTACCCGGCCTTGAGCAACAACTTACTTCCTAAAACCAAATTTCCTGTTGTAGCTAAGGGAATTTTAGGTTCAGTTTCTCCTAAACAAGCATTTATTAAGTGCCTACCATATTCTAGGAAATCTGCTAAGCACTGGGGATACAAATATAAGCACAAAGACTCTGCCCTCAAGGAGCATACATTCTAACGGGGGGAGGGGGGAAAGAGACAACACAAAACAAAGCTGAAAAGGCTGACTTGGATACTTCATTTAAAATGGAGGTTCCTAGAATTTCTGATCAATTAGAGGAAAGGACTACAGGGACAGAGGGATTTTCTAGACTGTACAGACAAGAGCTCAGAGAGGCTTAAACATTTCTTGCCTCGACCTTTCCTTTAAAATGGATACTCCAGGAGGAACTGGCCAGTCAGAAGAAGGGGATCCAGGCAGAGAGATCTTCCAGGGGGAGAATGGCTGCTGGAGCATGATGATAGAAGATCTTCCAGGGTTGGATGCTGGAAATTATGATAAAGTCTGTGGTGTCAAGACTGGAGCCTAGAGAGAGAGAGCATACTGGTGGGAACCTTCTTTACCTAAATTCTTTATCTGTAAGATGTGCTGGAGAAGGAAATGGCAAACTACTCCATTACCTTTGTTTAGAAAACTCCAAATGGGGTCACAAAGAATAGAATGTGACTGAAACTACTGAACAATAACAATATGTGTATCATATATCATGTATATGTATATGTGTTTATGTACGTGTATATCTATTTCTATCTCTATCTATCCATATCATTCAAGGGTGATAAGCAGGGGCCTTTACAGGTAGGCACTATGCTATGTCCTGGAGATACAAATGAAAAAGAGAGATGGCCCCTCCATCAAGGAACTTATGTTCTAATGGGGAGAAAACACATAAGGGACCAGTGTCTAGGGAAGGGTGTTTTGGTCTGGGAAGTATGGTACATTGGTGGCGTACTGATATCTAGATACTCCATTGAATTCTGTTTCAACATAACAAAGGGATACAGTTCTAATAACCATCTGCATTACTGAGACAAAATGTTATTTAACATTTGTCTATTTATAATTGTCATTCTGAAGCTGTAGTTGTAAACTACTGACTTCTTTACCTGGAACAGAGCTGCCTCCCAACCTCTATGCACATAAACCACATATCTCTAAACGTCTTTAGATTCCATTTCCCCTTCAGTTGACAAATGAATTCAATTCTCCAGCTCCATTTTCCAGGATAATGTTTAATTTTCCTTTTATTTATCTCATTATGGGTTCCCAGAACTTATAATCACACACAAACCACACTGTCCAGCAGTAACTTGTTTAAATTGAGCTTGGGCTTAATGGTTTTTTCCATGTAACAATGAAATGCAGTCCTTTTTTTCCCCTTCATTTTCTTTGCAGCCAACCCTTTTGTTTTGCAAATTGTAGACAGCTCTGTATTACATTGGAAACCTGTAATGGATTAACAAGGTATGCTGGATATTTGTAAGTGAATTTACCATCTACAGGGAAAGCAATTTGCCCTGGTTTAACTTCCATGGGGAATGTGGAAAGTCATGCCATTAGCTATAATTTCCCCATCTGTGTGTTTTTAATATAAATATAATAAGTCTTTCCTTTAAACAATGACTTTCGTATGAAAATTGCAAAGTGCTTTGTCAGCCTTGCAAACCACTGGCTTATTTCCCACCTACATGCTACTAGGAAGGGTCAGGAAGAATAGAATCATAGAATGACTGGAAGGGAGCTTGAACATTTTCTACTTCAAAATTCTCATCTAATCAGGGAGAAGACTGAGGCACAGAGGGGAAGAGATTTGCTTAAGCCATATAAAGATACTGAGCTAAGGAGCTTAAATACCTTATACACCCAGCTCTAGATATATGATCTCATGAACTCTCTGGGCTTCAGTTTCTTTACCTAGAAAATAAAAGGACTAGGCTCAATGATCTCTCATGTTTCTCCAGCTCTAAATCTATGATCTATACAATCCGATAAGCACTGGTCCATTGATATCTGTAGCTAGAGGCACTGCTACTTCCTAGACATAAGACTTAAGACTGCCTGCAATATCAAGAGTTTGCAAAAAAAAAAATCTATCTGTAATTCTCATCCTGGTGATGACAGGAGCCTGCAGATCCCAGTGGCAACCCTTGGAGATCTGGTAGGAGCAGATGTAGAAGAAGCAGGCCTCTCTGGAACTGGTAGTATGATGGAAAATATTCAATCCCCTCCTGCGTATGTGGTAAATCTGAGGCCCTCACCTGAAGACAGCTGGGCATTGACTCAGGGAGACAGCAGATGAGAGAGATCTCACTGACCAGCTGGTACTAAAAAAGACCTGAAACACATACCATCATACTGTGAGTCTTCTATGCCCTTGCCTCCCCACCACCAGGACAAAGCTAAGAAGATTTCGTGCTCTTATTGGGCTTCATATAGACTTCTTCTAGGCCAGTGGTTCTCAAACTTTTTGTTCTGAAGATCTCTTTATACTCTTAAAATTATTGAGAACCCCTAAAGAACTATATGTTAAAGCTATCATTATTTCTTGGTTATAGTCTCTTTTCCATGCTTTGGTACCATGGTTATGTGTACCTTCCTGTGGTGTTCCAGAGCTTTGTTGTGTATTCATGGATCCTTTCCTCCAAGGGGCAGTGTGGACACTGCAACCTTCTGGGCAGACTTCTTTTATTATCTCTACTTTGCATTTACTTTCTTGTTTGTCCCCTGTAGTCATGTTACAGCTTGATGTTTTGCATGGTATGATCTCCATCTCTTTCTTCTTTATGTGTTTGTGGTCCACTCCAAAGTATTTGTGATTCTTTTTGTATGGAAATAACTTCCTTCTTGACCATATAAACTGAGAGTAGCCATCTACTCACATTGAGCAAAATGGATTAGCTATGTTCATTTGGAGTCTGCCTGCTACAGTTTCAATTAGTTAATCATTTATTAATACTATGTGGTAGACATTGGAGGATGCAAAGGCAAAAGCAGAACCCGTCTCTTCACTCAAGGAGATTGTTGTTTGTCTTTAATTTGTTTATTTTTCCCCCTAAAAAAGGACCAATCACATCTCGAGATAATGTCTTGACTTGCTTTTGAATTAAATTTAAGTGAGGTAGAGTTGCACAAAGTCATCAGCCTCCCTGTCTCTTCCAGAGTCATTGAAGTCCAGTGGCAAGACAAAAGTCAAGATATCTGGCAATGGCCTGGGGTACAATAGATGACCTTGGCATCTTCAATGTCTGACCAAGCTCTAAGTGTTCCACAGCACTGGCTTTAGCTGCCTTCTCATCTCCCCATTCTGCTGAGGAAAGTCTTCACATGCTTGGGGTAGACATTCCCCTAATTCACTGAGGGGTTTGAGGCCTGTTGGTCACCCATAACCTGGTTTAGCCCATTTGCCTCCTCCTCAGTTCATATCTCTTACCAGGTGTTAGATAACAACTAGTACTGTATATCAAATTCAATTCAATCTAACAAACATTTATCAAATACTTACTAACCATAAGGCACTGTGCTAATCCTCAGGGATATAGATAAACACAAAAGAGCCCCTACCCTTAAGAAGCCTATATTCTACTTACATTCATCTGAATGATGAGATTGAACATGGGATAGATGAGTCAAGGACAAGATTCTAAGAAAGGTTGAGCCTTTTCTTGTCAGGAAGCTACAAAGGCCTCCTCCTTCTACCTCAATTTTTCTGGTTGCATAAACTCTATATACTGTACCAGCCATCAATTTGGCAATTTATAAATCCTTGCCAACTTGACTTGCTTTGTCACAAAGTTATGTAACTGATTAATTCCTGAGGGTAAGAGCTTTCTAGATGAATTGCCCAAATGTAAATGTTACTTAATCCAGTTCAATAATCATTTATTAAGCACCTACTATACATTAGGAACTCTGCTGGGTCCTGGGGATACAGACACAAAAATGACAGTAGTATCTTTCTCAGGTAGCTTACAGTCTACTAAAGATTTAAACCTGTTGAAAAAGACCTATTTAAACAAAAATATTTATAGCAGCTCTTTTTGAGGTGGCAGAGAATTGGAAATCGAAGGGATGCTCATCAATTGGGGAATGGCTAAACAAGCTGTGGTATATGATTGTGATGGAATACTATTGTGCTATAAGAAATGATGAGCAGAATTTCAGAATTTCAGAAAACCCTGGAAAGATTTACAGGAACTGATGCAAAGTGAAGTGAGCAGAACCAGAAGAACATTGTATAACAGTAACAGCAACATTGTATGATAAAAAATTGTGAATGACCTCTATTTCTCAGTAATACAATGGTACAAGATAATCCCAAAGGACTAATAATGAAAAATACTATCCACCTCCAGGAAAAGAACTGGTGTTTGAATACATACTGAAGCAGGTAATTTTTCACTTTGTTTCTTTTTTTTATTCAAGTCTTCTCCAAATTGACTAATATGGAAATGTTTTACATGATTACACATGTATAACCTATATCTGCTTACCATCTCAGGGATGGGGGGAGAGGAGGGAGAGAAGGAGGGATAGAATTTGGAATGCAAAACTTAAAAAAACAAATATTAAAAATTGTTTTAACAGGTAATTGGAGAAAAAATAAAACATTGCATATTTAAAAAAGACAAACCTTTTGATATTCTGACTTGGGTTTTGTCATTAGGTAAATTTTGGCTCTTCTACACAAACTGGAATAATATGAGACTAATGAACCTTTTCTCATAAGAAAGCTATTGCTTTCCCAAAGCAAAGTGTATTTGTGAGGATTCAATTATTTTTACGCTTTCTTGACCAAACTCTGGGATGATTACTTGGCAATAATTGTAAGGCACTAGAAAAGTGATGGCTTTGTTCAATTTTCAATCCATTGCAAAACAGTGGCTTGAGGAACAGAAGCCCAAGAGGAATGTATGATATTAAGTATTACATGCCTTCCGTTTGATTTAGATTTATCCACACTTTTTTTTTTATTAACGTGAGGGCTCTTATTGTTCTAGATGAACTTGTTAATTCATTTAGTGAAATCTGATCTATCTTGCTTAGTGGAGAGAAAAAAGGTGTACAATAGAAGTCAATGCTGGACATCTATTTTAATCACTGGTGACATACTGTGCTGTGACTGAAGAAAAGGACCATCTTTGTTTTCTACTGTTGGTTTGATGTTTGTTAAGTTAAAGCTAATTTGGTATTGGAGTAAGTTGTAATGAAAGGATGGGAAATTTACTCTGGGTAAATGAAAAAGGTAATTAGTTTGAATTTTCTCTTTTGGTGTATAGCCATTAACCATTGTTAATGATTCCATTAAATTGATGAGGTGCCATTGTTTAATTAACTGGATTATTTGGGGGATAGACAAACTTGGTAGGCTCTACACTTTCTCTCCTTTTATCATACCACTGCCTTGCTTAATTTCTACTCACATTTTAGGTCTATGTGAACCTGGTAAAGTTCAGATAATAATGATAGGCCTCTTCTCTTTCTAAAACTTCTCTGTTCAGTCGAAGCTTCAAGATAAGGAAAGAGATAAATACAATTACATATCTGAACCCTTGAAAATTATGATGGGAGAGGTAGAAACAGAAAATTTAATCCCTGGTATGAAGCTTAGTCCCAGTGGTAACTCTTTGCTAGGACTTTCTGGTCTATCTCCCCATTTGACCCCATCTCCTTGCCTTTGGCCATCCATTTCAATGTCTTGGCTCATTCTATTAATCTCAAATGAAATTAGACTTTAGGGGAAACAGGTCACTCATAACCCAACAATGAGAGCTTGGCCAGGACAAATCCCTGGATGACAGTTTAATCTTGGACTCATGGGAAAAAATTGTCAGGATGATCCAAGATTTTTCAGGAAGAAGCAAAGATCAGTTTGTCTTTAATGATGGGTTTGGCCAGTCAAGTTCCATCAATCAGGGTGTGTTTTCTTAAAATATTAGTTTTAAATAAGTTTCTTCATCTAATAACATTCTCAGAGCTCACTGTTGTGTTTGAATTGGTCTAGCTTAGAAATGATGTTTGCTTCATGTTTACAAAACCTCCTGGGATGCCCCTCCTAGCTCAGAATCTGGTTACTGGGAAATTCTCTAATTAAATCCAGGATCTCATGTCATGGACTCTTCTCAAACTTACTTAGTTCCAATGATAATATGTGAAAGTTATGTTTTAGGGCCCTCATCAGATCTATTTCAGACTCTTAGACTTCTATGCTATCCTAACACAATAGAAAGAAACTTCATTTCTTAGTATGTCAAGCTGTGAGGCAAATTTTAAGATCCTGCTATTCATTTTTAATATTAGGATGGTTCTCTTGTCTTTAATGTTGAGAAACTGACTGAGCTTTTACTTAACAACATTAATTATTTATTGCTTGAGTGTTTTCCATTAAAAAAAATTCCTGTATTTTTCCAGAATTTTGTTTCATTTTACCCTCAAATTTGAATCCTCATTGTTTCTAAACAGAAAAATTCCTGTGTGTAATTTCCATAGTTGCTTGTTTTTTTCTTTGCATATAAAGAGGTTTTGAACTTTCATTTATTCATCGGCATAGTTGGCATTCCACTCAAGACACAAAATCATATTGTCTGTATCCGTGGAATGTGAATTCCTGCATATTTGATGTCTAGGTAGGTGGCTATAGGAGACAGAAAACCTCATCAACCACGCAACAAGCCTCTATTAAATTGTTCCTGTGTGCCAAGCCCTGTGCTAAGCACTGGGGATACAAAGGTTGAAATATGGTCTCTGAGCACAGGGAGCTCACATTCTAATGGAGGAGACCATATGTTAATAACTTTCTACAAGATATATACAATAGGTGAAGGCAGTCTGAAAGAGCTTTAGTAGCTGGATGGACCAGCAAAGGATTCCTGCAGAGGATGGACTTTGGACTGATAAAGGAAGGGTGTAGGGGAAAAAAAAATACCTAAGGACACACATAGCTCCATGGCAGCCATAGCCTGTGTTACATAACATCTGGAGATACTAGTAGTCAGAGCAGACCCTCCAAACAGCCTAATGATGACTTATTTTGGTCTAGAACAAAGCTGTGTCAAACTATGCCTTCAAGAATAATGGAGCTTAATCCCTTGCTATTGCCTTTACTTCATTTTTGAACATATTTTCCTCCAGGCAAAAGAAAACAGAAAACCTTATTTAAATATAATAAAGACAGACAGTTATAGAAATACCTAGCCTCTTATTTTGCTAAGTTCCCAAGAGTGTTAGCACATCATCTTCACTGGGGACTGACTTCTATTAAAACACAGGATCTCAGAGATGGAAAGAAACTCTGAGGCTATTAAGAATAGCTAGTGCCTGAATAAGAACACTCTCTCTGACATCCCTGACAAGTGGTTCTCCAGCTTATGCTGGAAGACTTTTGGGAAAGGGAAGCCCCATTCTCTTCTAAGGCAACAGAAGTCCATTCTACTTTTGAATAGTTGTAATTGTTAGGTGGCACGATGGAAGTGTTATTGGTCCTGGAATCAGGAAGACCTCAGTTTAATCCCACCCTCAGACACTAGCTGAGCCACCCAGGGCAAAGTCATGTAAGCACTGTCTGCCTCAGTTTCCTCATCTGTAAAATGGGAGAAAACAAACAAAAAAAATCTTCCTACCAGGGTTGTGATGATCAAATGAGGTGTTTATAAAGTGCTTTGCATACCTCAAAGCACTGTCTATACAAATGTTAGCTATTAGTATTAGCTATGATTAAATTTCCTTCTTTGTCTCTTCTACCCATTGCTCCTCGCCAAAAAAAAAAAAAAAAAGACTGTACATCTCTGCAGGAAAAGTTGACAGTTTGAAGTAATTAGTTATCTAAGTAAATAGTAAGACAAAATCAAACTTTTGAAAGTTCTCTTATTTTTTCCCCTTCTAGGTTGTATACATTGATTGGATATTTGAATAGTTACTTAAACTTACTCCACTTTCTCTGTGAAGATACCACCTTTTTGATTTCAGGGACCAACATATGTATCTCTGATTTGATTTCTTTTTTGCTTAATGAGATGTTGGTGCATACTAGTGATTATAAGCCTTAATTTAGCCATTTTCATTTTCTCTTATTTTTAGTATAAGCAAAAGACAAAAGAAATATGGAATTTTGGAGGGATTTACTTAGTGAACATTAGAAAAGGAAAACCATGCTCAGGGCCTCCAGGTTAATGATATATCATGCCTTACTTAGTATATTATGTTTAGATTATCTACTTTATGGACTATTTCTACCAAATGTGAGAACTCAAAGGAGCTCTCTCTGAGAGGTTAAGCCAGATTTCTTCCCTGGGTGTTATTCCTGGGGGTTAAAGACAGGGGGAGCTCCAGAATCACACCAGTACAGGATCTTAGGGAGCTTGGTTAGGGACCGGTTCTCATCAGTCAATGTTCTCCCTAATAATATGATATAATATAGACAATTTTTGTCCTATGTCCTACCTGCTACTCCCTCACAGACACGAACTAGTGGGACCCCTACACAGAGATGCACTTTCTCCTATTAGTATAAAGATAGAATACACTTCCCACTGGACCAAACCTAGATGGGTTGGCCCAGAAAGAAGGAAGTAAACTTATACAACAGGCTCTTTGAAGAGGGGACCCCACTCACCAAACAGGGGGAATTTTCCATTTCATCTGGTCCTGGCTGTGTACTAAATCACTAAATTTGCTAAATGATCTCAGCTAAGCTGAGCTAAGCAGCCAAATCAGATCACTAGCACTGGAGTAAGCAAATCAACAAGCATTAATTTGGTGCTTACTCTGTGACAGATACTGTACTACCAGAGATGATAATGATAATAATAATAATAATAATAATGATAATAATAATAAGAGTGATAATAATAGAACTAAGAACAACAATTAATAATAGTGGTAATGAAAATAATAATAATTTTATGGATGTGTGTGGGTGATTTCTTTATAGAAATGACCTCTCGGGTTTGAGACTCCTTCCATTTAGTGCAAAGCAACAACAATCATTAGTCTTGGAGGGTTAATTTAGGCACTGAGAGGTTGGGTAACATAGTCACACAGCTAGTAGGAGTCAGGCAGGATCTGATTTCTGGACCTCACTGGACTTCAGTGACTCAGGAAGGGAGAGTAAGGCTGATGACTTTGCCTAACTCTCAAATCCAATTCATACGCAAGTCAAGACATCATCTGTTATGTCACTGGTCCTCTTCAAAAATGAAAGATCAACAACAACAATAGAATTTATACAGCTCTTTAAGGTTTGCATATATACACACATATATGTATGTGTAAAATCTCATTTGTTGCTCACGACAGTCCCAGGAGCTAAGTACTACAATTAGTATTGTCCCCACTTTACAGATGAGGAATACAGAGATGCCTCTGATACTCTGTTCTTATAGAATAGGGTAAATGTCTTCAGTGTGAGCTACAGATGAAAAGAGTGTTTCCCAAGCCATTACTTTTATGATTGCGTGTGCATGGTCAGCATGACCTTTGTAGAGTACGTATGGGTCTGTTTACTTCCTGCTAAAGTCCCTGAGTCCGAACTTAGGAGCGTTTGTTATTAGCTCGTCATTTAACGCTTTTGTCAAACTGTCTAATGTTTTGTAATGTTTTACTCTTCAGGGTTCTTAAGTACTAAACACGAACAAATCAAGCCACAATTGCAAACTCTTCTAATGAACAATACCTAGCACACAGAGTGGGCCTTGTCAGCTCTCACTTCTGTGATTCTGTGGTCTTGGGCAAGTTCTCTAGGTTATTGTTTCTTCCTCTGTAAAATGAGGGGGTTGTTGTATGTGGCCGCTAAGATTCTTTATTGTTTTAGCGCTGTATGCTCCAGGGATTCTACACCTCTTTTCCAAATATACTGACATACTGTTATTGGGTTTATGTTATCTTTTACTAAGACTTATTTTTTTGAGAAGCTAATGAATATTTATGATGATATACTGATTCGTAACATAGGTATATAAGTACTGGGGAGGAGACAACCACAGAAATTTGTGTACTGTTTGAGCGTACCATCCTGGAGTCAGGAAGGTGTGGGTCAAAGTCTGCCTTTGGCAATTATGATATTAATAGCTACCATTGATATAGCCCTTAAAGGTTTGCAAAGTATTTTATGTGTATTATCTCATTTGATCCTTACAGCAATCCTGATGTGGGCGATACTGTTATCCCCATTTTACAGGTGAGCAAACTGAGGTATAGAATGGTTAAGTAACTTGCCCGTGGTCACCTCACTGATAAGTGTCCAAGTCAGGTCCTGTTGAATCCAAGTTCAGCACTCTTCCTCAACACCAGGCTGCCGCTTGTAACCATGGGAAAATCACTTAGTCTCTATGTGCCCCAGGCAACTCATAAGGTCGTAGATTTGGGGCAGGGATAAAAAAATTGAGTATCATAGATTTATCTACTAAGCCATGGACAGGTTGCAGTTGCTTTAAGGGAGTGAATTTCCCCATGGTGGGAATTCCCTCTGCTGCTGCTGATAAGAGTACAGTTATCCTTTTCATGTCACAGGGGGTAGGGGTGGGGTTAGGGGTGTAGGCGCCCTTACAATCTGGAAAAGCCATGTCAAATTTTTTGGCCCTCCCTTTGTACCACAGAAGTCTGAATTATTATGGTATTAAAAGATAAAAATGGTGATATTATAAAATGCTACACATATACTTTATGCATTTCTGAGTTTCTAAACTTCTCTGTGTCATCTGCTGGCCTTCACATGTTGTCTGGGGCTTCTGCAAAAGTCCTCCACTATTCCCATTTAATTTCTTATGCCAATCCGTGATATATCAAAACTGTGATGGGGAAAGTCTTGATGCAGAAGGGGTAACTGCATATCCCAAGCCATAGGAGCCATGAGTACATCTCAAGCCATCACTTCTATGATTATATTTGCATGGCGAACATGGATTTTGTGGAGTACGTGTGGATCTGTTTTACATAGGTCTTCCATATATTCATATCGTTTCAGTTTATACGAATCAATGAAAAAAATACATTGTAACAATTTATAAGCAATGCCCCTATAACTAATAGCTCTGTTCTTCTCAGTCATTCCCAAACTTTACTACTTATACTCTCCAGCCAATCTCTCAACCCCTTCTCACCAGAATCTAGTCTCTGCTCCCGGGGATAGGTGAGCTTTTTCCTCATCTGGCCTGGAACCAGGGCTCCGCAACATTTCCTGGCTGTTTCCATACTATGGATTGTTTTTGCATTATCTCTAGCACTTAGCACCTGGCAAATAGTAAGTGTTTAATATTTGTTTTTTCATCCTTTCATTCATACATTCGTTCATAGTGAGGTGAGAGAATATGGGCGTCTGTGAACACACCCTATAAATGACATATGCTGCAGGTCAGCAGTCACTAAAATTTTAGAAGAGTAGAAGTCTCTCTTTGTGCACCAAGATTATTTCAGGACCTCATGTAGGTCTAATACAGGCTGATGGAGCTGTTCTTTTTTTGAGACAGGGATTATCAAAGGCCTGCTTTTGTACAAGGGTAGAGATTGGGGCTAGAAGGTATTAAAGTCACCCATGCAGCTCCCAGACCACTCAACCAACTAAGTTAAAGATTACAATTTATGACAGATAACATCCCTCTGCTATCTAATTGAAAGAAATGTAAATTAATGAGTGAACATATATTAATTTTATATTGAGCTTGAGGAAAAATAACTTTCAAAGCAAAATCACAATAAGTATTCAATAGCAAATAATTTGGGGTTTATCCCAGGTATGGGGATAATCTGTGGCTCTATTTTGTGCTACTGGTTCTTATATTAGTAAGCAGATAGGACAATGTAAGAATACAGGACATCAAGGACTGAAGAATGACCAGATAGTGATATTTCCCCCACCCACTTTTAAGTGCTTTGTATTTTTTTAAAGCAAGTAAAAAAGATGAGATTTTGCCTTCCTCAAAAGTTGTATTTTCTGGTAAGTGGGATACTGATTTCTTATACATTTTGAAAAATAGTATTAGCTAGCACAGTTCATCAGGGAAACAAGAGGATGGGAGGTTGCATACACAGGTATCAGCAGATTTTCAGAGATGAAGTCTGAAGAGCGAAGGAATGGGAAGATGAGAGATTGGTTTTGCTTCAGAAGCAGCTTCATCTTTCCATGGCATATAGCAACTTTCATTTGCTAGCAACTAGGAATCAGCATTTAATGATATGTGAGCAAAATAGCTGGGATTTAGATCTGCAACTGAAGAATGAAGAAATTATTTCTTTTTTTTTTCTTTTGTTTATTTATTTTTAGTTTTCAACATTTACTTCCACAAGATTTTGAGTTCCAAATTTTCACACCATCTTGCCCCTCCCTCCACCCAAGATGGCATGCATTCTGAATATCCCTTCCCCTAGTCTGCCTTCCCTTCTATCTCTCCCCCGCTTCTCTTATCCCCTTCCCCTTCTATTTTCCTGTAGGGCAGGATAGATTTCTGTACCTCATTTCCTGTAGTTCTTATTTCCCAGTTGCATGTGAAAACATTTTTTTTAACATGTGTTTTTAAAACTTTGGGTTCCAAATTTTCTCCCTTCCTCCCTCCCCACCCACCCTCATTGAAAAGGCAAGCAGCTCAATACAGGTTATACATGTACAGTTTATGCAAAACACTTCCATAGTAGACATGCTGTGAAAAACTAACTCTATTTCCCTTAACCCTATCCTGCCCCCCCCACTTATTCTATTCTTTCTTTTGACCCTGTCCCTCCTCAGAAGTATTTGCTTCTGGGTACCCCCTTTCTCAATCTGCCCTCTTCCCTATCATCCCCCTACTCTCTTGTCCCCTTCCCCCCCATTTTCCTGTAGGGTAAGACAGATTTCCATACCCAATTGAGTGTGTATGTTATTCCCTCCTTAAGTTAAATCCTATGAGAATAAGATTCACTCATTCCCTCTCACCTTCCCCTGTTTCCCCTCCACTGTAAGAGCCTTTTCTAAGAAATTATTTCTTCCAGTCTGTCTGTCTTGCTGTGTACATATACATTCTAATTGTTAAACTAGACAGTAAAATTTAGAAGGATCATAGACCTTGACCTGAAAGGGACTTCAAAGCAGGGATGTGCTGGAAAATATTTAACAACCAACTCTCCAAAAAATGCATGACACATTTTAAAGTTTAATCTGCATTATTAATATTTTCTCCATCACTTTCTTAAGCCTAGAAATCAACTAAACATTAAATCAAGTCCTGATTTGTAGCTGATGATTTAAAAATTTGAAAATTGATTCATTTAAAATTGGCCCTTAGAAACTAGTTTGAGCTATCTTCAGCACACCCCTGCCTCAGAGGTCATTTAATCCAAATTCTTCATTTTACAGATGAGGAAACTGAGGCCTAGGGATGTTCAATGATTCACCAAAGGTCACATGGTCAGAGGTGGGATATGAATTTAGGCTCATGCTCTTTCCATGATGCTTCAACTTTCTGAAGTTGAGTAATTTTATAAATTCCAGTGTGAATTTTTAGTTTGTTGGGGTGAAGGAAAGTAAAACCAAGTTATGAAACCTTGTGATTATGAAAGAATACATTTTAGGATCTCAGAATTAGGATAGGGCCTTGGATGTTGCCTGGTACAACCTATGGTTCAATGTAGGAATACTTTCTACTATGGCCCTAGAAAGGAACACTTCCAGTGCTGGAGTGCTCACAGTCAAACACATCTCTTCCTTAACCAATCTCTGGGGACTTCTCTTAGTTTCATAGCCATTTGCCGATGGGGGCTGGGTGCTGACAAGCTACTTATTAAATATATGGTGTTATCATTAATGAACTAGCTGTTGTCTTGTTGCAGCAAACCTCTTTCAGAGGGAACTATTCTGTACCCTGTGGGTATTGATTTAGGTACAATTGGACAAGACTGAAGAAGCTCTCCCCCAATTTTTTTCCAGGAAGCTAGGTATCACAATGGGTAGAGTCCTGGACCTAGAGACATGAGTTAAAATCCAGCCCCAGATACTTGCTAGTTGTGTGACCTTGGGAAAGTCACTTAACCTCTGTCTGCCTCAGTTTCCTCATTTGTAAAATGGGGAAAATAATACCTCTCTCCCAGGGTTGTTGCGAGTATCAAATAAGATAAAATTTGTAAAGTATTTTGCAAAACCTTAAATATCTATATAAATATGTAAATAATATAAATAAAATCTATTATTATCAACAGATAGACAGAGGCATACCTCATTTTATTATGCCTTGCTCTATTGCACTTTGCAGATATTGCAGGTTTTTTGTCTTGTTTTGTTTTTACAAATTGAAAGTTTTTGGCAACTCTATGTCAATTGGCACCATTTTTCCAACAGCATGTGCTCACATCATGTCTCTGTGTCTCATTTTGGTAATTCTTCCAATATTTCTAACTTTTTCATTATTATTAGATCTATTATGGTGATTTGTAATCAGTGATGTTACTATTGTAATTGGTTGGGGCCTCCATGAGTCACACCCATATAAAATGGTAAACTTAATTTATAAATGTTGTGTGTGCTCTGACTCCTACTGAGCAGTTCCCCTGTCTCTTTGCCTTTCCTTGGGCCTCCCTATTCCTTGAGACACAACTCTATTGATGAATATTGCATAAACTTAGCTGATAAAGCAGCAGTAGGGTTTGAGAGGATTGACTCCAATTTTGAAAGAAGTTCTACTGTAGGTAAAATGCTATCAAAAAGTATCACATGTTATAGAGAAACCTTTTGTGAAAACAAAAGTCAATCAATGTGACAAACTTCATTGTCTAATTTTTAGAAATTGCCACAGCCACCCCACCCTGATCAGTCAGAAGCCATCAACATCGAGGCAAGACCCTCCACCAGCAAAAAGATTGCTGTTGACTGAAGACTCAGATGAGGACTAACTTTTTTTTTTAACAATAAAGCATTTTAAAATTGAGGTATGTAATTGTTTTTTAGATACAATGCTATTGCACACTTAATAGACTACAGTATAGTGTAAACATAACTTTTATATACACTGGGAAACCAAAAAATCTGTGTGACCTGTGTGTGATATTTGCTTTATTGTGGTGGTCTGGAACCAAACCCAAAATATCTCTGAGGTATATCTGTGTATCTGCATTTATATGTATGTGTGTATGCATATATGTATTAAACTGCGAGTAGTAAGGTGAAGCTTCATATTCTCAATTGCTTTTTCCCCCCTGTTTCCTCCCAAATAGAAGAATAATAAGAACATCATAAATAAGGGAGAGATAATTAGCATCTAAAATAAATTCAATTATAGGATCATAGATTTAAAGCAAGAAGGGACTTTACAGGGGGGCGGAGCCAAGAAGGCAGAGTAAAAGCAGTGACTTGCTTGAGCTCTCACCCAAACCCCTCCAAATACCTGTAAAAAATGACTCTAAACAAATTCTAGGGCAGCATAACCCACAAAAAGACAGAGTGAGGCAAATTTCTAGCCGAAGACAACCTGGATGGTTGATGGGAAAGGTCTGTTGCACCAGGCTGGGAGAGGAGTGCAGTTCACTGTGGGCTATGTAGGCAAAGAAAGGAGGGCCCCAGCTAACTTGGAGTAGGCCTCAGGGAACTGAATCACTAGCAGCTGTGGTGGTTTCCAGACTTCTCAACCCACAAACACCAAAGACAACTTAGAAGGTCAGTAGGAAAGGTCTGTCAGACCTGGGTGAGAGAGGAGTATGATCTGGCCCCAGCCCTGGCGCAACCTCGGGGTGGCAGTGGTGTCTGATTCCTGAGCTCTGGGTCCATAAATGGTGGGGGAATTGAGTGGCTGATCAGAGTGGGATTTCAGGGATCTCTTTGTTGGCACTGATGCAGGATTCTCTTGCTTTGCCCATGCTTAGATCTGGGTCCCAGTCCTAGGTGATGGTCCTGGGGTGGGGAGGAGTGTTGGCGTAGTGGAGTTTGTGGTGGCAGTGGAGAGAGAATCCTCCTCACAGTTTCAAAGCAGAAAAGAGTGCTTGTGGTCACTCACAGACCAGAGCACAGGCCAGGAAAGGAGTAAACATCTCTCCTTTGATCATACCACCTTGGAAGAACTGAAATTTTAGAGGTCCCTAGAAATATCTCTGAAAACAGCTGCACAAAACCCCTGAAGCTTGGTACGGTACATCCCCCACACTGCAAGCTGACCCCTACCTTAACAAAGAGTTAAAAAATAAGGTAATTGGCTGGGAAAAAAAAACCCAAAATTCAGAATATAGAATTTTACTTTGGTGACAAAGAAGATCAAAACATACAACCAGAAGACAACAAAGTCAAAGCTCCTCCATCCAAAACCTCCAAGAAAAATATGAATTGGTCCCAGGCCATGGAAGAGCTCAAAAGGGATTTTGAGAAGCAAGTCAGAGAAGTAGAGGAAAAACTGGGAAGAGAAATGAGAGTGATGCAAGAAAATCATGAAAAACTAGTCAACAGCTTGCTAAAGGAGACCCAAAAAATACTGAAGAAAATAAGACCTTAAAAAATGGACTGGGGCAGCTAGGTGGTGAAGTGGATAGAGCTCCAGCCTTGGAGTCAGGAAGACTTGAGCTCAAATCTGGCCTCAGACACTTGACGCTTACTTGCTGTGTGACCCTGGGCAACCCGCTTAACCCCCGTTTGCCTCACCAAAAAAAGCAAAAAAAAAAAAATGGACTAACCCAAATGGCAAAAGAGGTCCAAAAAGCCAATGAATAGAAGAATGCCTTAAAAAGCAGAATTGGCCAAATGGAAAAGGAGGTCCAAAAACTCACTGAAGAAAATAATTCCTTAAAAATTAGAATGGAGCAAATGGGAGCTAATGACTCTATGAGAAATCAAGAAATTATAAAACAAAACCAAAAAATGAAAAAATAGAAGACAATGTGAAATATCTCATTGGAAAAACAATTGACCTGGAAAATAGATCCAGGAGAGATAATTTAAAAATTATTGGACTATCTGAAAGCCATGATCAAAAAAAAAGAGCCTAGACATCATCTTTCAAGAAATTATCAAGGAAAACTGCCCTGATATTCTAGAACAAGAGGATAAAATAGAAATGGAAAGAATCCACTGATCACCTCCTGAAAGAGATCCAAAAAGGAAAATTCCTAGGAATATTGTAGCCAAATTCCAGATTTCCCAGATCAAAGAGAAAATGTTGCAAGCATCCAGAAACAATTTGAGTATTGTAGAAACATAATCAGGATAACACAAGATTTAGCAGCTTCTACGTTAAGGGATCACAGGGCTTAGAATATGATATTCCAGAGTTCAAAGGAGCTAGGATTAAAACCAAGAATCACCTACCCAGCAAAACTGAGTATAATGCTTCAGAGGAAAAAATGGGCATTCAATGAAATAGAGGACTTTAAAGCATTCTTGATGAAAAGTCCAGAGCTGAATAGAAAATTTGACTTTCAAATACAAAACTCAAGAGAAGCATGACAAAGTAAACAGGAAAGAGAAATCATAAGGGACTTATTAAAATTGAACTATTTACATTCCTATATGGAAAGATGATATTTGTAACTCATGAGACCTTTCTCAGTATCAAGGTAGTTGGAGGGAATATATATATATATATACACATATATATATATATATATATATATATATATATATGCAGACAGAGGGTGCAGGGTGAGTTAATATGAAGGGATGGTATTTAAAAAATAAAATAAGGGGTGAGAGAGGATTATACTGGGAGAAGAAGAAAGGGAGTGGAAGAATCAGGTAAATTATCTCACATAAAAGAGACAAGATAAAGCTTTAGCAGGGGAAGAGGTAGAAGGTGAGAGGGAATGAGTGAATCTTACTCTCATCAGATTTGGCTTAAGGAGGGAATAACATACACACTCAGTTGGGTATGGAAATCTATCTTACCCTACAGAAAATAGGCAGGGATGGGGGGAAGGGGAAAAGACAGGGGTGGATGATAATAGGGAAGGCAGATTGGGGGAGGGGGTAATCAGAAGCAAACACTTCTGAGGAAGGACAAGGTCAAAGGAGAGAATAGAATAAATAGGGGTGGGATAGGATGGAGGGAAATATAGTTAGTTTTTTTACAACATGACTTATGGAAACATGACTACATATGTATAACCTATGTTTAATTGCTTGCTTTCTCAATGAGGGTGGGTGGGGAGGGAGGAAGGGAGAGAATTTGGAACTCAAAGTTTTAAAAATGAAAAAAGTTTTAAAAATTGCTTTTATAAGCAACAGGGAAATAAGATATACAAACAATGGGGCATAGAAATCTATCCTGCCATACTGGAAAATAGAAGGGGAAGGGGATAAGAGAAGGGGGTGATAGAAGGGAGGGCAGATTGGGGGAAGGGGTAATCAGAATGCAGGCTGTCATTGGGTGGGGGGAGTGCAGAGATGGGGAGAAAATTTGGAACTCAAAATCTTGTGGAAGTGAATGTTGAAAACTAAAAATAAATTAATAAAAAGTTTTTTTTTTTTTAAATAAAGTACTTTAGAAGTCATTGAATCTACCCCTTCCCTCATTTTACAAATGTGAATATCAAGGCTTAGGAAGATTAGGTGATTTGCCCATGGTTACAGAGCTAGTGAGAGTCTGAAACTATACTCTGGTTGAAATAATAAGGAAATTGGGGACTCATCTCTCTTCCTACTTCCTCTCCCAACCAGGTATTCTTTCCATATTGCAACTTTCCCAATGGAAGTTTAAATGTATCACAGATCTGCATAAGAAATTAAATGTGAAGTTTTGGGGAGTTTTGCAGAAGCCACAGACAACATGCAAAGACCAGCAGATGGCATAAAAAAAGTATTTTTATTTAACATTGACCTACATATAGCCTATGACCAAATACTTGACCCAAATTTTGCAATAAGGTAAGCTCCTCATAAAAGAAAAAGAAAAAATTCAGACTTCTCTTATATGAAGAAAGGGGCAAAAAAATTTATGTGGATTTTCCAGATCATGGAGGTACTGTGCCCCTCATGCCTGGAATGTGGAAGGGATAACTATACTTCTCCACTCCTGAAGTGACCAGACTAAAAAGGATGGCAATCATTTTTAGCCCCTGGTGGGAGGGAATATTTTACTGTCATGTGGAGACAGAGCTCTTCTTTCTAAGACTTTCTTTGTGATTTGAGGATCTTTTATATTATTTACCAAAATCTGAACTTAAAATTCCCATAGCTATTAATTGGGGGAATTTTAAGACTCTCTCTTTGACTCATCAACAAATCAAGAAGTACTCAGGGGAATTGGGATTTTGAGTGGCTTTTGGCTTATGAACAAAATCTCTAGTTCTATTGTGGGCAAAGGGCACCATTTAATTATTATTCAGTTATTAATTTAGGCAAATAATTATTATTGTTTGAGTTTACTTTTTTTTTTATTTTTCTTCTGTATGGACAGACATTAAGATTAATCATTAATGGTTTGATGCCAACTTAGAAGGAAGTCTCTAGTGGAATGCTCCAGGGGTCTGTGCTTGACCCTGGGCTGTTCAACATTTTAATCAGTGACTTGGACAGAAGCGTAGATAGCATGCTTCTCTTTTCTCTAGTGTTTACTACTTATCCGTCCTTTGACAAATCACTTACCCTCCGTGGCTCTTAATTTCCTGATCCGTAAAATGATAGAGCTGGACTAAGGTTCTTTCCAGCTCTAGGTCTATGAATCTTTGAAATTTAATAAGAGCAAATGAAACATCTTATGCTTGGGCTTAAAAAATGACTCCGTAATTGCAGGTTGGGGAAGGATGGCTAGACAACAGTTTGATTGGGACAGATCTCCAGGTTTTAGCGGACTGCTAATATTAGAAGACAGCTAGGTGGCTCAGTGAAGAGAGAACTGGGCCTGGAGTAAGGAAAACCTGAGTTCAAATCTGGCCTCAGACACTCACTAGCTGTGTGATGTTGGACAAGTCACTTAACCTCTGTTTCCTATAATCCACTGGAGAAGGAAATGGCAAACCACTCTAGTACATTTGTCAAGAACACCCCTTCCGAGGTCACAAAGAAGTCAGACATGACTCAACAACAACATAATATTAGACTGCATGAAGGAAGACAAAGTGCCCCCCCCAAATGATAATCCTCCTGCCTCAGCTCTAGTCAGGCCACTTAAAGAATTGTGTTCTCTTCTTGAGCCCCGTATTTTAGGAAAGATGTAAGGAGCCAGGTGTGGCATACTCTTGTAATCCCTACTTCCAGGGAGACTGAGGCCGGTGGATCACTTGAACTTAGGAGTTTGGAGCTACAATGTGCTAAGACAAACAGGTGTTTACACTAAGCCTGGCACCAATATGGTGAACTCTCAGGACCTCACCAGGCTGCCTAAGGATAGGTGAACCAGTATGGGTCAGAAATACAGGAAGTTGATTCTCCCACACTGATCTGTGATGGGATCAGACTCACGAGTGGCCATTGTACTTCCAGTGTGGGCGAGCTAGTGCGAAACAGGCTCAAAAAAAAAAAAAGATACAGATAATCTGGCAGGTGTCCGGGGAGAAAGACCAGGATGTTAAAAGGTATAAAGATCATGCTATCTGAGGATGAATTGCAGAAAAAAAATTAATTGTATGTTTTCCCTGAAGAATAGAAGGCTTAAAAGGGATGTGGCAGCTCTCTTCAATTATCTGTAGGATTGTCTGCCACTTTCAGTTTAATTCAACATGTTTTTAGTAGGTGCCTCCTTCATTAGATACTCTGCTGGGAGGAGGGGACAGTGATAAGAAGACAAAAAAAATTGGGCCCTGCCCTCAAGGAGCTTACATTCCATTGTAGGATTGGACTTGTCTTGTTTGGCTTCAGAGGGTAGAAGTAGGAGCAATGAGTGAAAGTTCAAAGAGAAGAATTTAGGCCCAAGGTGAGGACAATGTAGAATTATCCAAAAGCTTGGTGAGGGGAAGGGGCTCCCTTGGAAGGCATTGGGTTCCTCATCTGAGGAGCCCCACCAAACAAAGCCCAGCTGACTCCTTGTCAGTTTGCTGTACAGAGGTTGGGTTTTTAAGTGTGAGTTTGAATAAATAGATACTCAGGTCCCTCCCAACTTTGAGATTCTGTGATTTTGCGTTATTCGTGGAAGTATTTAAAATAGTTTCTATTTAACATTTTTTCTGTTAACCTATTAACCTTTTGTGACCCCATGACTTGTTTCCATAAGCCTGCACTTTGTGTTTTGTATTAAGTGTCTGAATATTAGTTTTAGAATGTCTGATATGTAGACATATCATGGACACCATGATAAACTAAGGGCATGACACCACACCCACTCCTTCAAGAGAAGTTGTTCCATTACCTTGAATTGTTTTCTTAACAACTGAAGAATTGTGGGGTGGAGACTTGCTTGTTTTATATCTAATGATAATGATGTAACATGGATTAATATATAGCTTTAAGGTTAACTAAGTGATTTACACACATTATCTCCTTTGTTCCTCATAACAACCCTGGGAATGAAGGCCTGCACTATAGTGGGTGGTAGTGTCAGAGGGGCAAAGGGAGTGTATTTGAGAGAGGTTGTGAAGGTGAAATCAATAGACTTTGGCAACAGATCGGATACCATGGGTGAGAGATAGTGAGTAAAACAGGATAATTCCTAGGTTGAGAGCTTGAGGGACTAGGAGGGATGGTGTTTGCCCTCTATAATAAAAGAAAAGGTTGGAGAGGGAGGGAAGAGAACAAATTCTATTCTGGACATATTGAGTTTATAATGTCTAATGGACATCCAATTCACGATGTCTGAAAGGCAATTGGAAATGCAAGATCAGAGGACAGCAGAGAGTTTGAGGCAGGATAGGTAGATCTGAGAATCATCAGTATAGAGATGTTAATTAAATCCTTGGGAGCTGATGAGATCCACAAATGAAGTAATATAGAAGGAGAAGAGAAGAGAAGAGAGGTCAGGACCAAACCATGAGGGACACCTATGGTTGGAGGACATGATCTGGAAGAGGATTGAGCAGAGGAGAAAGAGAAGGAATTGTCAGATAGATATGAAGAGAACCAGGAGACATGGCAAGATAGCTGACAAAGACATATATAAAGACATGATAACTGAAGTTAGACATAATCTAGCATTGCTTATCTGAATCATGCCAGTTGACATCGTTTTGATCTGTAGAGAATGATATATGGAGATACTGGTCCAAATATCCCATAACACCTTGGACAAGTCAAATGACAACCTTAACCCTTCTGAGACTCAATTTCTTCATTTATAAAATAGGGATAATATTACTTGAAGTAAGTAGCTTACAAGGTCTTTGTAAATATTAAATGAGAAAGAGCCATAATTAGGTTGGGAAGATTGGGTCTTTGTCCCAGGGCACTTAAATTTAAATGGGGCCTGATTTTTCATCTGATAGTTCAGTGGTCCTCTGGCCTGCCATCTCTATTACATTATTCCCTGCATTGTTCTTGCCCATATGTTTTGGTTAAGTCAGACAAATACCACCACATCTTCCCTTCCCATCATACCCTCTGACTACTATCTCACCACCTTCTTATTGGGGTCAGGACATCATGAATCATTGATTCCATTGTGGACGTGTAGGAAGGACTCTGAGTGATGGCTATACTTTCCCCAATGTGACTGCATCTGACAAGTTCTTTGTATGAATATAACACACAAGTGAAGGCCATGAATGCTAAAAGTTGGATCTGAAGGCTTTCTTGCCCTCCAGGTCAGCTTCACCTTAGTTATCCCTCGTCTACTCCCTTCTTCACAACTATCCTGCACAGTAGAGGCCTCTCAATCTCTTCCTCAGATCTCGCTTTTCCTCCACATTTTCTCCAAGCACCTAACTCTCAAATCCATTCATTCAACATACATTTATTAATTCCTTACTATGTGCCAGGCACTATGCTAGGTTCTGGGATGCAAGGAATAAGAATTAAGACCAGGCATGTAATTTCATCCCGTTAGGAAGCTCCCTGCGAGGAACTTCCTTTCCCATCGTAGGTCATCACTTTCTTTCCAGTTTATAGTCTTAGAACTGGCTCTCAAACATGTAAGGAGAATACACTTTTAAGTTTACTATGCAATTAACATTTTCTCCAACCCTTTTTTAAAAGTCTAGACAATCAACAAAACAATAAATCAAGGCCTGATTTTTTAGCATTTGATGATTTTTGAGTTCACATTGAAAATTTAACAATCAGCTCTGGAGTCTGTTCAAGGTGACTGCTATACAACGCCTTCTATCAGCTTTAAAAATCGACAATTATTTTATTCCTTTTTAGTACTGCTGCTGGAGAGTCAGCCAGAATTGGATGGTGGTAAAGGGCAAGCCAGTCAGATTCACTTCCATGTCATTTGCCAGAGTAAGACAAGGTCGTCTATTTTGCTAATGCCTTCCTTCTAAGATTACTTTATATCTACTCTGTTGAAAGTTGTCTTCCGTATTAAAAGGTGAGCTTCTTTAGGGTTCTTAACACTGGCATATAGTAAGTGCATGAAATATGAATGAAGCATTTGTTGCAAGCACTGTACTAAGCATGGAAGACATGAATAAAAAAGAAAATTCCTGCCCTCAAGGAGCTCACATTCTAATGGAGAGACAATGGTTTGAGGAAGCTTTAGCTGCAAGTCAGATGGAAAGGCCTGAGGTTCTTAGGGTACAGTCACAAAGCATTACCATATGCTTTTATGTAATTTACACTGATAAAATCATGTCATTTTCTGATGTTGAATCATTTGACTATGTCAAGGACTATGGTGACAAAGATTTTCTTTTTTGGGTCTTCAAGAGATGAGTCTGTGGCACCTGTAGGAGCGGTTATTGGAGTCTCTCTCCACAGGGATGGATTCCCAGGCTGAGGCACTGTGTTGGAAGTATTGTTATTCCAAAGACTCTAAAAGCTGGGTTCTTGGGCTTTCTCCACTGGGGTCTGAGGGAAGATGATAGCCAAAGTGGTAGTGGTTTGACCTTAACCAAAACATAGGGGCAAGAACAGGGAGTGATGCAATAGAGATGGTTCTGCCACTTCCTAGCCATGTAACCTTGGAATGATCTTGGGATTTTACTACATTCTAAGTTCCATGAAGGAAAGACTTCCTCATTCCGTATTTCTCTTCCATTGTCTATTTTATTGTTATATGCATGGTGAGCATTTAATAATTTTTTATTGAGTTAATGAAGTTTACAACTCATTGAGTCTTCATTTCTTCATCTGTGAAATAGATGTTGTAATACTTGTACTATCTACATCAAAGGTTTGTTGGGAGGCCGAGGTCAGAATGTATATTAAAAAACAAAAAACAAAACTAACTTTAAAACACCAAATTAATGTTTATTGTCACCATGTAAAAATTCTGGCTAGGAGGAATTCAAAGTGACTGAACAAGCGTGAATTTTGGGGTTAGGAATAGGGATAGGTACTGGAGCTATGGTATTAAGTACTCCAAAGTGAGAAATATCCTTGATACATGCAGATTGGCATGTTCCAATATTGTGGCAGATTGTCCCTACATTCTATCTCATGGAGAGTTGCCTAGAGCAGAGGTGTCAAACCCAAATAGAAACAGATCTTTACAGCCTATACATTGTTGTTCTAGCCTTACTCCAGAGTTTTGCTGAAGACTGGGAGTTTGACACCTCTGGCCTATAGCTCTAAGAAGTTAAATCATTTATTCAGGGTCACACTGCCAGAACATATTAGAAGAGGGCCATCTATTAGATGGTATAATGGTATAGTGGCTAGACCCCTAGCCTAAGAGCCAAGAAAACCTGGGTTCGTGTCCTACCTCTGAATTAGGAGGATTATCTAATAATATTTTAATTAGCCATACCAATGCAAGAGAACAATAACATGATAATTCAAAAATCATTTCTGTTTGACAATGGGATATATTCCATGAATTTTGTTTACAACATATTTTTCTCTTTAGTTATGTTTTGCTTAAGATGATCTTAAAATGGTTTTGTATTCCCAGAACACACAACCACTGGTAGTCTATAAACAGTCTGGGTGGTAGGAGAAAGCCAAACATGGATTCCAAAATTGTCATGGATAATCCAATTACAGAAGGCAGAAAAGTTGACTCCGTATAGATATCCTTTCTCTCATTTCGTCCCACTGCTCATGCTTTGCATATTACCAATTTGGCAACTCAAGGTAATTCCACAAATCATTTATTAACTGACCCCTTATTGTATGCAGAACACTGGCTATGACTAGCTCTCCACTCAGTTGCCATAATGATTTTTTTCCCTAAAGTGTAAGTCTGAATTGACAAAGTTCATCTTAAACATGATCCCTCTACTGTTGAGCTTACAGGGAAATGTGGCACAAAATGTGCGAACATGGAACAAAAATGTGCCAGAAACATAAGCTGGATGCTCTGTGAGATCCAAGGAGGGGAGGTCATTGTCCAGTTCAGGAAGAGGGAATGCTTCTGGGAAGATATGGCATATGATGACATAGGCTTTAAAATATATGTAGGATTTCAACAGGTGAAAAGCTCTTCCAGGTAAAGGGACCAACAGGAGCAGAGGCACAGCAGGAATGTATGAATGGTAGTATGTAAGCAAACAATCTAGATAGCAAGCTAACAATCTAGTTCAGTTAGACTGCAGAATGTGTGGAAGGGGGTAGGATCTGATAAGATTATAAAGATAATTGTAGGGTTTTTGAATGTCAATCATTGGAATATAAACATCACTCTATAAGAAATGCGGAAATTTGAAGGTCTTTGAACAGAGAAATGGCATGACCAGGTCTTCGCTGAATTAAATAAGTGGTTTTTCCAAAGTGTAGGTCTGACCACATCACTCTACGGCTCAAGAAGCTCCAGTGGTTATTAATTCTGAGATCAAAATAATCTGTTCGGCATTTAAAACATTTATAACTTGGACCCTGCCTTCCAGCATTCTTATGCCTTACTCCCCCTCCACAAATTCTATGATCCAGAGACATTGACCTGCTTGCAGTTTCTTGACCATGACACTTCGTCTCTTGAATTTAATTGGACCATTATTTCTTAAAATAAAAAGGAAATAATTGAATTCTTGTCAATATGGCAATGGTCATATTGAAAATAATGCCTCAAGGGGCTTAAGGTGGCTTTCTTATTAACCTGAGATTGTGCTCTAACTTTCCTCATGGTAAATAAAACAGTACTTTTTACCTCTAGCAGCAACTGTGGACTTAGTGAGCCAGGCATGATCTTCCTTCTGACTTGATGGTTATGCATATCATTGGAATGAAAGCCCAGTCCTTAGAAGAATGTCAAGTCAAAAAATATGCCTCTTGACCAGGTCTACAATGCCCATCTACCACAGTGAACTATAATTGGATGTTATCCTAAAGAGTAGCTGAGGGGCTAGAGCCCCAAACCAGAAGAAATGAACTACAGATTTCATTATTCATATGCTATACCCAAATCAATCGATAGAGCTGGCATAGTCTCCCAGTGGATGAATGCTTTTCAGCCAGGGATTTACATAGGATCAACCCCATAAATTGGGCCCAATTTAACAAAAGGTCCCTGGCACAGGAAGAGAAATTGTTCATTCAGATCTTTCTCTCTCGGTGCAAACAAGCAGCGGCTTTCTCCACATTCTGTTATAAATTTCTGTCGTTGTCTCACAAATTTAGGACAATGGCACATGACCTTTAGGGAAACTGGCTGGAACCTATCACCTGATATCTGTGAACATGCCTATGAGTGATGTACTTCCGTTTTGTTTACCCATCTCTGACTCCCACTAATCTGGCTGTGATGAACCCATATGGGTTCAATGGATTCTTTTTAGGCAGCTAAATGGTGTGGTGGATAGAGAACTAGGCCAAGAGTCATGAAGACCTGAGTTCAAAACCTGTCACAGACACTTACTACCTTTGTGACCCTGGGCCAGTCACTAATCCTCTGTCTGCCTGAGTTTCTTCATCTGTAAACTGGGGATAATAATAGCACCTACCTCCTGAAGTTATTGTGAGAATCAAAGGAGATATTTGAAAGTGTTTTGCAAACCTTAAAACACCATATAAATTCTAACTCTTATTATTTTAATTGCCTGAAAATTATGTTAACAATAATGATAAGAGCCAGCCAGAAATTTAAAGAAATTCCACAAATAAATTTATCTTTCAGCTGAGACACAGTAGAATTTACATAGCCTCCGATCAGACCCCAAAATGGTAAGAAGACATTGGAACTTTCATTATGATTCTCTAGGGCCTGGGAATTTGGGCCCTTCCTTGTGTCCTGGACATGCCACCACAAAATGCCAATATCAATATTTGTAAGTGCAGATAGTGCTCAAAGTTTATGACATTTTTTTCATTGAGGAATGTCCTAGAGAAGGCCCATTGGCTACAGAACAATGGCCTAAAGGACATTCTTAGCAGTTAGTGCTCACTGGTCCTAAGACCATCCCAGCTCTCTACCATGAAGCTGCACAGTGACTCCAATGTTTCCCAGCCAGCTTCAGGATGTGAGTTTTGCTTTGTAAAGGCATAAGGCAACTATTACCTTTACCATAGCAAAAAATTCAGATCTACTTGGGAAATATCTCTGAAAAACTGAATTTAAAAGGCATTTATTAAGTGCTTACTATGTGGAAAGCACAGTGCTATGTGCTAGGGATACAAACAGAAAGACAAGACAGTCCCTGTCTTAAATAGAGGAAATTTAAAAAAAGAGGTATTTCAACAGCAAGTCAGATGGAAAGGTCAGTATTTAGCCCTCTGCCTAGGCAGATGGTGATGCATGTTTTGATATTAAACTCTCAGTTCTCCAGGTAACCCTGTAAAGTTGCAAAGAGGTTTCTGAGCAGATTGGTAGAGGAAGTTCCTCACTGCGAGCTCCCTATAGGTCTAAGCCCTATTCCTATCCTTTATATACTTAGCACCTGGCACAATGACTGGTACATAGTAGGTTCTTAATATATGCATAATGAATGAGTGAGAGGATTTCAGAGCCGCGACTAGGAATTCTGGCACTCTGGGCAGGCTCCCTCTACTGATGAAACCATAAATCCTGTTTACTATAACACTTTATTTATAGTGAAGAATCTAACAAGCATTTGTTCAGCATCTACTGTGTGCCAGGCATTGTGCTGGGGACAGGAAAACAAAATGAGGCAGTACCTACCCTCAAGGAGATTACATCCTATAGAGGAACATGAGAGTGCACAGGCAAAACATATACAAAATAAATACAAAGTAATGGAGGGGGTTGAGAGTTGGGTAGGTAGGTGGCATAGTGCCAAAACTTAAGTCAGGAAGACTCATCTTCACGAATTCAAATCCAGCCTCAGACACTTACTAGCTTTGTGATCCTGGGCAAGTCACTTAACCCTGTTTACCTCAGTTTCCTTATTTGTGAAATGAACTGGAGAAGGAAATGGTAAACCACTGCAGCATCTTTACCAAGAAAACCCCAAATAGGGTCACAAAGAGTCTGACACAACTGAAATAACTGAACAATAGCAAAATGGAGGTAGGAAAAGAGAAGCACTTTCTTTATGACTACCCTGTGAGGTTGGTACTGAATGAATTATTATAGCATTGTATAGATGAAGGTGTGTAGTATACTGCAGGGGTGTCAAATTTAAATTGAAATGAGACTACTAAACTGTACATGAAGGCCCCTTTTGGCTACGTGTTGACTTAGAGCACTGTATTAGCTATGTTCTAGGGTGTTTTTATTTATTTTGTTAAATATTTCCCAATTACATTTGAATATGGTTCAGGCTGCACTTGGGAGTGTTGCTGGCCCATCCCTGAGCCACATGTTTGACACCTTTGATGTAGTGAAAATTATGAAGGACTGGGAGTCAAGTGGATATGGGTTCAAATCCTATCTCTGTACTTACTACTTATATAAACGTAGTTTATATAGGTTTTATAACCTCCTTGAGCTTTATTTTCCTCACCTGTGAAATGAAGGGTTTGGAGCAGGTGTTGTAATGATAGTCATTAATTGTTCAATGTCAACTTAGAAGGGAGCCTCCAGGGGAAGACCTCATGGACTTGAGGTTGGTCCTGTGCTCTTCAATGTTTTCATCAATGACTGTTGTTGTTGTCGTTTAGTCATTTTTTTCAGTTATTTCTGACTCTTTGACTCCTTTTGGGGTTTTCTTGACAAAGATATAGGAGTGGTTTGCCATTTCCTTCTCCAGCTCAATTTTTTTTAAAGATGAGGAACTGAGACAAACAAGGTTAAGTGACTTGCCCAGGATCACATAGCTAGTAAGTATCTGAGGCCGAATTTGAACTCATGAAGATGAATCTTCCTGACTTCAGGCTCAGCAATCCACCCACTGCACCACCTAGCTGCCTCATCATTGTTATTGTTGTTGTTTGTCCTTCTTTCTTGAAGAGGACCAATGACATCAGGAAGGTGATGTTTTGGCTTATAAGTGAATAGGATTTAAGTGAGGAAGGGTTGTGCAAAATCACCAGTCTCACTCTTTCCTCCAGAGCCATCTGGGTCTAGGGTCAAGACATAGATCAGGATGAGTAGAGATGGCCCCCATCCATGACAGATAAAAGCATAGATAGTATTCATTGTTTTAGGATCAACTTTTATGTTGTTCTCAAAATCACAACATTTTGTTCTATTTATAACAATATTATATAAAATAAATATAGAAGAGCTAATAATACACAGTAAAAATAAAAGTTCACAGATACCATTCTTATCAAGTTTGTAGCTGACACAAAGCTGAGAGGGATAACTAATGTACTGGATGACAGAGTTAGCATCTAAAAACATCTCAGCAATTTCGAATATTGGACTGAATCTAACAAGATGAAATTTAATAGTCACAAAAATAATGCCTTACATTTAGACTTAAAATCAACTTCACAAGTAAAACATAGATGGAGGGATCATGGTTAGAAACCAGTCTGAAAAAAATCTGGAAGTTTTAGTGGTCTGAAAACTCAATAAAAAGTCAGTAGTGTGATATGGCTACCTCAAAAGCTAATTCAATCATGGTCTTCATTGAGAGAGTCATAACTTTAATAAATCTCATCACACTGTACTCTGATGAGACAACATTCTGGACTTCTCAGTTTAGGAAGGTCATCGATAAAGTGGATGTCTAGCATCAAGCAACTAGAATGATTAAGGTCTAAAGCCCATGCCACATGAGGATTGGTTGGATTAATTGGGCATATATGGTGGGGGGAAGAGAATACTCAGGGAAAACTCTGAAGATTTCTTCAAGCACTCAAAATAAGGTCAGGGTAGAAGGGAGATGAGGCTTGGTCGTTTTGTCCTTAGAGGGTAAAATTAGGAACAATAAATGGAAACTGAAAAGAGGGAAACAAAGGTTTGATGCAAAGAAAAAAATGTCCTAGAAATTAGAGTTGTCCCAAAGTAGAATGAGTCGCCTTGAAAGGTGGTAGGTTTCCCTTTTATTGCAGAACTTCAAGCAAAGGGCAGATGTTGGGTTTTCAGGTGTGTTCTACAGCTTTTTCTCCAGTACAAGTCAGACTTCACGGCTGCTGAGATCCCTTCCAACTCCGAAATTTGGTCATTCAATGATTAAACAGTTTCTATGTCTAAATACATGATCCATTGAGGAAGCAGAAGTTCAAGAGAGATTAGGTGACAGTGGTCAGATCACCTTAACAAAAAGGCTAAAAAGCCAGTGAGGGTGAAGCCAGGTTGCTCTTTTCATGTTTTTATTTCTGTTGCCCCACTTCAAATACATTTTTAATATTCCCTCTCCTCTCTCTCACTCTACTTTTTCCTGTCTCCATCTGCCTAAAGTCCTTCAAAACTAGAACTGATGTATGAAGGCAAAGACTGTTTTTTTTTGGGGGGGGGGTGGCTCGTGGTGGGGCAACATTAGAGTTTTTTCCTACTTCAAGCTCTGTGGTACACAGAATACTGGAAGGGGGGCATTGCCAACTCTGCCATTAAATATTTGTGTGATTTTGTGCCAATGTATTAATCTCTGTGGTCATTATCCCCCCCAATCCCGCCAATCCCGCCAACATTGAGGTTCATATAAGGAGATCTGACATCTTAAATTGACTTTGACAGTATAAAGCTTAACCATCTTGTCCATACAATTGGTAGCTTCTAAAAAGAAGTTTGAAGACTTCTAATGGGAGCCTCTCAACTTGGCATCAGGATGTCCCATTCTTCTTGGCAGAGGATGTAAATGCTAGAAGAAAAGAGAAGGTGAGAGAGAAAGGGAAGAGAGATGATTTGCAAAGTAATTGGGAAATAAACTTCATATTTAATTCCCTTCCTTTTTTTTCAGAGTCTAAATATACAGACCAATTCATCCTGGTCTCAGAGAAGAAAAATGATTGAGTGATCATAGAAGGTATCTCTGAGGTTATCTAGTTCAATCCTTTCATTTTACTGACTCTCCATCCACTTGAGGCCCAGGCAGATTAAATGGCCAACAACAATATTATGAGGTAAAAACAAAAAGCAAAAGCCCAAAAAACAAAAACCTAATCCAGGACCAATGACTCCCAATCCAATAAGATTCGCATTCTATAATACTTCCACTGGTTCATTTCACAACTAAGAGGGGTCCCAGAATGCATTTTCCTTTGGGGAGGGAGAACTATGTTTAGTATGGTCAGCCAAGAGCCTTTCTCTTTTCTATCACATGAAGTTTTAAAATCTAGACTTGTCGTCTGAGCCCCTAGGTAGCTGGCAGTTCATTGAATGTCACTGCTGACAAGTTTCAGTGTGAAGAAACAGTTATGCAATATTGGTGGACTCCCAGGAGACTACCACTTAGGATCCCAATCACATGTATCATTCAACTCAGGTCCTGAGCTATCAAATTCATCTAAACAGAAGCTATTTGTCACCAGGTTCATGCAAAGTCAAAAAAGAGAGAGTTTCAATCATCCTTTCCTCTTCTCTCCTTTTTCCATTCCTTCTCAATATTTTCTTCTTCTGTCTCCCTCCTTTTGCCCGTTGTGGATTTCCACTCTTTCTTCTTTTCCTGGGCCAATCCAACCTCGCAGGGGAGGTTTCGTCTAGGGTGGTGGAAGCCAGAGTTTGTTGGAATTGGACTGGCTCTGCAAAATGAGTCATAGACAGTCACTGGAACACCCTGTGATATTTCCAGGGATGATGTGGATGATGGGCAGATTTTGTTGGCTAGATTGAAATTTTGTGGGCCTAATGCTTTTTGACAGCTGGATGGTAAAATTACTGTACTTCATGAATTAGTAATCAATCTGGAGAAAATTTTTTTAACAGATACTACCTGGTCAGGGGTTTTATGATAAGGTTCTAACAGCAAAATTCTAAATCAGTGACAATCTCATGTGAATTTTTTTTTCTTCTGAAAAAGAAACCAGGACTTTCCCTTCCTCTTCCTAACCTATGCCTATCTCCTTAAATCCCAGCGGGTGGTTGGAGAGCCCAGCATGGCCAGGTACCATAGAGAGCTGGAACCCTCCTCTTCCTACCTTCTTCTCCTATCCATTGTCCACTTCCCACTAGATGCTGGATGTGCAGTCTTGTCTCAGTAGTGACCCCTCAGGAGGGTATCCATAGTTTCCATTTCACTCCAACCTTAGAACACTCTGCCATCTTTTCAACAGTTTCAGGCCCAAGGTTGTGTAACTAATAAATGTCTGAGGCAGGATATGAACTCTCATCTTAACTCTAAGTCCAGTCATACACCTACTATGGCACCTAGCTAGCTAGTAAGTGTTCCTGAGTTTCTTTGATCTGGTCATCTTTATTATTTCCAAGGGAAAATAACATTTCATCATATTTATATACCACCATGTAGTTCAAATATTTACCAATCTATGGATACCTACTTTCTGACCTATATACTTCGCTGCTACTAAAGTGCTTTTATACACAAACGTGAGCGTGCACACAAACCACACACACACACATGCAACTACATGTATATATGTGAGCATATATGTACACAGAACTATATATACACACATACATGTATGTGTATATACATGCAATACAACTACATATATATAGTGAGCATATATACACAGAACTGTATGTACACACATACACGCATATGTATATATGCCATACACACATACATATACACATACATGTATGTATACACACACACAGATATATATGGAGAGAGAGAGTTGTTGAAGGTCTTCTAAATGGGACCCAACATTGGACATTCTGCGTGACACTAAAGCAAACTGGAAGAAGTCTTTGTTTTAAATATTCATCTGTCTAAAGGAAGAGGGCTGGGCCAGGTAATGCCTTGAGATTCTTTCTGCTCTATATGAATAAATATCTGGTATTAAATGACTGTGTCTAGTGCCACCAAGATACTTTTTGGTTGTTAAATTGGGGGTGGGTGGCCATGGGTAAGCAAAGATCAATGCTTTTGCAACAACTCAAAGGAGACCTTTAAAGGCCATGCACGCTGTAGCTGGGATAGCCCTATAGGTTACTATTCACTAGTCCAGAATATTTTCATGTGAAGCTAGCTTCTCTGTCATTTCAACCTAAGCCTCCATGTCCTGGATCATCATATTCATGATCAGTGGAAAGTGGCTTGATTTTGTTTTGAGTCTGCAAAAATAATCCCATTTGGTGCTTCCTAGGAATGAGTCCCCATGTAGTAAATGGAAGGAGAAGTTATACATAAGGCAGATGACTCTGATTTAATGGTCAGTGAACTGAACCTTGGCAGGGTTCCCTCAGGCAGAACGGTAATAAACAAGTGTTGGTTCTCTTCTCGGATCTTTTATCTCCCCCCCTGGGTAGAAGCACAACTCCCTTGCAGAGCAGGCTACATGAAAGAGAGGTGGGAATTTAATTTGATATGACAGTGAGAAAGTGATTGGATGTGGGAGCTCCAGGGAGAATACAAAATGGGAGACAAGATTTCAATTTTGAAGCCCATAGTCAGCTGTTTCTTTAACAAAACCAACCAGTGATTGGTGCCTTTTGAAGCACAGAGGTTTCAGGAAAAAAACAAAAGGATAAACTTAGATGATTCTTACTTTAAAGTCCCCTTTGTAGTCTAGGAGGTTAAGCTTAAGTACATTAGACCATTTAAAATGTAAAAAAAATAATATTATCAAGCATTTTCCCTCCCACTTCCCTTCCTGCATACTAAAAAGAAAGGAAAATAAAGGCATTTTAAATAATAGTAGCATTTTTATAGCATTTTATTTACATTACTTCATTTGATCTTTATAACAACTCTGTGAAGTAGGTGCCATTATTATCCCCATTTAATAGAATAGGAAACTGAGAGCTTAAGTGATTTGCCTAGGGTCAAACAATAAATGTTTGAGGTAGGATTTGAATTCACATCTTCCTCTCAAATGCTTTATCCACTATACCACCTGCAGACCTACACCTTATTTGGGTGTTAAGTGAGCAAAAGATTCTGCTAGGAGTTTAAGCCCTCATAGTTAACCTTTAAGCTGAGAAAGGAACATATTTTCTGTGACTTTAGACTTTAATACAATTTAATACAATTCAAACAGTGTGTGTGTGTGTGTATATATGTATTATGTGGATATATAATGTATTGATAAAATACAATATGTGGTAAACATTATTCCTTATATTGCATATTATATGCACAACATATATTATTATGCAATGTTAATATACAACATATCATACATGAATATAATATACAATACATACATCACCTGTATTATCTTAATTCACACAGAAAGTTGAGAGGGATTTAAAATATTTAGTACTTTTTCAATACATACACCGTCTGTGTGTATGTATGTATGTATATAAATATAAATGAATGTGTATACATACACATATGTGTGTATATGTATACATATATACATGCAGACAAAGAGATAGTTCACATGTTGTTGGGGATACAAAGTATACACACACATATGTATGTATATATATATATATACACATATATACACACAGGTTTTATATATATAGCTACTCTATATCATTACTATGTGTATATATATATATATATATATCACTCACACACATGCATACATACATCTAATTACTGATATCCATCTATCTATCTATCTATCTATCTATCTATCTATCTATCTATCTATCTATCTACCTATCTATTTCTTCCTGGACTGGGAAGACTGAAATCCCAGGAGCCTCAACAAGGAACTAAAGGACCTAAACTTTTACCCACAGTGCACTTAGTCTGAGATCTCTTGAAATACAGTCACATTCAACTGGGTGAATACACACATATACACACACACACACACGTATATACACATATAGTATATATGTCTATATCTATACACATATACATACACACACTGTGAAACAGTGCCAAAAGATTTTAAATCCCTTTCAACTTTCTGTGTCCTTGTGAACTACAATGTGATATCTCTCTGTCTCTCTCTCTCTCTCTCCCCTCTCTCTACCCCTCTTTCCTCTCTCCTTTCCTCTTCTCTCTCTGTGTCTCCTGTTCTCTCCCCTCCCCTCCCCTGTTCTCTCCTGTCCTGTCCTGTCCTCTCCTCTCCTCTTCCCTACCCCTCTCTTTCCATCTATCCTTGCTATCCCTTTAAAGTGTTGCTCTGTCCTGATTCGGGTTCACATAAAAACAATGATCAGTGATGAATACTGTGAATTGTATTGTCTGCATATTGTTTGTATGGAGGGGGGATGGTGGAAAAACAGTGGTAAACTAAAAATATACGAAATTAAACAGATTGGAGATTCTTATCCCCAGGCAAATTGTTAAGAATCTCGGTTAGGTAAGCTTCAGGAAGCGTAATTTAAAACTGAATCTGGGATTTTCCTTCTACCCTAGGACTGAGTCATTGTTCCCAGAAAGAGTCAGGTCATATGCAATATGGGAATCCTGGGTAATGTCCTCCAATGAGTGGAGAGGAGGAACAGAGTAGGGATATGAGCGGAAGGAAGAGAATACCCAAAGCCTAGCACTTTGGGAGGATGCACGTATGATCTGGGGGGATTCAGCCCTCTCTCCAGAAAAGAGGAAGGAAAATCCTCCTAAGCCAAATTCTTCTTTTCTTTCTCCTAATCATATAAGTATCAGAAGCAGGAAATTAATTCAGGATCAGAATCAGTGCTCTTGCCATTGTCCTATATTGAAACTTTTTGAAAAAAGCTCTTTGAAAATCTTAACCAGTATAGAAATAGGGCATATAATATCCCTATAGTATAGGGCTTACTATTATGACACACATAATAACAACACGACAGTAAATGATAGGGACAGACAATAAACGTTCTAGAAATTTAGAGGAGTAAGATAATTGTATTTTCCTCTATGTCTGGAAGATTTTCTTTGCTCATTTCTATCTCCTGGAACCTCTAGCTCCCTTCAAGACTCTCCATAGATACTACCTCCTAGAGGACATGTTTCCTGAGTCTCACCTTCCCTATGGTTAGTGTGCTCTTTAATGCCAAATTACTGGATACTTACTTTGTATATATTTTAGTTCTCTGTGTTGAATTTGAATAGCTGAATTTCCTCCTCATCCCACCTTAGCCCCCAATAAAATATGGGTTTCCTCAGGGCAAGGCCTATATCATATCATTTTTTAAATCTCTAGAACCTAGCACTTGTTAAATTGAGTTGAATTGAATAGTGGCTTGTAATGATCAGTGAATGTTGCATGGAGGAGATGGGGTTTGAACTGGGCCTTGAGGAAGAGTCAACAAGCATTTATAAAGCGCCTACTAATGGCCAGCCATTTTTCTATGTGCTGTGACAAAGAAAGACAAAATAAAAACAACCCAAAAACTCAAACCCAGTCCCTGCTCTCAAGAAACTCAAAGTCCAATGTTGGGGAGAACACACAAACCACTGCATATGAAGATACAGAAAGGATATAGACATGATAAATGGAAAATAACAAAGGGAAGACAAAGAAGGGGAGCTTTGTGATAGGCAGAAAGAATCATGGAACCAAGATTCCATCATGGATGAAGCTAATGGAGGGAGTGAAATATTACATTAATTTCATTTCCCTATAGGAGAATAGTCTGTCATATTTAATTATTCCATCCCACAATCATACATTGAATATTTACCATCAACCAACCCATAGTAGATATTATGGGAGAGTCCAAAGAAGTCACACCCAAGAATCTCTACATCCTCAGAATTATGACATCCCATAACAAAGGTAGTAACATCAAATTATAAAATTTTAGAGTGAGAGTCAAGGGACTTTAGAGATCATTTAGTTCAACCACCTCATTTTTTATTTCTCCACTTAGAGGGGAAATGACTTGCCCACGGTGACAAAATGAATTAGTAGCAAAGATTAGACCCTAATGATGTTCATCTAGGGCTCTTTCCACTTTCAGAGAGTCTTCAATGTTTTAATAAATATAGTTTACTATTTGGATGTAGGCTTATGCCTATATAAATGTAGATATTTAAAATGTAATTATTGACCCTTTTTTTCTTCCTTCCTTCCTTCCTCCTTCCTTCCTTCCTTCCTTCCTCCCTTTCTTTCCTCCTTCCTACCTTTTCTTCTTTTCTTCTTTCCTTCCTTCCTTCCTTCCTCCTTCTTTCCTTCTTTTCTTCCTTCCTTCCTTCTTCCTTCCTCTCTCCCCTCATTTTCTCACTCCCTTCCAGCCTTTATTCTTCCCACCATTCTTTCCTCAAATATCCCATGGCTCTCCTTTCTCGCACCCTCTCAGCTGAGAACTCTGATTCATGTTTTACAGAAAAATTTGAGGTTATTTTTTTTTAATTTAAGATAGCTCCCCCCCATTTCCTTATCTCATATCACTCAAATGCCTCCTGTTGCATCTCCTTCTTCAGTTCTATCTCACATGAAGAGATAGCTCTTCTTTCCAAGACAAATTCCTTTACATACAAAAGTGATCCCATTGTATGCCATCTTCTCCAGCAGATTGCCTTCTCTATCATGTAAACTTCTCACTCATCTTTAATCTCTACCTGTCTATATTGGCTGCTTCCCTCCTGCCTACAAGCATGTCCATGTATCCCCATCACTTGATCCGTCTGGCCCCTCTAACTGTATTTCATATCTCACTTCCCTTTTGTGGTTAATCTCCCTGAGAAGGCCATTTACAATAGGTGCTTCTTTTAAGACATACTTTTAAGTCTCACTCTCTTCCAGCTCTTTACAGTTTGACTTCCAACCTCATCATTGAACATTGTTGCTCTCTCCTGAACTATTAATGCTCTCTTACTTGCCAGATCTAATGGCCTTTTCTCAATCATCTTTTTTTTTTTACTTCTCTGCAGCCTTTAACAATATCAGTCACCCTTTTCTCCTTAATATTTTCTTCTCTTTAGGTTTTCATGACACTAACTCTCTTGGCTTTCCTCCTACCTAACTAATTTCTCCTTCTCAGTCTCTTTTGCTGGATCTTCATCCAAATCACATCCACCAGCCATGGGGTTAGTCTAGGGTTCTGTCACAAGACCTCTTCTCTTTTCCCTCCATAAGATTTCATTTGGTGATCTCACCAGCTTTTGTGGATATAACTACCACCTCTGTACTGATGATTCTTAAATCTACTCTAGTTTCAAGAGTTTCTGTTGACCTGCAGTTTCATATCTCTCATTGTATTTCAGACAGCTCAAACTGGATGTCCTGTAGACAACTTAAGTTCAACATGTCTCAAGCTGAATTTCGATGTCTTTCTCCCTAAACCCTCCTTACTTCCAAACTTCCCCATTATTGTTAAGGGAACCACCACCCTCCTAGTCCCCCAGGCTGTCAACTTAGATGTCATCCTGGATGCCTCACTCTTTCTCATATCCAATATGTTGCCAAGGCTTACTGATTTTATCTTTGCAATATCTCTTGAACATGCCCTTCTTCTCTCCTCTTATCCTGCCACCGCTCTGGCACAGACCCTTACCACCTCACACTTAGATTAATGCAATAGCCTGCTGGTTGTTCTGGTCACAAGCCTCTTTTCATTCCAGTTCATCAACCATTCAGCTGTTGAAGCAATCTTTCTAAAGCACAGGTCTGACCATGTCTCTCACTACTCAAATTCCAGTGGTTCCCACTCACCTGCAGGGTCCTCTTTTTGGTGTTCAAAGACCTTTACAACCTGTCTGCCCTACCCCTGTTTTTTTTTTTGGTCTTCCTACACCTTATACTCCACCATGTACTCTGTGATCCAGTGACCCTGGCTCCATACTGTCCCTGAAACAAGATACTCCATCTTCCAACATTGTCTCCCTTGCCCAGAATGCTCCCCGTCCTTGTCTCTGCCTCCTGGCTTCACTGACTTCCTTCAAGTTCCAGCTAAATTTTCACCTACTACAAGAAGTCTTTTTCAATTCTACTTCTAGTATATTCTCTGTTGATTATCTCAAGATCACCTTGTATATAGCTTGTTTGTACATAATTGTTGGCATGTTCTTTTCCTGATTAGATGGTGAGCTCCTTGAGGGCAGGTCCTGTCTTTTCCATGTCTTTGTATCCCCTAATACACTGTCTGGGACCTGGTAGGTGCTTAATAAATGTTTATTGACTCTCTCCCTTTTCCTCTCCAATCCACTGATTCAGGGGAGACAGAGAACCAAGAGATGGTCACGCCAACCCTTAAAAACCACAGTTTGGAGGCTATAGGAAACATGGGGTAAGCAATAAGACCTCTGACAAACTTTTCTAAGCAAAAAATTAAATCAAGGAGAGACAATGCTTTCTGTAATGTGCTTCCATCAACTGTCATGATGGTCTATTTTGTGCCTAAAATGCAACTTCCTTCATGATTCTCAGCATGTGGTTCCTTTTAAACAACAATCTGGATACTTTGGGACAAGGGGACTTGAGGAAACAAATAGCCTTATGCTCTCAGATCTTCTAAAAGACATGAACAAACCACACAGATTTCAAGTCCCATGGATCAAACTAGGAACAGCATGCCAGACGGATGACGGCACTCAAAATATACCTCACCCTGTGCATTTACTAAAGAGGATGGGGTGGCCTCACTAGCCTTCACTGGCTCATCCATTTGCTACCCTAAAGTCAACCTGACTTTGGCAGAGGGTGGGGCTGGCTGCGTGGATGGCAACACCAGGCCTAGGAAAGATTTCTGGAGACCTCGGAGCTATTTATGATTTGGATGCTTTGCACAGTGACTGTGGTTCTGTTACTTTGGTTTGATTTGAAAGCATAACACATCAAAAAGAATGTACAAAACCATATACATATATATTCATTTCCATTTCTTGTGAATTTTTTTCTTTAATGCTATGTTCCTAGAGGACACATACTATAGTAGAAGTCAGGGAGACCTAGTTGTATGACAATAGGTATGTTTTTGAAACTCTCAGTGGCAACTTGGTGACATGGTGGATAGAATGCTGGGCCTGGAATCAGGAAGACTTGAGTTCAAAATCAAACACTTCCTACCTGAGTGACTCTGAAAAGTCACTTATCCTCTGTTTGCCTCAGTTTCTTCCCCTATAAAATTGGAATAATAACAGGCCCTACTTCTCAGGGTTGAGCTTTCCCCTAAGCCCTCACCAACTCCTATCTTCCCTGTTACTGTAGAGGGCAACACCATCCTCCCAATCCCCCAATCTCTCAACCTAGGCCTCATCCTGGACTCCTCACTAGTTCTCACTCCACCCGTATCCAACCTGATGTCTTTTGATTTCGCCTTTGCAACATCTCTCAAATATGCTTCCTTCTCTCCTCTGCCACTGCCACGGCCTCATCAGCTCGTGCCTGGATTAGTATAATAATGCAAAAATGGTGGGTCTTCCTACCTCAAGTCTCTCCCCACTCTAATCCATCCTTGATCTTGACAATAAAGTGATTTCCCTAAAACCTAGGTTTAACCATAGTACCTCTACCCCCACCCCCATTCAATAAATTGCAATGACTTATTGCTTCCAGGAGTAAATACAAAATGCTCTGTTTGGCCTTCAAAGCCCTTTAACATAGCCTCCTCCCTCCTCCCACCTTTTCAATTTTCTTATGCATTCTTCCTTCATACATGCTCTTCAATCCATTGACACTGGCCTTCCACAAACAAAACACTCCATTTCTCATCTCTAGTCATTCTCTGTGGCTCTTCCCCGTGTCTGGAATGATCTTCTTCCTCCTCCCCAACTACTGACTTCCTTGGCTCCTTCAAGTCCTATCTAAAATCCCACTTTTGACATGGAAGCCTTCCTTAATGCCTCAGTTCTAGTGCCTTCTTTTTGTTAATTATTTCCAATTTATCCTATAGATAGCTTGCTTTATATATATTTGTTTGCATGTTTTCCCCCATTAGATTGAGGACAGGGACTATCTTTCATCTTTCTTTGCATCCTCAATGCTTAGCACAGTGCCTGGCACATAGTAGGCACTATATAAATGTTCATTGATTGATTCTTGTGATCAAATGAGATAACATTTTTAAAGTGCTTAGCAGAGTGCCTGGCATGAAATAATAATGTATATAAATGCTTATTCCCTACCCAAACACACACACACACACACACACACACACACACACACACACACACACATTCCTTTCCATCTCAGTGCCTCCCAGACAACTTTCAAAAGCATACAAGTTACAAATGATCTCAGTACAAGTAATAAACATCTACCCACATTCACCCACCTGCCCTCCCTCTTTCCCCCCACCTTACACACACCATCAGTTCCCTAGAGTGATCAGAAATTTAGTCAGGAAGAATGTTAAGAGCCATCAAACCTAACTTCATTTTACAGATTAAGAAACAAAAGCACAGGGAGGTTAAGCAACTGCCCCAAGCTTATGCAGGTAGTAGCTGAGGTAGGATTTGAGCCCAGAGCTTCCTGTCTACAAGGCCAATGCCCTATCTACTATCTAATGCTGCCTGATAAAATCACAAATCAGGGCTTGGCCTCAAATCTTGTAAGATTCTGGAGAAAGAAGACCAGGGCTCAAGTCTTGGTTCCATTACTTATTAGCTATATAACTAGAATAATCACCAAAGCACACTGAAGACAGACAACATGGCTTCTATTGAATTTTGTCCTCTCTAACACCAAGAGGGAATTTAACAGTTTTTTTTTTGCCTTTCTATAGTACTTTCCATTTTATAAAGCACAGTTTCCCACCATAGCCCTATGAGGTCAGTAGCCCATTTTAGAGATGAAGAGAATTAAGTGCTGAGGAATTGAATGTCTTGCCCATGGTCACATAGCTAATACATGACAGAGCTAGGGTTCTAACTCAGAGCTTCTGATTCAAAATTCAGTGCCCTTCCCCCTCTACCACACTGACTGAGGATGACTTGTTTAGTAAAACTTGTTCAGTAAAATCATAGACCTGAGATTATCTTTGAGGTTAGCTAGTTCCTCTCTGGGTCCCGTTAGGGGAGGAGATTGTGCAATTTTCCATAGTCATTGCTTCCTATGACTCTTGGCCTTTAAAATTGTTTTTCTAACTCTTCAATCTATATAAAGTTCTGGAAAGATTATCAAGGAAGACAGTGGGATTTCCTTTCTGGGGATTTTTAAGAATAAAATATTTAAACAGGTTTTGGTTTCAGGGACTAAGGTTTTATTTTTTGCTTTTAAATTGTCTATTACAATGTCATTTACCTGTGAAACCTACTGTGAGATAAGTGTTAGACCATACCCAAGGCAGCTAACTGGTACAATGCATAGAATGGTGGTAGAATCAATGGAATATCTAAATTCAAATACTGGCTCAGATGCTTTCTAGCTATGTGACTCTGGATAAGTCTTTAATTCTCAGTTTTTCCCTTTATAAAATGGGGGTATTTACCTTGCAGAGTTGTGAGAACCAAGGGAAAAAAAAGCACATGTAAAGCTTTGCAAATCTCAAAGTGCTACATAAATGTTGGACATTATTTGACCTGGAATAGTTTGTGTAGTTCCAGGCACTATATTTTAAGAAAGACATTGATAAATTAGAGAGTATCCAGAGGAAGACAACCAATGTGAGATCAAAATGATTTTGTGTAAGGTTAAATTGGAAGAAGAAGGAGTTTTTAAAGAAGGATCAGAATTTAAGAGAACATTGAAACAAATATGCCAATTGGTGCCAATTCAATTTTTTTGCGTCCATAAGGCAAAGAAAATAGAGACGGTAAGATGATTTTTTTCAGAGTAAAATTATAATATATGCTTATAATTATTTGTATTTAAAGTGCATATGCAAGATAGGAGAAAGAAAATACTTCCTATCAAATATTGTTCCTTTTCAATTTATACATCTAAACCTTCTAGTGGGAACAAGGAGATAAGAAGACTTACACTTGACTCAATAGCTGAAGGGCTGCCAGGTAGAAAATATTTAAGACTTTTCTTTCTTGTTCACAGAAAAGAGAAGTAGAAGTATGCAGTAGAAACTTCAAAGAAGAAAATTTCAACTTGAAATAAGGAAAAACTTCTTAACAATTAGAGCTATCCCAGAGTGGAGTAACTTTAATCAATCAGTCAGTCAATGAACTTTTGTTAAGTGCTTACTATGTGCCAGGCTCTGTGCTAAGTGCTAGGAAACCAAATAGAAACAGAAATGAAGACAGTCCCTGATCTAAGGGAGATTACATTCTAATGGGAAGAGACAATATATAAAAGGAAGGTGAAATGGTGTTGGGGAGAAAAGGGTACCTTGTATGGGAGCATGGTAGAGAAAGTCCTATGGAGATGAGTAAACAATGCAGCCTTGAGAGAGATGAAGATGTCTTTGGCCTCAGTCTCCTCCTTGAACGGGAAGTTCTGGAAGGAACCAGACAATTAGAAGTAGAGGTGGCAAAGGCAAAGAGGACTTCCAATAGAAATAGTCCATGCATGGAATGAGCTTCCAAGGTGAAGAGTTTTCTATGGCAGAATCAAGAAAGTCCTGTGGAGATGTAGCATGGAGATAGATTCAGTTCACCTCAAAAGGGAGTGGGCTCCTCCTTACAAAGATCTTTAACAAAGTCTGAATAATTACTTGTCGTTTGTGTTGTAAAGGAAATGCTTGATCATATAAGGTTTGGACTAGATGTCCCCTGAGATTTTTTGCATAATTCTAGGAGTTAGATGAAGCCTCTCTAGAAGGAAGAGCTTGAATTGAAATGTAAGGTCTTCAAAACACACAAGCTCACAGAAAACATTTTTTTTTTTTGCTAAACAATCTTATTGAGCTAATCTTTATGTTATTCCTTTTCTCCTTTACCTATTCCTACTTCATCTACTGCTCCCTGGATTAATCAGTTAGCCAAGACAAAATTCCTTCATGAAGAAATGAAAATTCAACCTCTGAGGCTTTTGTGTGTCCCTGACTATGGCAGGTACACAGTAGAAAAAGGAAAAAAGAAATAAAAGACATGGTTCTTGTTGAAAGGAGCATACATTTTTCTTAGATTCTGGGCCATATATTCATGAAGGAGAAAGAAGTACAGGATGATTCAGGTTACAAACCTGGTGAATGGAGGTATGATCATATCCATGTTTGGAGAAGGAGAAGGTTTAGGGGCAAAGATGAGTCCCATTTTTGACATGTTGAGTTTGATCTGTTAATAAGATAGTCAAGTGGAGATGTCTAGCCAGCAATTAGAAATGCAGAACTGGAATTAAGAAGAGAGATTTGGAGCTTCATATATTTATTTGCTAAGCAATAGGGTTAAGTGACTTGGCCAGGGTCACACAGCTAGTAAGTGTTTTGTGTCTGAGACTAGATTTGAACTCAGGTCCTCCCAACTCTAGGGCCAGTACTCTGTCTACTGCACCATGTATCTGTCCTTGGAGCTTCATATACGTAGCCTTAGAGTTTGTCTGCATAAAGATGATAAGTTAGTTCATGGGAGTGGATAATATCACTAATGGAGATAATATCACTAATGACAGATTAAGCAGGGAAAAGACTCCAGGATAGAACCTTGAGTAACACCTACTTTTGGTGGGTGGAAAGTGTATATTAAACTAGCCATATTATAATACTGCAATGTACCAATATCCATCTATGGTGACATTTCCTCCAAGGATATATATCACAATTGATCTATACCTGTCTATCCAGTATGACCTTTTGTCAATATCCTCTCATAAGTTCATAACAAATCATTCATCCAATGTGCTATAGGCTTTCCTAGAATTATTTTGCTATAGCAAGAGAAGAAATGGAGTGTTAAATTCATTCATTGGTGTTCTTTTCAAGAAAATAAGATCACATAATAGATTGGTAATGGTAAAGCATAGATAATAACTGCAAAAGAAGTAAGAAAAGGGAGATACTAATGTTGACTGGGAATCATAGGGAAAATGCCATGGAAAAGATATGTTGATGTCTAGCGTAGAATACAGATAAGAGGAGAATAGATGAAAGGTAAAGTTTATGGGGAAGGTCACAACAAAGGATGGAGACTGAACTAATTATTACGCAAGGTTCACAGGGGAAAGTGAAGGAGACAAGGTGATGGGTAGGAGTGGTAACAATCTATAGAATGCCTTATAAGACAAGCAGAAGAGTTTGGATTTCATCCTGTAGGAAATAGGGAGCCATCTTAGCTTTTTGAGCAGGGGAATGACATGATAAAAATCTGTTTTCTCAAAAGGTGAAAGAATAATTATTTTCTAGTATTATATTCAGTATGCCCTCCTGCTCTCCTAGACACAGTCAAAAGCTAATTTGAAGTGTGGCTCGCTGGAGAGGGTAGTTTTCACCACTATTTCATGACTAAGAAAACTTTTACAGCTGTTTCTACTAGCTCTTGAAATGACAACCTGCTCAATTCCTGTCCCTTGCTCAGTAATGGGCTTCCAAATGGGTTGCTACACACACACATGCATTTACTCTGTTCTTTTTTTTTCTTTTAGGCCATTGGGGTTAAGTGACTTGCTCAAGGTCACACAACCGGCAAGTGTCAAGTGTTTTGTCTGAGGCTAGATTTGAACTTGGGTACTCCCGACTTCAGGGCCGATGCTCTATCCGCTGTGCCACGTAGCTGCCCCATTTACTCTGTTCTTTGAATGGAATCTCCAGCCTGTAGCAAGGCTGAATGACTTGGACTTGACCGAGGGCTGAGGCAGGAACAAAAGCCAGTCCACTGACTCTTCCAGTTCTTTCATGCCTTCTCCAGGCAGCTATCACAGTCCCTGCTTTCCCAGTAGGTGAAACAGTTGACACTGAATCAAATATTCACTTTGGATGATGGCAAATATACCTGAGAAAGTGTGTGCCATCTGCTCTCTGAGAACACACACAAGTTACACATGAAATACAGTTGTGTTATACTTGCCTTAATTAAATCTGGTGAAATGAGAAATATGGAGGGCCAGTTATTTCATCTATTCACCAATGCAACTTCATTGCACGTTTATATTTCTGTTTGATCTTTCCTTGACTCACTTCACTGTTAGCCTGCGGGACCTTTAAAAAAGACATGCAAACACTGGACTACGTGGAATGCCCCAGAACGTCTTTCCAGGGCGAGTCTCCTTTCTTCCTCCCATCGTTCTTTCCCGGATACGTCAGCTTTCGTTTTCTGCAGAATGACATTTCCACCTCCAAAAATGTGGGTTTGGTCGTCAGAGAGTATTTTCCACATATTGAGAAAGAATATAGCGGCGGTCACACCCTCCTCCCCTGAGTTTCAAACGACTTCACTTTTCTACCCCTGGCCTCAGATGCAAAATTGGGCTGTTTGGAAGAAATGCATCTTGCTAGCTCTCGCTTAGTTTGCTTCCCTTGTGGTCTACATTAAGTCCTACAACTTACTGGCCTCTCTCCAGGCTGAGCATGCCTAATGGCACAGCAAGCTCAAACTTCACTGGGCATGACAGAACTGATTTCCGCTTGACTAGAGGAAGACCTTAGTCAGGCCCCACAAGCAGCAGGTAAAATTTTCCATTGAGAGTTATTTCTGTCTTTGACGTAATCAGATTGAAGAAAAATTAGAAAAAGGATTGCATTAAAGGGAAAACCATTGGCTGCCTGAAGCATTTTATACCTAGAACAAATATTCATAAATTTGCTCATTTTAAGGGTTCTTCGTTTAAATGAAGAAGCTCTCTTATGATTGCTAGGAAAACTTGGGCCCTGTCTTGAACCCCACCTCCTGTCTTGAAACTCCCCCCACTTCTGGAAAGAGGGAAGCTAACTCAACACTGTAGTGTGAAGGTTCTTGAATAATAGCAAAAGTTCCACCCTCCACACTGGCCAGGATTATGCCAGGTTTGAGGTGCCCACTTATGGGCATTTAATTAGCAAAATATGCTTTCATTTAAAAGCTCCTGGTAAAGGAGAGAGATGTAGATTCCTTGGCTAGGTAACTAGTATTTATTTTACAGGGACATACCAAGGCTAAGTGGTTGGATTGAAATATTGTTATCATAGCACTTGTCTCTCTTCATTCCAATCCCTCCACCACTTAGCTTCCAAAGTGACTTTGGAAAGTTCAGGTCTGACCATGGTCTGACCATGTCAACCACATATTCGATAAATTCCACTGGCTTCCTATTGTATCCGGGATCAAATAAATAACCTTTTCTGCCATTTAAAGAGCTTCCCCAATGGGTCCTTTCCTACCCTTTCCAGTCTTCTTACACTTTACTCCTCTCCATTATCCAGTTACTCTAGCGTTCCTGAGCTACTTGAAGTCAATACTCCATTCCTCACCTCCATGACTAGTTATTCCTCATGCATATAATACTTCCCCTTTTCAGCTTTGCTCCTTAGCTTCCCTGATTTTCCAATGCTTTTCCTCTGAGGTTACGTCCCATTTACGTGGAATATGTCTTGCATATTCATAGTTATTTTCGTGTTGTCTCCTCCCAGTAGAATATGAGCTCCTTCAGGACAGGGACTGTGTTTTTGCCTTTCTTTGTATCCCCACTACTTAGTACATAATAGGTGCCTAATAAACACTCTTCGACTGAGTGGGGATCTCTCAGCAAAACTATAAATTACACAAGGTTTGCTTAAGAGCTACTGTGTACAACAATCTCCTGGTTCTGCTCACTTCACTCAGTATCCTTAAATGTGTTTCAAACATTAATTGCATATCTAGATGCCCTTTTTCTTGCTCTTTCTCCTTTACATAAATTTTTTTCTTGCTCCGCTATCCTCACAAGAGTCATTTCCGCTCCTCTACCTCAGATTTTCATTTTTTTTTCTCCATTGAAATATGCTTTCTTTTTCCTTTAGGAAGTCTTCATTCTCCTTAACAACCTGGAGTATGAAGAGGAGTTATTTGATCCCTTTCACATTCTCTCTGTTGGAGAAAAATCAGTTTGTAGTTATAAGACAGATAATAGTCACTCAACTGTAGGGGAAATGCAAACATCTTACCATCAATAAAATCACTCAACAATTTCCCCTGTTCTCTATAATGGCTAGGAATTCCAGCCTTCTTTTTTTTTTTTTTTTTGATTGATGATGCTCATATGTGGATATGCCTGGAGTGGGGCACTGAACGAATCATGACTGCATATTATGTAGAGGTATTAATTTCCCCAAGGCTTAACATTTTTCTTTAGGGATATGTTATCAGAAATGCTAATGTAAATCTCTCCATTTTCCCCTAATTATTGGACACTGAAATGTTACCTCCCTTGGCCTTGTTTATACCTCATTCCAGACAGATAAACTATCAATCAGAGCCAAATTATGAAGTCAGTCTTTGAGAAAACTGACTCAGGATGAAGTGTTAGTACCTTCTGACTAATAACTAACTGTGAGACTTTACTTCTGCACTGATTTTTAGCTCATAATTTGCTGTACTGAGTAGAATTATTTTTCCTTTGTTGTGCTAGAAATATCATGCGGTCTTGAACATCATATTCAATATTCAAATATACACTTAGTATTTTCTGAATTCAATGAACAGAAATAATGAAAGGAAATTAATAAATTAATTAAATTGCTTATCAATCTTTGATATCACTGACTCTTAATTAATTTGGTGTTTTTTAACTTAAATTTTTTCAATTACCAAGCCTTTATTTTTTTTCTCCTTTTTACCTTCCTCCATGAAAGAAGAAAAGCAAAAACCAAAAACATCGTGACATCTGTAACATCTAAAATCTTTCCCATTAAAAAAAGATTCTCTTGATATTCTTGACCTTTTGTTCCTCTAGATGAATTTCATAAATAGGCATGTCAAGCAAAATAGATTCCCATGTTGACCATATCCAAAAATGCAGGTCTCATTTGGCATATTTAGTCCATCAGCACTTTTGGGGACTGAGATGAAGTAGAATTCTTTATTATTGGTCGTCTGAAATCATAGTTAATCATTGTATTGATCAGAGTTTTTAAGTAATAAAAATGAATAACATTTATATAACACTCACTATGTGTCAGGCACTTGATCATCACAACATCCCTGGAAGGTAGGTGCTAGTATTATTCTCACTTTATGGACGAGGAAACTGAGGGAAGCAGAAGTTAGATTATTTGCCCAGGGTCACACAGCTAGTGAGTATCTGAGGTCAGATTTGAACTCAGGTCTCCCTGACTCCAGGTCCAGCATTGTGCCACCTAGCTGCAGTCTATCAACACTGTATAAATTGTTCACCCTGCATCAGTTCATACAAATCTTCCCAGGCTTTCCTCTCTTTCATAATTTCTTATAGCACAATGATATTCCTTTACATTCAAATATCATAGTTTGTTCAGCCATTTCCTAATAGATGAGCACTCTGTTTTCTGTTAATTGCCAATTCAAAAGATATGCACAAAATAGGACTTTTCTTATTTTTTTGGTCTCTTTCAGGAATAGACCAGGTAGGAATTAAGCCCAGAGTTTATTCAGATCAACTCCATGTGGTTGGCGCATAGCTCTGATACCATGCTAAGAGGACCATCAAACGTGATGGGACTTTTAATGTGGGACTTTTTTATTTATAGGGCTATCTACTATGACTTTTAATGTTATACCTAGGAGCTACTTTTTCTTTTTAAAATATTTTTACAAAGTTTGGATAGATGAGGATTATTGTTATATTTAGAAATTATTATGATATAAAAACAAGAGACATCAATCAAATAAAATTAAAATAACAAAAACACAGAAGTTACAGCAAAAAGTTTCTTTCATAGGCTTCCCTGGCTTTCTTTAAATATTAGCTAACAATGCACATTCTGCAAGAAGCCTTTCCTAGTATTCTATAATATTAATGCTTTCCCTCTGAGATTATGTCCAATTTATTCCGTCTATATCCTGTTTGTATATGTTTTTTGTTTAGCCATCTCAGTTGTGTCTGATTCTTCATGACCCCATTTAGGGTTTTCTTGGCAAAGATACTGGAATGGTTTACCATTTCTTTTTTCACCTCCTTTTACAGATGAGGAAACTGAGTGAGGTGAACAGGGTTAAGTGACTTGACCAAGGTCACACAGCTAGTAAGTATCTGAGGCCAGATTGTTTTCTCCTTCATTAGACTATGAGCATCTTGAAATTGAGGACTGTTTCTTTTTTCCCTACTTTAGAGAGATGATAATGTTTCTAGAATACTCTTTGAAAGCCCTATTTAGATTACTAGAAGAGTATGGGGTCTGAGCTTCACATTTGAAGAAAGGACATCGAGAAGCATGTTTACAGCACATCTACATGAGGACAAGGAGGATGGTAAGAGGACTTGAGTTAAATGAAAGTACTAGAGCTCCTTACCCTACAGAAGAGAGGGTTTATTTAGGTTAGGCGTTCTTAACCATTTTTGAATCATGGGCCCCTTTGGCAGTCTGTTGAAGTCTATGGAGCCCTTCTCAGAATAATGCTTTTAAATGCATAAAATAAAAAGCACTGGATTCTAAAAAAAATATCAAATATAATGGAACAAAGTTATCAAAACGTAAAAACCAAAACCAAAGTCCTCAGATTAAGAGGCCCTGGTTTAGGAGAAACATGATAGTTGTGTCTAAATATCTGAGAGATTGTCAGATGAAGGAAGGATTAGTCTGGTTTTCCTTAGTTCCGATAGCCAGAACTAAGGCCAAAAGGTAAATGTTACAGAAGGAAAAGAAATTAGCTCAGAAAGAACTTTGTAACAATTAAAGCTGCCTAAAAATGTAATTGGCTGGCAGAAGAGGTTATGCTCTCTATGTGTCCCTGGAGCAGAGCTTGGATGACCAATTCTCAGGAATATCATAGAAGAGATTCATATTCTAAGTAGGAGTTAGAAAAGATGACCCTTCCCACTCTAACACTCTAGGGAAATAAAGCATACTGACTACAAATCCTGAATAAAACAATCATTGTAAATGTATGTATGCATTCTGAGAAGCCAATAGGGTGAGGGTGAGGCAGCAGATAATTATAGCTCTAATCTCACTGTTAGTTTTTGCTTTTGCACATTAGTTTTCTTTCTGCAAATATTCAATCAGATCTGTGATCTCATGGATTTGGGAGTTTCCTCCAGTAATACAGATCAAAAACGATATATCTTTACCCATCCTGTGATGTTTGTCCATGTCTTTCCCAAAACTGACCACAGGGGGTCCCCCAATGAGTTGGAGGCCTTGTTTCCTATCTCCTGCAAGTATGAGAATTCAAGTGGGGTACTCAATCTTAGCTATCCACCTGTTATCAATGTCTTGGCTGCAGAGGACTGAGGTATTACCGAAGAGGAAGCAAAGTATTTCATTTTGTTGGCACTTCTAGTTTGCTTATCAGGGTTGGTTGCCAACAAACATTGGAAATGTTTACCAATTGTTTCCGAGAGAAAAAAAGTGTTAATTTTAACAACTTGGCAAATGGATATTAAGTGTCTCAAGAAGAGGCATAAAGTATAATTAATGTAAATAGGGTTATCACCGTGTTTTTGTTGATTGGTGAGAAATAATGATTCTCAATTATTTTATTATAAAACCTACAAATTCATTTTCCTCCCTTTTCACTCAGTTTAAGTTCCATCTCTTGCACAAGACCTTTCTTGGCCCTTTTAGCTGATAATGAAGAGAACATGTCGAAGAGTAAGATATAAGAAGACTGTAAAGATAAAAGGGGCCTAGGTTATGAAAGGCTTTGAACGCCAAACAGAGCATTTTGTGTTTTGTCTTGGAGACAGGTGGACGCCACTGGAATTTACTGAGTAGGGGAGTAACGTGATCAGACTTGTATATTAGGAAAATCACTTTAGTGGCTAAATGAAATATGAGAGGAATGAGATGGAAGAGTAGAACTTGGACATTTGCTCAACAGAAACAAAGGCTTTTGCTAGAGCTGATGAATAAATAATTTTAAAAAAAATTATTGGATTGAATTAGTTTTCTAGCTCTCATTTCCTTTGGTGGAGCTGCTCAAGAAGGAATATTAAGAAGACAGGGTTAATAGGCTATAGAAATTGAGAAGTGACACAATGCCTTCCAACTTAATTTAGCATTGTAAATGTAACGCGATATGATACAGTCAAAAAGTCATTGTGGAGTTGGACGTGGGTTTGATTCATAGGTTTATCATTTCTTAACTATTTGACCTCTAGGGACTTCCTTTTGGAATCTCAGTTTCATTTTGTGTATGTGTGTGTGTGTATGTGTGTGTGTGTGTGTGTGTGTTTATTTTGCATGGGGAGAGAAGGGGAATTTTGATCTGGTATTCTCTAAGTATCCTTCTGGTTGATCATTTTGTCACTTATTTTGATGTAATAGGCATTCCAAGAGGAAATGATAAGCAAGGAAAGCACTAGCCTTCTAGTTGAGGCCCTATCCATCTGCTCATGAACCTCAGAATTTAATTTCCATCTTGGCTTCTGTTTCAAGTACTGAAGTGTTTGCTATTCTTGCTTTCCAGGTTCTGACCATTTGGATCTCATCTTTGCTTGTTTTTGTGAGTAAAAGTTTTTGCCATCTCCCAATATTTGCAGTTTTCTTGGATTAGCTGTATCTTAAATGGCCTGCTGAAATTATAGGCTGTTGTTAATACTTTTATCATTCTAGGCTCTGGGCTCTTACTTAACGGAAGGCAAGATATGTAGAGCAGGAAAAGTAGGAGAAGCACAAATCCCAAACTGCCCTTTTTAAGCAGAAACAATAAAAAGTAAAACACCAAAAAGTCCACTGAAAAAAATTTAATGGTAAGATTTATAAAGTAAAATCATAAAATCTTTTAAATAAGATACATTCACTTTCTCAGAGCAGATAATTTACATATCACACATTTTCCCACATTAAAAACTCAGCTAAATTATACACTTTTCCTATCCATAGATATTATAGCTTATACAGTGAAAATTACATTATAAACAACACTCCACGGAGGGAGAATGGCAGGACCTATTAGGAAATGCTACATAGTCTCCATTGAAAAAAAAAAAATATATATATATATATATATATACTTTATCACTTTCATTTGTCATAATAATAAACAGAATATAAATTTCTCTTTCTAAAATTAAGTCTTATACAATTCCCATTTAAGATGATAAATATGTACAAACCTCCTATCTGAATGAATATAAATAGCAAATACTGTATTAGTGTTATCAGCATGTATGGAGCTTTATCAAAAAACGGCCTTTGGATAAAAGCATCCAGGACTGCTGAAAACTCCAAGTTCTCCCAGTTAGACATTCCCATGCATAGTAAGGCATGATGAAGTAAAAACATTTTCTGTCTGGGCTATTGTTTCCAGTTGAGTTACTTCTAACAGTAAAGAGGAAAACAGAGTCAGTAAGTATTGAACCAGATCCAAGGTTGGGGTGTATTGAACTTTGGGGGTATACTGTCTCTTGCACATCACCAGGGTAGTCACTTATTTACCACATATTGGCCCAAAACAACAGAATGCATCCCCACCCACCCAGATGTACCTCACTAAACAGACTGAGGAATAACTTACTCACATGTTCCATCATCTCATTGTGTGCGTGAACTCTACCCCAAAGGTCATGGCTGGTTATAAGCAGCTTATTTTACCCGACTGGACTTGGTTCCCTATCATTTCTAGAAATAACTTCTGATATAATCTGTACATTGTAAAACTGTGCAAAAACTTGACTGTCTTCCTTAGACTCTGAAGGATTGCTTTGGGGAAATGGTATGTTTTTAAGTGTTTCAGTCCATGTGCCAAACCCTTCAGAGTATCTTGATCACCATTTTTCATTCTCCACAGGCTAAGCAGCTTTAGGATCTGATCAGTTGATTTGCATAACTTCATAGTTTTTTCAACGTCTTCTATTCCTACTTTCTTCCCCGGTAAGCTTTCCATCAGACTACAGAGCTGTTCCAGGGTGAGGTTCCAGCGTCCAATGTGTTTCATCACACTGTTTTCACAGAGGTCAATATCTGTGTAAATTAGGAATCAGAAAGAGATGCTATGGATTCACATTCCCCTGATAAAGTCTCTTAAGCCAGTATGTGATGGTTTTGTTCTGAGAATAACTTTTCTTAAGCAGATAAGAATAATATAAAATAATAAGTTGCTAAAAATAATAAGAATTGAGAGGAACCAGTACCTTAGTCTGAAAAGAACAATAAAGTCACAATGGAATAAAGTCAATAGATGTTAACCCAGACAATAGTTATTTATATTATTTAGGATTAATTGAATGTTGGGTTGTGTGGGTTGAGGTAGGGGTATTATTTCTATAACATCATCAATGATCTAATGATACCACAATCTATAGAATCAAATTCTGAAAAATGGAACAGCTCTAAAAACCAGTAGGCCCCACATACAGGAGCACCATCATCACTGGGCACAAATCTGATGGATTTAGCCAAGGCAAAAATAATGACAATCCTGATCAATAGGTAGTATACTGCTCAAGAGTAGTCAAGTTAATGTTTTCTCGTTCTCTTGATAGTTAATCTGTTCTAACCAAAATTAATTTCTGTGGTAGCAAGTCAGTCTCTAATAAATACATAATTTCATGCAATCCACATGATGAGAATAATCTCTGAAAACATATTAAGAAATAAACAAGCAAATGGACTTCATAAAGAGAAGACTTCAGAGGTGAACTATGATATGATGATGTGTAGAGAAGCTGCTCTATTTAAATAGGATACTGCCTTTTCAGTTTTAGGGGGCAATTATCCTTTCGAAAAAAACTTTTAGTCTCCCTCCTCCATTTTCACAAGAAATCTGCCATCTGCAACAAATGAAAGCAACCAGCTGTTGTGTAATCTGAGATGTTTACACTAAGAAAGAAATTATCTTTGGGTCATTTGTAACTACGAAATTGTCTATAGACAAAGTGTATTCAGAAAATGTTTTTTTCTAAATTTTCCTTTTCAGAATGGATGCCAAATATCCACTGGCCTAGAACCTTTACCTTCCCTTTTGATCTATGTGTCCCAAGGCCTGGAACTTACTTTGGATGCAATTTGACTTTTCCCTTTGTTTAACTGATTATAAAAAAGGTTTTGGATTGTATTTTTGGGGTTGTGTTTTTCCTAGCATGAACAAAGGAAAAAGAAAGTTTCTTTAGGAGTGTTTTAAAATCTCTGATGCTGTTCATGAATGCCTGATTTTAAAAGAATCCCATTCATAGAATCACTGATGCAAAAGGACCTTAATAATCATCAGTTATACTCCTTTCATTTAACAGATAAAGAAACCAAAGCCTAGAAATGCTAAAGGATCTGTCCGGGGGTCACACAGGTACTGTGTATCTGAGAAGGAATTTGAACCTAAGTAATCTTCATACAATATCTCTACTATATTCTCCACTATATCATATTGGCTCTAACAGTCCTTGCTTTCCTTCTGCTGACAGAATTCCAACAAATTCCAACCATGGCACTAGGCCATGAGTTCCAGCTAATAGAACAGTTTTATTGAACTCTGAATTTTAACTGGAGAAGTTGTAACTTCAGATATTGTCCCATTAATTCTCACAACATAAATTCTTAAAATCATGTCTTTAAAAACAGGTTGCATTATGAGGATTAATGAGAGGATGCCTATAAACTTTGCCTGATAAATATGAGGTGCTTTAACGAATAAATAAAACATATGTCATTGATGAAAGAGGAAACTGAGGCCCATAGTGGTTAGTTGCCTTTTGTTTGCTAGCAAAATAAGGAACCTACTAAGAAGTCAAACTCCAGGTGTAGAAGGCAGTTCCTGCAATCTATTTCAGCCTTACTAGACTCTCAGTGGCTTTTTCTTACATTGTACCTACATTTGGCTTCCAAAAGAAACAACATGAAAACAGGTCAATATGTTTACTTTTGGGAGGAATGGCATCTTAAATTACATTAGCATATTGACCATGTTATTTGGAACTCGGCAAAAATTCAAGATGGAGGATCATCAATTCTGTATTATTCAACAGGGATGTTGATGATTTCTCACTTGTCAATGAAAGTATTTCACTTGGATCCCTGCTTGGGTCTTGATTTGGAATACCATACCTTGAATAATCTTCTTGACCATATCCTGGTCTTTGTTTTGATGCTTCCATAATTTGAGCAGCTGGAAGGTTTGTTCTTGAGAACTGTGTCCTCGTTTAATCCTTTCTATGGTTTCTGCATTCACCTTGGTGCCAGGCAAACTGTCCACCAGGACGCTGAGCCAATTAGGGGTAAATTTTGTAGGAACAGCAAACCTGAAGAATGCCTCTTCACATAGGGTGACATCTAAATGGGATGAAAGAGGAAAATTAGTGTAACAATGATCTTAGACTCTTTGATTCTGGAGAAACTATTGATTTCTAGAAACTTTAGTTTCCTATGACCAGTTGTGTTAAAATTCAGTTGTGTACAACCATTCTTTTAGCTGAAATTCCTTGTGTAGTGACACCTTGGTTAGAACTGTAGAAGTAGAATATAAGCTCCGTGAGAGCAAATTGTGTTTCACTTATGTCTTTGACCAGAGTGGGCACTTAATTGTTTATTGAGGTGAATTGAATTTCCAAGTGTTCTAGGGCACTTAATATTTTTTCTTACTCAGTTAATTTTAAAGAATAATGATAACATCAACATGACTAAATTTTTGCCTCAAACTATTTCTCTAATTTAATTTAAATAACTAAATTCAATTAATGCTTATCTAGTATCCACAGGGTACTTTGGATTCAGGGTACAAAATGGACAGTATCCACTCCTAAGGAAATTACAATGTGACTTAGAACAAGCATATCAAGGTTCCACATAAAATACATATGTCACATAGAGGACAAGTAGAAGGGCCTAGTGCTCTGAATAGGAGTCTGTATTCTATTTCTCTATAGACTACTTCTCTTCAGTTTTCTGAAAGAGCTGAGTTTTAGAGGGAACATGTGACAACATCTGACAGATAATGGTTATGGTCTTCCTAAGCATGGCACCAAGGGTCTGAGGTGATGCTGGGCAAAATATTAAGTGAGGGACAGTTAAAAGTCTAGAATGTGAGTCAAGGAAGGACAAAAAACTCTCACTAATTCAAAATTAATTCAGGTATATAGTAAGATCAAGGAATAGCCAGTTAACAACCATGTGCTCTATTGGTATCCGTGCAATGTTAAGGGATGAAGAAGTCCACCAGCACGCTGAGTGGACTGCCATGTAGAATTTTGGGGGCTACATAAGCATGATTTGGACAGAATGAGAAAGTATGAATGGATCATGGTCTGTGCCTTCATGAATGAGATAACAGATCCATCAAAAATTGAAGTACATCTGGCTTCTATCAAGTAAAATGTTTGAAACAAGTGGAAGATCTTGGGATTTAGATGTTAATGATACGTACGCCTCTTATGCTATAACAATCTATTATGAATTACAATTTTTCATTAGCTGACCTCATTTCATCTGTTAGGGTCTAATTTATACTTTAGTCAATAATACATATGTTAGTTGAGAGTGATAATATGATCTTTAAAAAATATTCCACTGTTTGAACTTTTCTCTTTATTGAACAGCCCACTCTACACCTCTCCTACTTCCTTCCCTCCCCACCATCCAATGAATGATATTTGAATATAGGGCACAAAGGGAGAGGAAGATAGCAGAGGACCAAATGAAAGTAGAAAAGATTATGTCAGCCAGGAAATAGGAATGCATGAGATAATAGTAATTTTTGAAGTATTCTTATTAAATTGTAGATATGCACATGAAAGATCATAGCTATAGCAACCATATTCAGAAATGACTACTGAATAATAGTCGTAGCAGGGAGGTACTGAATGACATTGAATGAGTCATGGTAAACCATACTAGATGAAGAAAAATGGCTGAACAGGCAGAAAGAAAGAGGTTTTAGGGCAGCCTTATGCAAAATACTGCCACTCTGCCAGAGAAAAGCTTTTGGAACATAATTACCTATTCCACATTTCTGAGTTGCTTCTGTGTTTCCAGCACAGAGATTGTCATGAGTTGCATTTCCTTTTGATGCCATTTGGAGACCCAGGGCACTGCAATTTGTGTGTTTCCGGCAAGGTGCTTTAGAGGAAGTCTCATTTGAGAAAAATCCATCTGGGCACCTCTTGCAAATGGTATTTCGCTCTGGGGTTCCTTCAGGAAAGATAACAGTCAGTTTAGCACTTCAGAATCAAAGACTCTCACAGCAGGTATGGTATTAGTATGGTTCTGATAATCCCATAAAAAGTCCTCTGCTAAGTCCTCCCTACTGCTGTAGACCACATTATCCTTTTCACTGACTTTCTATGTTCACTTATACCACAGACAGAATGGTCAGGAAAGAACAGCTGTCGACTGAGTCCTTCAAACCATTGTTCTGGAAAAATCATGGACTGTGGTGGAAAATAAGTTCTGTTTGTTGTTCTATCATTCCTAGGAATTAATGTAATCTAAATGTCATGTCTTTAAATTCTAACCAGGCCCCAGTGATGTTCTTGCTCGCCTTGTACATCAGCATACACACTGGTTAATAAATGTGCTAACCTCAGGAAGTAAAATTTTACAATATAATAAAGTGCTGAACAAAGGAAAGGAAATGGAGCTGCCTCCAAAATGTAAACCTGCCATGGAGCAACATAATAGATGTTCCATGATATCCTATTTTGCTTTAGCTGTCGTGTTCAAGAGAACAGTCATTATAACTTACAGGAATTGTGATTGTATGGGTATTTCACTGCACTGTGGGAAGAGATTTGAGATGTTTGGAGAAAACATTAATAGGGAGAACTTGAACCAGACAACAAATAAAAGATGCTATTAAAATAAATAATGTCAATACTCTCTTTTATGCATGGATATGTCACATATTGCACAGTGTATTTGCATATGAAAATATCTCCATCTAGTGTGGGTTAGCAGTATTTAAATTATATTTACAACAATAGATGATTCAAATGCATTGGACAACAACATGCTATACAATGCTAACTGCTGGAAATATGTAAATGGAAATGGGGAGAATTGTGTGATTCTCTTTCCAGTTAGAGACATCTAGGTGACACAGTGTATAGAGGTCTGGGCCTAGAGTCAGAAGGACTTGAGTTCAAATCCAGCCTCAGATACTAGCTGTGTAACCCTAAGTAATCCATTTAAATCTGTTTGACTCACTTTCCACATCTGTAAAAATGAGAATAATAATAGCACCTGCATCCTAGGGTTGTTGTGAGGATCAAATAAGATAATAATTGTAAAGTACTTAGCATAGTACCTAGCCTGCAGTAAGCTCTATATAAATGTTAGCTATTATTATGAGCTGTTGTTACTCATCTGAGAGAAGGAACTTGTCAGCTCCCACATAGAAGATCCTATTTATAACCTATTTTCTCTCTCTCTCTCTCTCTCTCTCTCTCTCTCTCTTTCGTTCTGGCTTTTTTCTTTTTTTTATCAGACCTATGATTTCTTTAGTATGGGGGACTTTGCGTGACTTTGTTTTGCCAAAGTAGGACAATACCAGCTGCCTAATTTATAGCCTTGACAGCTGTCTGGAGGGCACAGGAAGGCTAAGACACTTATCTAGGGTAACACAGTCAAGATGCGTCAGAGGCAGGATCTGAACCCAGGCTATCCTCACTCCAAGGCTAGCCCCCCATTTGGTAACCCATGTTGTCTTTTTCCTTTGCAACTAGTGGCCATTTTATGGCTTGGGTGAAGATAGAGTAGCAGTGAGAAAACTTTTAAGGAAAGCTCTAGGAGCTTCCTAATACTTTCCTGTTCTTTATTCAATATCCCTTCTAAGAGGTATGAGTACCAAGCAATGGGAAAATTTATTTTAATTATTATTTTATTATTTAATTTATTTTATTTTAAGCTTAGAAAAATAGAAATAATGTGGTCTAGTGAATAGACTATCAAAGGGCTATAATTTCACTGTAGAAATCTCCAATATAATTTCATTTTAGACATTATTATACTATTTTGGACAAGATGGAAACATCTTAGAGTCAGGAATCCAATGAATCCTACAACCATTTATTAAGTGCCTACCTAGTGCTAGGCAGGGTTGGGAAACCTGGGGCCTTGAGGCCACATGTGGCCCTCTAGGTCCTCAAGTACAGCCCTTTGACTGAATCTAAACTTCACAAACAAATTCTCTTAATAAAAGGATTTGTTCTGTAAAACTTGGACTCAGTCAAAGGGCCACACCCAAGGACCTAGAAGGCCACATGTGACCTTGAGACCTCAGGTTCTCCATCCCTGGTAGGGCTGGAGATATAAAGAAAAAAAAGAAAGAAAAACTGTCTCAGTCTTCAAGGAGCTCACATTCTATTGAGTTATTACATATGTAAACAGACAAAATATTTTTCAGTCATTTTCAACTCTTCTTGACCCCATTTGTTTTTTTTTTTTATTTTTGTTTTTGTTTTTGGTTGTTTTTTTTGTTTTTGTTTTTTTTGGGCAAAGATACTCGATGGTTTACCATTTCCTTCCCCAGCTCATTTTACAAATGAGAAACTGAGGCAAACAGGGTTAAGTGACTTGCTCAGGGTTACATAACTAATAAGTATCTGAGGCTGGATTTGAACTTAGGAGGAGGAGTCTTCCTGACTCCAGACAGGGCAGGTTATCCACAGCACCACCTAGCTGCCTCAAATAGATAAGTATACACATGGTAATTTGAGAAAGTGGGAGAAATCATGAAAACTAAAAGGGTTCAGGAAGGCTTCCTGGTAGAGGTGATCCATGACCTGAGTGGTCAGGGATGCCAAAAGGCAGAGGTATATGGAAGACCTGAGTTCCAATACTGGCTGTGATACCTACGAGGTTTGTGATTCTGGAAAAGGGACTTAAGCTCTCTGTGTGCCTCAGGTAACTATCTAGGAATGAACTACTAAGTTACAGATTGTTGATTGAAAGAGCTGTGGGGGGAATTAGTGTTGCTGGAAAGAACTTCCACAGAAGGGATATAGCATCTTTCCAATATTTGTGTATAAATCTATGTGGTTGACCCTGTATTCTAATCTCATGTGAGCAGAAATACAAAGCATAATCCTTAGCAGCACCAGAATGTCCAGAAATAAGCCTGCAATACAGTTGGAGGAGGCCACCATTCTGATATAAGAAATTCCATGTGGCTTAGAAGTATAGTAGGGTCAGGAGAAGAAAACAAGATGCAGAGGCATTTCATTGAAAAAAGGGGGTGGGGTGGGAGAAGATTAATGTTTTGGAAACGGACATGCCATATCCTTCCATCTGTTTATGTTGGAAAACATTTTCCAGTTGAGAGGACAGCTTGTGTATTCAGGGAAAGGGGGGAGGTGGTGGGGAGACAGAAGTAAATGAGACCTTCTGTGGTGGGGTCAAATAGAATGGCTGCCTTTGTCCTGAACATTCTGGCCTGACATTTCTCTTTGCAAACATGGTTTCATGCTTCCTTCAAGGAGGTACCTTCTTCCCAGCTTTAATATTCTATAAATTTCTTCACTCAAATTTAAAATGTTCATTTCTGCTTCAGTCTAGATTAAATTATTTTTAATAATCCTATGTTCAATACAAGTAGGGAGGGATTGGGTCAACAGAATTCCTCCCTCAAGTATTCCCAGGAAACTAATTTGAGAGAGGGAGAGAGAGAGAGAGAGAGAGAGGAGGGAAAGGAGAGAGAGAGAGGGAAGAGAAAGAGAGAGAGGGAAAGAGAGAAAGAGATGGAGGGAAAGGGAGAGATGATGATGACAATGATATTGATGATGATGATGATGAAGAAGTAATGTCATGTATATTGCAGAAGGAATTTTTTTTTCAGGAATGGGTTGAACTATATAGCCACTGAGGTGGTACCTTCCACCTTTGAAATTCTGTGATTTTGGTAGAGTGATTCTACAGGGACAGAAGTGGCAAAGGCAGATAGGTGGTGTAGTGCACTAGAATCAGGGAGAACTTAGTTCAAATTATGCCTCACTACTTACTAGCTTCGTGACCCTGGATAAATCACTTAACTTCTCTCAGCCTGTTGGTTCATCTGTAAAATGGGAATAATAACAATACCTATCCCTGAGGTTGCATTTGAACTGAGGTCTTTCTGAGAGCAGCTAGGTGGTAAATGGATAGAAGACTAGGCCTGGAGTCAGAAAGACTCATCTTCATGAGTTCAAATCCAGTTTCAGATACTTACTAGCTATGTGATCCTGGGCAAGTCACTTAACCCTGTTTGACTCAGTTTCCTCATTTGTAAAATGAGCTGGAGAAGGAAATGGCAAACCACTCCAGTATCTCTGCCACGAAAACCCCAAATGGTGTAACAAAGAGTTGGACGTGACTAAAACAACTGAAAAACTTCCTGACTCCAGGCCTAGCACTCTTTCTACTGGAGCCACCTAGCTGTGTATCATCTGTCTTACCCTCTCATTTTCACTTAACAGTTATGTAATCTTGGGTAGGTCTTCCTTAAATTTTATTGACCTTAGTTGGACTAGATAATCTCTGAAGGCTTAGTTCTAAAATATCATGATACTTTGAAATATTCTAAAAATTTTCAAGTATGTATGTATGGGCTATGTTGGAATTTTATAAATGTGGTAAGCAAAAAATCAACTTGTGGATTCCATGGTATCTGACCCAAATTTGTATTCTCAAAATGTAGGATAAAGGAAATAGGTCAGAACCTGCGATTTAATTGATGTAGGGAATTCCCAGGTGAGGAAACTCCCTCTGTCAATACAAGTTGCCATCTTCTTTACAATTTAGAATCTTACAGAGTTGCATATAGCAGAGGTATTAAACATTGTCCAGTAGGCCATCCACCAGCAACACTCTCAAGTATGTGTGTTGGGGCCAAAGGGTGAGAGGGTAGATTAAAATGTAGTTGGGAAATATTTAACAAGATAAATTAAAATATGATAAAACGTGGATAATGTTAATGTGTGGGTTTCTAAGTCAATATGTGGCCTGTAGGAATCCTTACATATGGTTTAGCGGTTTCCATTTCTACTTGAGGTTGACGCCACTGGCCTAAAGCACTGAGAGATTCCATAACTTGCCGGGGGAACCTAGACAGTGGGTGTCAGATGAACCTAGCTCTTCCTATCTACAAGGACAGTTCTCTAACCATTACACCACCCTATTCTTCAAAATACAAAGGAAAGGGAACACTTTGTTTATAGATGAGCATTTTTGAGTGGGTTTAATAATTTGCTTTATCTAAAATGAAGAATAAAACTATTGAAGACACATTGATCCAGGCTTTATCCTTTTCAGACACACAGCACACATTTGAATTCCCTACCAAAGGAAGAGCCGACTTTCTTTTTAATAATAAAAATATGCGCTCCCAAGCGGCTTTCATTTTTTTTGACATAATTTATTATAACTGTGCATTGTTACAGCTCTAGTGCTTCATTAATATTGGTATAATTACTCTCTTGGTATCAATTAACATTTCTGATGTTTGTCAAAAAGCATTGTAGCTTGAAGCAGCCAGCTTCCAAATGAAAAATGGAGTGTTTATCAGGTATAAACAGTGTAACCCAGAGTAGGTTCCTTTGAAAAAAGGGCAATCCATCATGTTTCTCATTAGAGGGCAATTTGCTGCATTTGAGACTCGTCACTAAATTGCATTTTAGTACCACCAGATTCCTTAGAGAGTGGCTCTTTTGGCAACGGTCCACGGCAGAGGTACAACCCAGGAAGCTTCTTCCACAGTCTTTGGAGTTTGCTATCCTGTAATGTCATCAGAACAAGTTTGTTTCTTTATCTTTCACTCTGGCTACTCTCCCGTGCTATGTACAACATTAATTAATTTTGCTAGGGATGGAAATCAGCCACCTACCTGCTTGTACTACACCGAATCCTGGGGGACAGCTAGTATGCCTTAGACAAAACTCCAGTTCCAGATACCGTCCTTCCACACATTCACACACTCGGTTGTGAGTACTATTACACTCCTGTTTCACATACTGCAGCTCTTTGCACACTCCGCTGCAGTATAGGCATTCCTCATTAAAATGCCAGTTCTTGGTGTAGTAGTTATGGGGGCAGGGCTCACACTGGGTCCTTCTCCTTGTTGTACAGTGCTGCTTCAGATAAGTGCCTGGAGGGCATTGGTCACACAGCAGCTGACGAGATGTTTCGGGGTCATAATGAAGGTATTTCGGAGGAAGGGTTTCCTGTGCAGTCCACTTAACTGAGATGTCCAAGAACTAGAATGAAGAAAGGAAGTAGATGTGGTTAAGCATCAAGGTTTTGTTTTCTCTCTGTATCAACACCACCTCGTATCAAAGCTCCTATCTTAGCATATTGCTTAGCTCAATATCTAAAGGATCTGAGATTTCCTTGGGGTCATAAGATACGGGGCTAGAAGGGACCTCAGAAGACAATCTCTTCATTCTGCAAATAAGGAGAGTGAGGCTGAGAGAAATGATTATTTCTCTCCTACATTAATAGCCAATTACTGAATTAAGATTAAGGTTTTCTCCCCTTCCTTTCCTCATTTAGAAATCAGCCCTGTAGGTTATTCAGACAGCCTTTGAAGTGCAGGGCTCATAATGAGATGAAATATTGGGCAAAACTGACCCAAGTAGAAAACTCAGATCAGTTCAAAAGGTAAAGAAATTTTAGTTTAGGTGAATTGATGGATTCTGGCCCACTCAGACACAGTCTTTACTCAGACAGGTCTGAGTAGAAGTAGATTCCCCCTTTTGTTTAGATTATGCTAGATGGAGTGATAAGGGTATAGATACATCTCTTTGATCAAGACTGAGTGACCAGAGTCACATCCCTCAGGCCCTCATTAGAATAAGATCACCTCTCATTATAATATTCATCCTCTCATTACTTGTTAACTAGTCAGAGTTGATTGCCACCCTCAGGAACACACACTCTTCCAAGGCCATATAAGCATTGAGTGAGTTCCGTGAGGGATCTTCAGCATTTGAGAGTGCCACTGACCTTTTTATTAATTATATGCTAGCATGATTAATGAAATGATTAATTACCCCAAAACCATGTCTCAAACTTTCTATATGTCACAAGGCCCATAGAAGTTAAGTGATTCACACAAAATCAGATTAATAAACATCAGAGTCATGATTTGAACCAAATCATCTGACTCCGAAAGCAATGCTTTTCCCACACTGCCACATTGCTTCTCTATGACTATAAATGCTCTGCTCTCTTATCTGATGGTCTGTCTCCATGAGTTTCTATGGCTTAAAAATTTGATCACTTGGTGGCCAATTATTTGTTGATGAGCTTTTCCAAAGTGGGCTGTTTGTTCTCCAACAAGAGATAGTATTTCATTGCTGGACTTGTATCTGAAACCTGTACAGTTGAATAGGACTTTCCAAGGCCTTTTACTCAACTAGTGTTGCCTTTGAGAACCAAAGGTCACCTTTATATCATGATGAAGCAGCTAGGTAGCATAGTGATGAATTTCATATTGGACAACAGAACCAAGAATGTCTGTGTTTAAATCCTGCCTTAGATACTACCTGTGCAACATTGGGGAAATGATTGAACTTTCCTCAGCATCAGTTTTCTCATCTAGAAAATGGAGATAATAATAGTATCAACCTCATAAGGTTGTTATGAGGATCAGACAAGATAACATATATAAGGCATTTGATAAACCTTAAAGTGCTACAGATATGCAACTTATGAGCATAAGGAGTAGGAAAAATCAGAGTAGGACTTCCATGGAAGAACCAACCAATCAGACATTTCAAATCGATACAGACCTATCAGTTAGAACAGTTCTGGACTTAGGATTTAAAAAAAAATGATAATAGCATTTCAATGTAGATGATTTCTTTTATAATCCTATGCATTTTATTTTATGTATTAAAAAATGTTATTCTGAGGACTCCATAGGCTTCAGAAAGCTGCCAAAGATGACCATGACACAAAGATGGTCCAGAACTTCCACTTCAGGGTATTACCATCCAGCATTCAAAACACTGACTTTACCCAACATGTAATGAAGATACAGACAATGGTAGTAGAAAGAACACTATGATAGGAATTTGCTTCCAGTCTGGCTCTGCCACTAATTCATGGTGTAACCTTGGACAGGTCAGTTGCCCCTTCAGTTCTTCATTTTCTCATCTACAAAATAAGGGGTTTGGCTTAGATGATAAGGCCTCTTCTAATCCCCGTGGTCTAGCTGTAGATTGCAACTAAAACAAATAGTTAAGGAAATTAGTATTCGTAGTTTGTATAAACAATGGGACTGTGGAATTTAGGGGTAAGGAATAAAGTTAGAGTTGGGGAAGAAGTATATGTTTATAGGGTCAATATCTTGCACAAAATCATCATCTCCAACCATGGGGAGGAGGAGCTAAGATTCAACAAAATCAAAAGATATTTGTTAAGAGCCTGCTATGTGAGTTAGACGCTACACTAGACACTGGAGATACAAAGACAAAGAAACAGTTCTGACCTCATGAAGCTTACTTTCTACCAGGGGGAGAGAGACTTGGGGGAGGGAGGGGTAGAGAGGGGAGGAGAGGGGAAAGTGTTGAGGAGGGGGAGAGGAAAAAGAGGAAGGGAGGAGAGGGAGGGATGGAGATGGAGGGAGGATGAGAGAGAGAGAGAGAGAGAGAGAGAGAGAGAGAGAGAGAGAGAGAGCAATGTCTACAATCAAATTTCAAGCATATACAAAGTAATTTCAGGAAGAGAAAGCATTAACAGCTGGTGGGACTGGCAGGGGTTTGCTATAAGAGATGGCACCTGGGTTGTTCTTTGACAGAAGCTAGAAATTTTAAAAGTCAGTGGTAAGGAGGGAGTGACCATATCTAACGACATGGAAGTGGGAGATGGAATGCCTTAGAGTTAAGTCAGGTCAACAAGTATTTATTAAGCACTTGCTATGTTCCAGGCACTGTGCTAAGGGCTGGTGCTACCAAGAAATAATAAACACAGTTCCTTTTCTCAAGGACCTCACAGTCTAATGACTACAAGTTTGCAGCAGCTTGTAATTGGGTGATGACAGTGATGGAAACTGCTGAGCTGGGAGAGAAAGGAGTTTGTTTAAGAGATGGGGACTGCCTGGAAGAAGTTTGGGGGGAGGGGAGGAGGATGATGATGATGATAGGTCATGCACAACTTCCTGTAAATAATAACTAGAATTCAACCTAATCAGCCTGATGTTTATGACAATGTACACAAGGAAATAAACTGAAGACCCAGTTATGAATCAGGGAACACGTGCTTTTTTCTTATTAGATCCAAAAGGGTCTTTGAGGAAGGACTGGTATGGTTATTTATTCAAATGATAGGAGGTAGGTATTATGGTTAAAAGACACCAATATTAACTGTTTTCAGGCTTCAGGGAAGTAAAAGGCCAGAACACATCAGTACTTTTTCCAGCCTCATGTACTGCTTTTCTATATCTTGAAACCTCAATGACACTCCCTGCAATGGGGCATCTATCCAAAGAGAGAGAAAATGTACTGCCTTCAGTTTGGGTGGAAACTATATGCATGTTCATAAACATCCATCAGAGTAACTTCATGCTTTTCTTATTAGAAGATACAGGCTTCAGAATTCCAAGATGAAAGGTTGACATTACTTGGAAAGAGTCTATTGTCAGATGCTTGACAATTCATCCATTGTCTCCTCACTTTGACATCTGCATATTGTCAATAATGTCAATGTCAATAATTGACATTATTCATAGAACTCTGTATCACCGATGATCACCATGACCACCCTACCATCAAAACCTTGAACTCTGCCCCTGGAATCTCCTATACTATTACACCACTTCTTGCCTGGATTTCTTCTTCCATCACACTTTCAGTGCATTTCTATACCATTCTACCACACGAATTACTCTCACCCCTTTCCAGTTTCCCTCTATGTGTTTTCTTCTGCCATTATAATGGAAGATCCTTGTGGCAGGCATTTTCTTGCTTGCTTGTATATGTATCCTCAGAACACAGTACTTAGCATATAGTAAGCCAGCAAATGCTAAACAAACTCTCTCTCTCTCTCTCTCTCTGTGTGTGTGTATGTCTCTGTCTCTCTGTCTCTCTCTCTTTCTCTCTCATTCTCTCCCTTACTTCCTTATGATGTGGAGGTGACCCTAGGTTCTAAAAAGGGATGCAGAAGAGTTAAAGTTTTAGCTGTTCTTACTGGTCTCACAAGGCTTCAGGTCCAGGTCCAGTAACAGATCATATTTGTTTGAAGAATAGTCTAAGTTTGGAAAGATCATTTCAAGGTTGCTTATGAAGTTAAAACGTTTTTGGTCACAATAACTTTTCATGGCTTTTTATCTGTTCCTCTTATATGACACTCTGTGTTCTACCTCTGTGCATTTGCTCTGACTGGCTCCCATCTTTTGAAAGTAGTCCTTCCTTATCTCCATTTTTCAGAATTCCTCTCTTTTTTAAGATGCAGTTTAAGCACCATCTTCTGCATGAAGCCTTTCCTGGCCCTCCCAGTTATGAACTGCACTTCCTCCATAGTACCTTGTATTTAATTACTTTGTATTTATTTACTTCACATATATTTTATATGTTTACATGTATACTGTTAAGGACTATCAAGGGATCCCTTGAACTTGTCTTTTTTAGTTGCAAGATTTTCCAGAAACACTGGACCCAGAGCATGTAGGAAGACCTGAATGTGTCAAGGACAAAGCCCTCCCCCCCCCAACCCTCCACCCCTTAGTTGACATAATTTGTTGTTTGCACCCCAGGCTGGATTCCTTGTGTGTCCTTGGGAGGCAAGACAGGCACCAGCCAGTCTGTGCCAGGCTGGCAAAATGCTTGTGCAGCTGGAGTCCTTTGCAGATAAGCAGACCCTCTTATCTTCGTACTCTAGCAATTCCCAAGGGAAAGAATGTGGCTTTTGCCATTTCCTTGCTCCTCCCCTTCAGGAGGGGTTCTGTCCTTTTCCCTGCCTTTACTTCACCTGTCCTCTCTCATGACATGCCCTTTCCTGGTATCTCCTCCTTCCTTTGTCCTGCTGTCATAAATATGCAAACTTCTGTGTGAATTGCAAACTCTTTGGATTCCACATGCATGTTCATTTCTCTTGTAATAAGACTGGTTTTCACATAAGTTTTCTGATGCTGTGATTGCCTATTGACAGTTCTTACATAGGTACTGGCATTAGAATATAAGTGCCTTGTGACTAGGGCTTGTTTCAATTTTTGTACTTGTATCCTTAACACCAAACATAGTACTTGGCATGTAGTAGGTGCTTAAAATGTTTGTTGTTACACTGACTACTACTTTATAAGTCTGGGAAGTTATCTATATTATTTGAATATTGAGAGATGGGTAGAGGACAGCATAGAAAAATTGATAAAACATAGAACTGAACTAAAGAGGACTGGATTATCCTCCAGGCACTGCTCAGAACTTGTGATATACTTTCCCTCTGTGTCTTAATGACATTTTCTCTTCATAAGCAGAGATAATCTGGGCCATTAGAGAATTCATGTTTGAAAAACTACTGAAATTTTCTTAAAGAATAATGTTATATAAAGAATTATCTATATTGTCACTTGGATTAGAGTACTAAAACTAGGTATTGAAAGACTGGCTTGTTCCCAGTTCTAAATGACTTTGGGGTAAGTCAATTAAAAACTTAGCAAAGAAGGAAAAGAAAATAATAATAATAATAATAATAATAATAATAATAATAATAATTTCTGTAGAGTGATTTGTAAATCACAACTAAACCTTGTTTAAGTTGTTAAACCAGGGGAAAGAAAAAAAGTATCATATCAAGGTGTCACTGTAACACAACCCCAACCCAACCCTAGACACTATACAAGCTTTCATTGAGCATCAATAAAAGTGAAGTGTGGGTTGGGGAATGTGGTATGTGGAAGGTAGAACAGCAATTGGACTGACCTAGGATTTTTTCTGGTTTTGCTTTTTTTTTTTTTCCAAACTGGGTTTCCTACCTAACTTACGGGCTAGCAAAAAAAGGGTGAGTTCTGGGACTGCCTTAGAATTTTCAATTGACTCAGAGGAGGAGATCTCAGGGAACTCGAAGTGAAGGGTGAGGAGGAAGCAATTATAATTCTGGCTTGGTCAGGACCTTTTAGAACCAATCATAATCTTTGAGAAGGGTTTATGATGGTCCTCATGGAGCTACTCTGAGTGAAGACAGCCCCTTAGAATCAATGTTTATAATAAAATTATTATTATTAATTTCTTTTCCTTCTTTGCTAAGTTTTTAATAGACTTATCCCAAAGTCATTTAGAACTGGAAACAAGCCAGTCTTTCAATACCTAGTTTTAGTACTCTAATCCAAGTGACAATATAGATAATTCTTTATATAACATTATTCTTTAAGGAAATTTCAGTAGTTTTTCAAACATGAATTCTAAGGGGCTGTCTTCACTCAGAGTAGCTCCTTTAGACTCACTGAAAGCTTGGGGAAGACACAAACAATGACTTTATTCTATTTCAAACCTAGAGTCCCCTGAAGCTACTTCATAGTTCTAAAGCACTCAGTAGCAAGTATGGTTCTTACTTCGGGTACAGTGGGATCCATTCCTCACCGACTGTCTCCTTTCCTCCTCTCCCATTGTGCCCTAATTCAAGTGGGAGTACAGAGACTGTGTCCTTTTTGTCTCCGGCTGCCCCCAAAGATTCTCTTACAAGTGATCTGGTAGTGATCACAATTGAGATCTTCACCAGCTAAAATGTTTAATGGCCTCATTGTTTAGCAAACTGACTGGCTACTACTGATGATCCAGATGGCAATATGGCAATTGGTCTAGTGGGCACGTATTGGGCATTCTAATGCCCCCTTTGTGACTTGTAAATGGGTTCTAATCCTTCTAAAATGGCAATCTAAACACAGAGGGTGCCAAGGGATGGGTCAACTCTAGTTGCAACTTAAAAACTTGCAGCTGAACATGGAGGGAAGGGAATGAGCACTTTGTAAGTGCCTACTATGTGCCAGGCACTATGCTAAACACTTTACTGTTATCTCATTTGATTCTCACAATAACCCATAGGTACTCTGTCCCCTTTTACAGTTGAGGAAACTGAGGCAGAGAGAGGTTAAATGATTTGCCCAGTGTCACAGAACTATTAAGTGTCTGAGACAAAATTTGAACTCAGGTCTTTCTGATTCCAGGCCAAGTGCTCTGTGTACCATGGCACCACCTAATTGCCTCTAAGTGCTATCCTGAGTTTAAGGCAGTCCATTAAAATAAAAAAAAAATGGTAATGATGGAGACCATTATAAGGCCTTCCTAAAGTTTAATTTTTTTTTTTATTTTGGTACCTGACCAAACCAGAATTCTCACTGCTTCTTCCTTACCCTTCACTTTCAATTCCTTGAGATAACTTACCTTGAGTCCATTGAAAGGGCTAAGGAGGTCTCAAAACACAAAATAAATACGAATTACTTTATATCCTGTTACCTTTCCATTAACTTGGAAGCTGAAAGTAGCTAGGAGCTACATTTCCCCTGTCCTTTTCCTTTAAAGAAGGAGGGGTTGAAAGAAGATGAGGTATTATATCTGCTGCCCCTACCCTCCCTAACAGTTACAGGGTGGGTACTGTTAAATATCTCTGTGGTCTTTACCATATGGTACTGTTTAAATACAATCTGTCACTGACTGTGGATTCTATAAACCTTGCCATTACATGGATTTAGCCTATGTAATTGAACATTGTTAAGGACTGGTTACTCCTGAAACCATATTAGGAAGCTAAGTGTCAATCAACCTCCTCTACTGGGAGGCTGAGTAAACCCCATGATAGTACTTTAAGTATTTTAAATGATAATAATTTTAAGTTAGTTTGCAATCATGTTAGAGAAGAGTTTTTCAAGGCAACTCTATGGAATTAGCCATAAAGGCATACTCAGCAAATTAGTACACTGGCAGATATCACTTTACAATCATGCCATTAATATATTCTATCCAAACTGTGCTATAATGTACCAAAGCACCACAATTCCACTTACCATTTATCAACTTGTCCAACATAAAGTGTCATTTTTCTCTTGTTCTCGTTCACTGTTAAGCTTTTAGAAAAAGCAGTCTAAACTCATTTCTTCCATTTCTCACTACCCACTTATTACCTAGACTCTTTTGATCTGGTTTCCATTCCCACTACTCAATTAAAACTTCTCTCTCTAAGGCAATGAGGATCTACTATTTACCAAGTCCACTGGTCTCTTTTCAGACTAAATTTCCTTGGTCTTTTTTTTTTTTTTTTTGCATTCAACACTCTTTAACACTATTAACCAGGTCTCCCTTCTTGATATGTTTTCTTCTTTTGTCTTCCTTGATAAAACCGTATTTTTATTTCCCTATCTCTTTGACTGATTCTTTTTGTTCTCCTTCTGTGATTCCCCCCTCTTTCCCACCTAAGTGTGGAGTCTGGTTCTAGACCATCTTATCTTCTCTCTTTGCCTTGGAAAGCTCTCCTATGACTCATGACTCTATTCAGACAGCTCCCAAATCTATATTTCCACAAGTAGCTTCTCTCATAAGCTCTAGTCCCCTCTTTTAGACCTTCACCTTCAACAATTGACGTTTTCACCCATCTTCAATGTCCAGGTAAAATTTTCACTGTGAAGTTGTTCCTAATTGAAGTAGTCCATCAGGCTACTCTTACCTCTTCCATGCATTTGATCAGTTTATAATTTATAGCATAGTTATTTTTCAAGGCTGAACCACCTCAGTTTATTTACAAAGTCAACAAACAATGACCACAATGGGATCTTATATTTTTCTATATTTTCCAGTTAAGAGTTTAGTGTTGAAGTGTTAAAGGTTTATGCTGCCTTATATAATAAGGGAAAACTTCCCTTTCTCTTCCAACATTCTTGTTGGAGATGTTTTTGATGCATATGTAGCTTATTCTAATAAAAATTATACATATTGGGAAAGTAAGCACAGAGATTGGTAGCTGGTAATGTTCTTTCAGTTGCCCTTTCAGCAAGGAAAAAGAGCCTAGCAAGGAGGCCCAGGAATTTCCCCTCATCTTGGATAACTTCATTCCCTTTACCTATCTTGAAAATTCATGCCTCAATCTGCCCTAGTAATTATATCAAATATGGCATGAACCTCTTCTAGTTTAGCTGCTTTTCCTTTCTTTATTCATTTCAGTTTCATTTCTACCTCCTCAATAAGCACAAACAGGACTGTATTGTTGGAGTCCAAGTGCCATGGTTTCACTGTTCTTGATGGTTAAAAGATTTTTATTACAAAAATATTTGCAGATCTTTTCTATCTTTTTTTGTTTCTCTATTATTCGTCTAGCTTCATCTTTAAATGTCCTCAGGATGACTTTGCTTCAAACTGATTTTGCTGTTCATTGCTTCCCTGTGTTTTAATGAGGTGATATAAAAAAGGAAGATGTAAGATCTTACAGAAAAGATTTATGTTCTAGACCAGTGCTGCCCATGGCTGACAGCTATCACTACTTGGCAAACAAGTCAAATGTTTACTGGTTAAAACAGTATTCAGGCTTTTTTGATTTCCTCAATATGACACTTGATATGTATCAATTAAACTTGGGTATAGAATTATTATAATCATTGCTAATGTCTTCCCATCCATCCATATTCTAGTTTTTGGCATCAATGACTTCTTTAAATAGGTCTAGCTACAACTTTTCATTGCATGCCATATTTCTTTTTCATTTTGTTTGCTTCTGACCTCATATTAATTTTGATCTTTGTTCTAAGAAGTGTGTAGTCTGACTGTACATAGATTATTTAGGAGTGATTCCCACCACAGTAACCAGTTATTTCCTGCCCTTTAAAAACAACAACAACAACAATAGCCTTTTTTGTATGATGATATTCAGTATCAGCAACATCCAGTGTCCTTGTGATTCTTTCTCAAAGAAAACATGGATATGTATGCCTGACACTTCTGCAAAGTCTACAACTTTTAGATCTCTTTTGTTCCTTACTCCTGAATGTTACTGCCAAGACGTTTTCTCCAACCCATTTTTTCGGTGTTCTGGCCAATTCCTACCTTTTCACTGAAGTCACTGACATAATAATTACTGATAATAAAAATAATATTGGTTAATATTTATATAGTGCTTTTAAGGTGTTCAAAGGTATTCAGACTTTACATATGTGGTCTCACCTGATCCTCACAAAACTCATCTGATATAGATATATTATTTCCATTTTACAAATGATAAAGCCAGCAATGAGAGCTTAAGTGACTTCCTCAGAGTCACATAGCTAATAAGTGTCTGAGGCAGGATTTGAAAACCAAAATATATGTTGATTCATTTTGGACGGTCTTGCTGAGGTCCTCATAGAATTTCTCCATCTTTACTTTCTATTGCTGCTGTTGTTCAGTCATGTCCAACTTTTCATGACCCAATTTGGAGTTTTTTTGGCAAAGATACTGGAGTGGTTTGCCATTTCTTTCTCCAGCTCATTTTACAGATGAGGAAACTGAGGCAAACAGGGTTAAGTGACTTGCCAAGGGTCACATTAACTAAAACTGTTTTCATGCTACCCCCTCCCCTTTTTTGGTTTAAATATTTATCATAAGGCTCAGAGTGAATGTAAACAGCTGTTCTGGCCAGAAACTCTGAGGGTCTTGCTCTCCCAGATTGATTCTTTTGTGAAGGCAAACTAGGCCACCTTTTGCCTCAATTCTCATCTAGACTTTTCACTCAATGGGTGTTGTCATGGACAAATTGAGACCTGGGAAAGACCTTAGCTTAAAAAGGTCAAGGTCTCCCACTGCATCCAGGGCCATGCCAGTCATCTGGGCCTATGTATTGCCACTAGACTCCCATGACTCTGGAGGAGAGAGTGAGGTTGATGACTTTGCACAGCCCTGCCTCATTTAAATCCAATTCACTTGCAAGTCAAGACATCACCCTTCTGATGTCATTGGTCCTCTTTGAGAAAGAAGGATGAACAATAACAACAAATTTATCCCAAACATTGTAATATGACATGACTCAATGTCCCATGGAATGACCTTTTTTGTTACTTTTCAACACGGAGTAAGACCACTTCTGACAGTGCCTTAATTTATCTTTCTATAATCTGTGATTTGCCAAAGCCTGTTTGGAATTTGGCTGCAACTGTCTTCCACTTTCTAATTTTGTATATCAAGAATGATACAATTCAGTTCCTCCGGTAGTATACCTAATCATTAGTAACTGGAAAAGGATCACACACTTAAGAGTACCAATAACTATGTTGATATTTATAGATGATCTAAAAAGTGTTTGGTTTTTAGTCTCTGTTTCATTTTCTTCTACTTTGCCACCATTGCTACAGAATTGAAAGTAGACCTGCATAGAGCTAAGAGTCATTATAATTATAGATATAGTGATAGACAGGTGATAGATGGATAGATGGATGGATAGACATGTATATGTGTGTGTATCCATCTGGCTATCTATCTATACATACATATATACTTATGCATAAACATACACATATTGCTCATATGGTGCTAGCCTAGCCTTTGAAAACCCGTGGAGACATCCATATTTCAACACGGCATCAGAATACAATTTTGAGAAGTTGGGTACAGATAACATAAAACGTTTTAATTACTTAAATGGAATGAACTGACCCCCTGTTTCCTTTTTCTGCACTTAATGCCATGTTTTCACAGGCCCAATTCAATCTACCTAACATTTATTTGTCACCAATTAGTGATGTTTGTTAGGCATATACCTATGTATTTTAAAAATATCAGTTAGTATTGGATAGATTATAAATTGAGTTTCTGTTCTTGATTTAAAAATTTTTCCACTGTAGTAAAAAGACAGAACACTGTGTGGTTGAAATTACACATTTGAGTCTCTATCTCTGGTTAACCGAGATACCCACACAGAATTTCTGGTGAATAGAACCAGTGAGAGTCTAAAACAGGATGGAAAAAAGATTAATACAGCCTTTTATCTAAATTCTCTATTGCTCTCTTTCAAGATCCCTTCTAGGACTTTTCTCTTCCTCTCCTTAGGAGCACTAAGCTCAAACACTGAAGCCACCTTTGTTCTAATACAATTATACATTGGAGATTGACACAAGGTGATTTAATGGCTTGCCTAGAAATGCAATTAAAATGATGCTATGAAACAGATAATTTGTGTACTTTTCATTTATACATTGCTTTTAAAACCAGATTTGAGGATTAATTGAGTTTTAGTATCAAATATGTTCCCACAAATCCTCCTAATTGGATTAGATCATAGGACCACAATTCTAGGACTGGAAGGGACTTTAGAGGCCACATAGTCAGATGTCTTTCATCTTACAGTTGAGGAAATTGAGATTCAGGGAGTTTTAGTGATATGGCCGAGGGTATACAGACAGTAGGCATCAGAAATGGAAGCTGAATAAAGGTCCTATGAATCCAGCCAATGTTCCTTCTACTATACCACACTGCCTTTAATTTTGTAACCTCTACAATGGCAGTAACCATATTTAATTGATTTTTTTTAATTTATCCCCCACCCCAGCCGAAATGTGTAGCACAGGGTTTTACATTTAGCTTGTACTTAATAATTGTTTGTCAAATCAAAATGAATAACCTCTGAATGCCTAGGACGCTCACAACCTCTATCTTTTCTGCTTCCTCATCATTTCTAACTTCTGAAGAATATCTTTCTTTGCTCTTTACTTTGTTCTGCCATTACTCATTCCTTTAAAAAAATTCTTGAAGTGCAAGTTGGACCTCGTCACTCCTCTGCTCAGTAAATTTCAGTAGCTACCTACAGCCTACAGTAAAAAACAAAAACAAAAACAAAACACTCTTCTAAGTGGCATTTAAAGACCTTCACAATATGGCTCCTACTTATTTTTTTTCCAGATGTCTTTCATATTATTCCCTCTTACATAGTTAATGTTTCAGTGAAAGTGGTCTAGTGCCAAGGCTGTTCTCCATGACTGGAATGCTCTGGCTCCTCACTTTTAGGAATAGCTGGATCTCTTCAAGACTAAGCTCAGGGGCTACCTCCTACACATGGCATTTGCTGATACCCATCTTCTCAAATGTTAATACTCATACACTCTGAAATGACTTTGACTGCATACATCTTGTATATATTTTGTACTTATCTTCCTACATTTTTAATGTAGTAGAATGTAAGCTCCTTGAGGGCAAAGACTATTTCATTTCCATCTCTGTACCCCCACACCTAGCACAGTGCATTTATTATTGAATTGAACTGAAGCCAAAATTCATTCTTAGTTGAAATGATGGTTAAGACTTTAGTCAGATGTTCTGTAAGCACCTTAAATTCAGCAAGACCAAAACTGAACTCATTAACATTTCCCCACATGTTGCCTTCTTCCTGTCAAAATCCTCCCAATAACCCAGGTTTGCAACTACCTCTTCTCCTCCAGTCCTCATTTTCGTTCACCACCTCCCCCCATATCTAATCTGTTGCCAGGTTTTGTCAATTTTACCTTCATAATGTCTCTCAAATATACCCCCATCTCTCCTCCTGACACTGCTACCATCCTGGTGATGGGCTCATTTCCAAATGCCTGAATTACTGCACTTGGTCTCTCTGACATATCTTCTCTACCTCAGTCTATCCTCTACTCAGCTGTCACATTGATCTCTCTGAAGTACAAGTCTGACCATGTCACCCCCTCCCCATTCATTAAACTTCAGTGGCTCTCTATCATCTCCAGGATCAAATATAAAAAAGCTCTCTTTGGCTTTTAAAATATTCCTATCTTTCCTGTGTCCGGAATGCTCTCCCTTTTAGTTCCTGCCTCATGACTTTCCCCTGGCTTCTCTCAAGTCTCAGTTAAAATTCTACCTTCTTTAATAAACCTTTCCTGGAATGTTTTATTGCTAATGGCTTCCTCCTAAGATTATCTTCAATTTTTCCTATGTATATTTAAACATAGTTGTTTCATATTATCTCCCTCATTAGACTGTGAGCTTTTTGAGAGCAGGTACTGTTTTTGCCTTTCTTTGAACCCTAGTACTTAGCATAGGGCCTAGAACCTAGCAGGTGCTTGATCAATGCTTGTTGATTTGACTTAATTTCTTTCTGGTCGCTCCCTTCTGGTTTATGCTTCAGGCAGCTCTGAGGAAAGGTTCTGGTCCCATTACCAAATTTTACCACAAAGGCTTATTATGACACTTTTAAGTCAAAAGCCTTTTGGGTAAAACCACAGTGCACCTTTCAGATATTAGTTGACTTCTAACATAGTAGGATAGATTTTTACCCTTCTGCATAGCACAGTGGAAAGGTCACTAGAAGTTAAGGAACCTGGGTACTAGCTGCAGTTTGGACACTCATTTACTACAAGACCATGGTTAAGTCATTTAATGTCTCTATAAAATAGAGATAATGATGAGACCTGCATTATCTACCTTTACTACCTACCCACACTTCAAAGATAAAATGAGATTTTGAAAGCAGCTTGGAAAAAGAGCATTAGATAAATAAGCCATTAGGACTCAAATCCTAGACAATCTCTTCAAGACACTCTACATTAGCTTTACTGCCAAACATACACTAGAAAACTCAAAACTCATTGCAACTTCTCTAAAATTTTTATCTATCTATTCATCCATCCATCTATCTATCTATGTCTATCTATCTATCTATCTATCTATCTATCTATCTATCTATCTATCTATCTATCTATCTATCTATCTACCTATGTGCCTATCTATCCCTTCCTTCAGTTACTTATTGTTGATCCTGGGCAAATCATATTGTATGTAAGGTGCAAATACTAAGGCCACTCATGGGACTATCTCAATACTGATGAGCATGGAAGCTCATCATTTTTCTGACCTGGGCCTATTCCTCTCATCTCCCATTGATGAGTTCTTTCTGTGGGCCTCCATTTTGAGGATGAAATCAAGCCATGCTTCCTTCCCTTCTCAGTTATTCTTCTGACTCTATGGACTTTACCACCATGTTCCATTGAGTGTACTTTCTCCAATTCCTACTGGTCTTTTTCTAGTCCCTTTTACGTAGTCATCGCCATTAGAAGAGAAATTATTTAAGGACTTGAATTTTCTTTCTTTTTGCTTATATTTGCATCTCCAGTACTATGGTGATGCCTGCCATATAGTAAGCATGTAATAAATGATTTTTGCTTGTATGTTGCTTGACTTAGTTATTCTGGTGGTCTCACCCCTTAGGGGCTCACCATATTGGTATTGGACTTAGTGTAGAAACCTAATTGGCTTAGCCTACTGCAGCTCAGACTTCCTGAATCCACAGATCCAGTCTCAGCCTCCTTAGTAGTAGGGGCTCTAGACCCACAGCAGGTTTACTCTAACTCCAAAGCGATTTATTGCATATTCCAAAGACTTTCTCATATAGCACAGTCAGAAGGCCTAGGTTGAAATCACAGCTCTTTTATTTATGTGGGAAAAATCATTTAACCTGCCTGAAACTCAGTTTACTCATCTGGAAAATGAAGCATTTGGATTAGTTGAACTCTAGGGTATCTTCTGGATCTAAACTGATGATCCAGGAGCATATTTCATAGTAATGTCAAGACCCCCCAGAAAAGAACAATGTCAGAAGCTTTTCTGAATCTCTGAATGGTGAGAAATTGTGGTCAAGAATATTTTTATCTACTTTCAGAGAGCAATTTCTATTAAATGTTATTGAGATGGCAGTTTCCTAGCAAATAGGCAAGTAGAAAAACACAGGATGAATTCTCCTGAAGAAATGGAACTTTGTCCAATCACCTTCCATTGAGAATATTTTTGTCTTAGGAAATACAAGTTCTCTGCTCTAGGGCTTTTACTCCAGGATGTGAAGTCATGAATGGGCTAGTGGGTTTCTGCTTTTAGAAAGTTCATTAAAAGAAGCCCACACAAACTCCTAAAATAACCACTATGTTTGGGAGTTCCTTTGGTGTTCCTTCGTCATGATCTCTGCCACAGGGAAATTCTTGAGGATGATCCAGAGTTAGCTACATTTCTGGTCAGTCTGTAAGGATATGTATAGCTGTAATTCACTGAAGCCAAGACAGAATACACTAAGACTATTCACTGTGGTGTGTTGCTGTTCCATTTGCCAGGCATGTGTGTGAGTATGACAATGGAAAAGTCCTTCCTTTGAAAGTCTTAAGAACTCTGATCACTGCAATGGCCAACCATTCTATTCGCCTCCAGAGAGAGAAGTGACGGACTTGGGATGTCTAATGAGGCATATATTTTTGGATCTGACTAATGCAAGATTTTTTCCCCTTAAATGAGTATGTTTATTACAATTTTTCTTTTTTTTTTCCAGTGGGAGGATGGGGTGGGGATATAAGGAAGAGAAAATAAAATTTTGTTAATTGAAAAAAATAAAAAAGAAAGTCGAAGAACTAGACAATTTTAAAATAAGAAAGGACCTTGGAGAATTTTTTGTTGTTCCCCCTTCTAGTTTTCTCCTCTGTAAAATGGCATTCAGAGGCAGTGTGGCTGGCAGAATAGTTAGAGGTACAGCCTTGTAGTCAGCATAGCCTAATGGAAAGAAAATTGGCTTTGGAGTTCAAAAACCCAGATTCAGATCTTACCAATGACACTGTGGGACCTTAGGTTAGTTACTTCACCTCACTGGGCCCTTGTTTCCTCCACTGTAAAATAAAATGACTGGACTAGGTAGCTTTTGAAGGTCCTTCCAGCTCCAATACCGTGATCTCATGAGTCAAGAAGACCTAGGCTCCAGCTCCTTCCTTGGATATTCCCTTTGATGTGGGGGAAAATCACCTAATCTCTCAGTGCTCCCAGTGAACTGTCTAAGATGGATTCCTAACCTTTTTTGTTTCATGAATCCTTTAGCAGTCCAGTGAAGCCTATGGGCCCTTTCTCAGAATAATGTCTTTAAATGCATAAAACAAAATACAGAGGATTACAAAGGAAGCTAATTATATTGAAATATAGTCATCAAAATATTTAAAAACAAGTCCCCACCTCAGGCCAAGAACTCCTGGCATAAGGTTATGTGAGAGATAAGCTGCCTTGACCTTCTTCACTGAATTAGGGAGTTACCATGGCAGAAGTTCCCCATGTAGATGAAACCATGGGTCCATGCCTCCTCCCCACTCACAACTCCCAGTACCGCCCAAAATGGTAATAGTTGTAAATATTCTCCCTACGTCACAGGATCAAATGAGGTTATATATATGAAAGCACTCTACCGCATCATGTCCGTTAAAAATATGAGGTGTTGTTTTATGCTATAATTATAAGGGGTGAGAAGAGGGGCTTAGAGGACAATTCAATCCAGTTTAATTCAATATGCATTTATTAAGTTACTACTGTGTGCTGCATGTGTGCTAGGCATTGGGGTCAGAAAGAAAAGGCAGCTCCCGTACTCTGAGGCAAAGGAACAGCCCTGGAAGGGGTTCCTAGAGGTCCTTTTCCTTTAGCAGGGAATATATTAGAAAGCTACTCTGCCCACGATTGGCTACGTTTCTAATTGTCTCCAGGCAAGGGAGTCTCTAACCTGGCTTTGGGTCTCGTTTCACTATGTTTACAATGAGAATTTCATTACTATTGTGATAATATGTTAACACAGTATGAATGCCTGCCTTAGCTACAGGTGAATTACAACAGATACAAAATGCATAAAAACTTGCCAGAACACTGAAACAAAATCAATCTCAATTTGTCCAACTGAAAAAAGATGTATAAAAACCATGGTTTTATTTATGTCATGAACTAGAGATAAGCAATTTGTCCTATCAGGCATTATATGTCACCACCTCCATGGGGCAGGTAGGTGGCACTTCAGATAGAGAGCTGGGCCTTGAGTCAGGAGGACTTGTATTCAAATCTGGCCTCAGACACATCCTAGATGTGTGACCCTTGGTGAGTCATTGATTGCTTCAGCTTTCTCATCTGTAAAATGGGGATAAAAATAGCATCTACCTTCTGGGGTTGTTGTGAGGATCAAATGAGAAAATACTTATAAAGTGACAGTGCCTAGTCAAGCACTATATAAATGGTTAGTATTATTATTGTGAAGACCTCTTTTTTGTTCCCTGGCCCCCTTCCACTAGATTCTTTTAGGCAAAGGCTAGATACCATTTGTTGGGGGTATTCTAGAGGGGATTCTCATTCAGGTACGGTTAGACTAGAGGGCTGCCAATGCTTCTTTCAACCCTAAGAATGTGATTATAATGGGCCTGTGATCATGGACCTCAATTTCCTCCTTTGTAAAATAGTAATAATACTATTTACACTACCTATTTTATATGGCTACTATGAGAAACACATTTCACAAACTCTAAATATAAATAGGGGATAAGGAATGGGATTGTGATTTGATTGGTTTGGGGAAATCCTAGGTAACGTAATTCCTTCTGCCAATGTAGGCTGGCACATTATGCACAACTTTTAATCCTAGACAGTTGCCTAGGGCTCTGAGAGGCTGACTCACCTAGGTTCACAAAGGCAGTGTGTATCAGAAATGGGAATGAGCACAGGTTCCTCTTTCTGAGACTGGCTTGCTGCCCAGCACCCCACATGGCCATTCAGATTTAAATGGGAATTGTTATTGTTAATATTATTATTATTAATTTCTGTCAATTCTATAATTGCTCCTGAATTCTTCCCTCTTAATCATTTTCCAAAAAAGTCAAACCCCCACTGCCAACCCCAGAACATTAAATGACTATGGAAAGGCAAATAAATTAAATCTGTTCATCTGTAAAGTACTATTGTTGTGGCAACAGTTTTTACATGGTCAACAGGGGAAAAGAAATGCAAACACTGTGATTTATTATGTGAATTACTGGGCCAATTTCTTCCCTATTTTGTACACATGAAGTTGCAGTGAGGATGAGAAATTGCCTCAAAGTAAAAAAAATGTTTTGAATGTGTGTTTTTCCTTTCAGAAGTCTCTCCTATTAATATGTAGCTTTTCCAATTAGTTAATGCCTTTGGTAATCGAAATTTACAATGTACAAATCTGTGGATGATGTTGTTTCAGATAATTTTTATACATGATTTGGAACAAAGAGCTAACGTTTTAAATATTAAGGAAAGAACACAGAAATATCTTATACATAAGAATATATACAAGCATACATGTGTTTTATACATATATCATATATATATATATATATACATATGCATATATATATGTGAGAATACAAAGTGTCCCAAAAGTTTTAGTATCATTTTAAGCTTTAAACATTAAAACTTTTGGAATTCTGTGTGTGTGTGTGTGTGTGTATGTGTGTGTGAGTGTGTATCACTTAGGAATAATACAATGGGAAACAGCACCTGAAAACATCACAAATATGTGTATATACATATGTATATGTGTGTGTTCATACATGTGTTCATGTACATATATATTGCTGTTTTTCAGTCATTTCCAACTCTTTGTGATCTCATTTGGTGTTTTCTTGGCAAGGATACTGGAGTGGTTTGCCATTTCTTTCTCCAGCTCATTTTACAGATGAGGTAACTGAGGCAAACAGGGTTAAATGACTTGCCCAGGATCACGCAACTAGTAAGTGTCTGAGCCAGATCTGAACTCAAGAGAATGAGTCTTCCTGACTCCCGGCCCTGCACCTTATCCACTGCACTACCTAGCTATCCATATGTGTGTGTATGTATGTGTATACATATACTTGCATATATATGCTCATATGAAAGATATTTCTAAGTGCTGTATTCCAATGTATATATTCCTAAATGATATACACAACCATATGTACACACACATATAGACATATATATGTGTATACATATTGTACGTATATATGTATACACTCACATGTGAAAGTTTCTTGATCAACAAGAAAGCTATCAAAGGTCCCTACTTGAAACTCCCACCTATTATTCTGGCTCCTGCTTCCTGATATGTCTTCTTATTCCATTCTACTGACCCACAGAATGTACTGCAGAACCTGATTGCCAAAGCTTTGTCAATGGGGTTCCATTAGCCTCATTACAGTTTTGGTAATCATAGCCCATTTTGGGGAAATCCATTGGAAAACTTGGCCTTGGTCACCATGGCTTCAGCATTATTTAGCTCCGTTTGTGACCTTGCTGACCTTGCTCATTATTGCTTCACTTTGCTTAAACTTTAATTGATTAACCACTTTACTGTGCTTTTCCTGTTAGTGGACATACTCATTCTATGGCTTAAAAAGCAGATGGCAATAAAGAGAAGAAGGGATGGAAAGGCCTGGTTAAGAATGTGATAAGAAACTAAAGTTACAAATTCTGATACCAATTCTGCCACTCACTCTATCATCTCTCAAGTTTATTATGATTATTATTTCTTAGTTCCACCCATTGACCCTACTAGAATACTAATTCTACTACTACTTTTAATGATGCTGACAATAATGATGATGATAATTAACATTTACTTCAATGTTTGCCAAATACTTTTATCTTATTTGATCCTCAACAAATACCCTGGGCTGTAAGAGTATCTCCTATTATTTTCACATCTCCTAAATTTTCTCCATTTTACAGATGAGGAAACTGAGGCAGAGAGAGATCAAGTGACTTGCCCAGGGTCACACGGTAAGTGTCCAGGGCTAGATTTGAATGCAGGTTTTTGTGACTCCAGGTCCAGCACTCTAACCACTGCATTTCTATTGCTTTTTATCTTTAGCATCTGGCATACTTAATAAATGCTTACTTCCTTGAACTGAATAAAAGGAAGGCATGATCATAGATAAAAGTACAGCAGCACTAAGTGGTGGAGAAGAGCATACTGGAATTTGGGTCACAAAGAAGGCATACTATATAAGCTCCTTGAGGGTAGGGACTCTCTTGCATAGTGCTGGGCACATTTTAGGCACTTTATGACTATTAAATGAATGAACTAAGGGATGTCTAGTCTTCAAGAGAAGATTCAAGGTAGGGATGGAGGATAATAGCTATCTTCAAGTATTGAAAGGGCTGTTGTATGGAAGAGGGATTAGGGAATGTTCTCCTCATTCCCAGGGCATTTAACAAGGAGGAATGGGTAAAAATTATGGTGAAGCAGTTTTGGGATTGATATAAGGGCAAACCTAGCAGTTAGAACTATGCAAAAGTAGAATGAATTGTCTCATGTGGTAGTGAGGTCCTCATCAGTGGAAGACTTCAAGGGAAAATTGGATGATTACTTTTCAGGGACATGAAAATGGAAATTATCTATAATAGAGGGATTATCTATTCTAGTATGTGTTATACTAGATGACATCTATGGTTCATCCTAATCCAGATAGTCTGTAATTCTGAATCTTGACTTTGCTACTTATTGGTGGTAGACCAATTGAACTCTCTAAGCCTCAATTTCCTGACTTATTATTAGTCAGTATTAGTATTAGACTTATTATTAGTCAGTATTAGTATTAGAATAACAATATTTGTACTATCCATTCACAGGGTGGTTCTGAGGAAAATACTTTTTAGACTGTCAAGCTCCCCACAAATGCATCTTCTTCTCCTCCTCCTCCTCCTTCTTATTTTATTAATGGCACAACTTGCCCATCCTTGCTAGGGGTGTCAGGAATAGAGATAACCATACCAGGCCAGAACCCTAATCTCTCATATGCTAGCACAATACTGTGTTGATGCTGCCTTTCTTTAATTGCTATTTGCTCCACTCTTAGAATGTCTTGGAGGAAACATAGCTTGACCCTTAACTGTTCCTATATCCCTCCTGTATCTCAGGCTAAGGTGAATTAGGTTTGAACATCCAAGTTTTCAAGTCTCCACCTCAAAGAGATAAGCATTGTCTGCCAGATGAAAGAAGATAAGAGGAATGTTTGGGAATGAGTAAAGAGGGATGGGAATATACACTAAGCATTTATGCCATGGGTGACTCATTATATGTAGAAATGGCCACTCTATTTAAAATAAACTTAAGAGAAGCTTCATCATATTAACCTTAGCACTTTACCAGGTAGGTAATGTGTGATCCCTAGCCATGTAGATAAGATGGTATAGATCTTTGACTGATATTCTCATACAAATACAACTAGGACTTATATATGTCTTGGATGACCATTCCATCAGTATCAACTGAAAGTACAAATGACAGACAGTATTGATCTACTAAGCCAGAAGAATGATCACAGTTCTCATTTTCCTTTTCTAAGTTGGTGAAAATAAAAGATGACAAAATTCAGTAAATTTTCTTTTACTCAATGGACCCCAACACCGGGAATATTAGCTCCAGTGAAGAAGAGAGAATTTGGGCTGAAGAACACCTGTAGAGGTGTTGGTTGGGAGGAACAATCAGAAGTCACCAAAAATGGTTTATGGACTATAGGAGTCCAGGAATATATATCAACCTACCAGCATTTATTAAATGCCCATTAGGTGCCAGAAAGTAAAATAGTCCTTGCCTTCAAGGAACTAACATTTGGAGACAACACACATCTTTAGAGGTACCTACAAAGTACAGAAAGTAGATATAAGACAACTTCAATCAAATAACAAGAGAATTTGAGAATTGTTAGGGAGTTAGCCGCCATCTATTCCAACCACTATACAAACTTTGGTAGTGAAAACCCTAGCAGTTAACTGAGGCCAAAGAAGGCTCATGTGGAAGGTAAGTGGCATTTAAGCTATCCTAAAGGAAATCAGGAATTCTAAGAGGGAGCCATGACAAGAGAAACAGACTAAGCATGAGTCACAACCAGTGAGTACAAAGAGCTGTCCCTGAGGCACCTCAAAAGATTATTTAGTCCACCTCACTCACTTGACAGATGAGGAAACTGAGACTTAGATAGAAGAGATGACTTGTCCAAATAATTGTCACAGACAGTAAACAGCAGACCAAGGATTTGGAACATGGTCCTCTAGCTCCAAATGTAATTCTCTTTCTACTACATAATGTTAAAGAAAGATAGGAAATAAGGGACCACAGCAAGCAAAGGTTCCTTATTAACCAATACGGCTACTAGAATCCACGAAGATACTCATTGTGAGTGGATTTTTGGAAAACAATGAAGTTCCTATTTTAAAGTCCATGCGGCCAGAAAATTACTGCTTCCATCTGGTATCCTCACATTGCGGTTGGAAACCCACATTGATGAGGGGAGACAAGACAGTGAAGATGAATAGCAGCTCTCATCCATTTGCTTTGCCTCTCCTGTGGCTTCCACTTCTGGGTTTAGTGTAAACATCCACTCCGCAAGAAGGGCAGAGGTGAAATCCTACTTAGAGAAATGATCCTGTCTTTGCAGTCTCTATTGATAGAATAGAGCTCCAATAAGCTCCAATTCTTGTGATCCCTTTTGGGGTTTTCTTGGCAGAGATACTGAGTGGCTTGCCACTTCCTTCTCCAGCTCACTTTACAGATGGGGAAACTGAGGCAAACGGAGTTAAGTGACTTAACCAGGGTCACACAGCTAGTAAGAGGCCGGATTTGAACTCAAGTTTTCCTGACTCCAGGACTGGTGCTCACCTAGCTACCTCTGGGGACAAAGGCTGTTTATTTTTGTCTTTGTATCCCCCCAGTGCTTAGCACAGTTCTGGTACATACTAGGTGCTAAACGCATGCTTTTTTATTCATTGATTGGGGTTATAATCAAAGTCTAGAATGATTGATGAATCCTTCAGTTAAAGAGTGATGGATTTTGAGTCAAAGAATCTGGATCTAAATTTTATTCTACTTACTTTGTATGTGACCTTGGACAAGTCCCCTAACTTCTCAGAGTTTCCTCATCTGGAAAATTAAGGGGTTGGACTGATTGGCATTTAAGTTCCCTTCTAGTTCTTAATCTAGGATTACTAAGCAACTAGGTGTCACAATAGAAAGAGTGTTGGAATTAGGAAGATTTGCATTCAAATCCCGGGGACTCAATTTCTCTGAGCCTCAGTTACTAATATGTAAAATGGAGATAATGATAGTACCCACCTCCCAATGTTGCTGAAAGGATAAAATGAGATAATATGTAAAGTCTTTGTAAACTTTTAAGTGATACATAGATGCTAGCTATTATTATTATTGTTATTATTATTATTATTTTATACATTTGGATTTATTTAGCATTTTATTTGTCTAGCTTGTAGCTCTTACAATTCTGTTTTCCCTTCAATTACTAGATCATCATCTAGTTCTCTCCCATATTCCATAGGCATATCCCAGGGTTCTCTACTTGGGCTCCTATTCTTCTCTCTCTCTCTCTCCATTCTCTTTTTTTCTTGGTGATCGCATCAGATTCCACATATTCCATTATTATCCTTTATTCTAAATACTTCCAAATCTACATAATCTACATATCCATTCCTGATATTTCTCTGGAACTTCAGTTCCATATTATAAAATGCATGCATGTCCCATAGGAACTTCAAACTTAATGTACCCTCCAAAAGGACGCATTATCTTTCCCCCCAAAACGATCTCTTTTCCTGACTTTCCTATTTATATCAAATGCTCTTTTGCCTTTCCAATAATCTAGGTTCACAACAGTCATCCTAGACATTTTCTTTTTAGGTCCTCAAGTACAGCCCTTTGACTGAATCCAAACTTCACAGAACAAATTTGTTCTGAGGCTACAGGTTCCCCAAGCCTGTCAAAACCCTTCATATCCAATCACTTGTGAAGTCCTATTGATTGAGCATCTTTAACATTCCTCGTATCTGTCTCCTTATCTCAACTTTCATGGCTACCACCTTGGGTTTGGCCCTCACCATCTCTCACATGAAATCATTCTATTCTCTTTTGTCATATACACAATTTCCTAATTAATATTAGTAAAGCACAATGCTGAGCATTTGAAGAAGTTTCAATGGCTCCCTATGACCACTAGGACAAAAATAACAACAGTTAACATTTATATAGTACTTTAAGAACTTCAGAGCACTATAGAAATATTATTTCATTTTATCCTCACAACAGCCTTGGGAGATAAGTACTATTATTCATCTCACTCTGTAGATTAGTAAACTGAAGTTTTAAGTGACTTACCCAGGTTTACACAGGAAATTTCTAATGCTGGATTTGACACCAAGTTTTTCTGATTCAAAGTCCAAGATTCTATCTATTATGTCACCTACCTGTCTCTGGCATTTAAGGCCCTTTACAAGATGGCTCCTAATTAACTTTCTAGACTGATTTCAAGTCATTTCCCTCATCATTCTATATTCCAGCCAAAATGGCTTACTTACTCTTCTCTGCTCAAGACATCCCACCTTCCAACACGGGGGCTTTGCACTGGTTATTCCCTTGTCTGGGATGCGTCTTCACCTCTGCCTCATAGAATTCCCACCTTCATTTAAGACTCAGTTAAAGGATTATCTCCTAAAAGAGGTTTTACTTACCCTGTGAGCACTTTTTTGCTCTCTAGTCATTTCAGTTCTGTCCAACCCTTTGTGACTCCATTTGGGGTTTTCCTGGCAAACATATAGGAGTGGTTTGCCATTTCCTTCTCCAGATCATTTTACAGATGAGGAAATTGAGGCTAACAGGGTTACATGACTTGAACAGGGCCTGTCTGAGGTCAGTTTTGAACTCAGGAAAATGAGTCTTCTTGACTTCAGGCCCAGAACTCTATCCATTGTGCCATCTAGCAGTCCCTTAGCATTTTACTACCCATCTATTTTGGATGTATTGCATATATTTTATATCTTCCTATCTTTGTATGTGCCCACCACTTTCCAACCCCTGTGTAAGATTCTTGAGGACAGTAAGCTGGGGAAGAAGTCAACATGAGAGAAGCTGGCAGTCTCATCACGTTGGCTTCTTCCCAGAGTGTTATCCTTTATTAATATGAAGTGAGGTTGGCATCTTCCATCTTCTCTCTAGAAGGTGGAAGCCAGAAGCACCTAAAGCAACCACAGAGCCTAAAAAGTCTCAAAAGAGTCAACAAAATTGAAGAGACTCAAGGAAACTGAAGCATTTTCTTGCCTCTAGCTCTCACTCCACTCTGCCCCTCATGCTGGTACAGGGCATTGATCTCCACCAATGAGGAGATAGTCCCATACCAATGGACTCTGGGACTTGGGTTACATATTCCAGATCCTAGCACACTACATAGTAAATAATAGATGCTCACTTGATGCTTCACAAATTGGATTGACTTCATCTCACTTTCAGGATTTGGAATTGTTCATTGATCATGAAGAGGGTAAGTAATAGAGGAGGGTAGAGGCTCAAATCCATCAGCATAATTTTTTTTGTTATGAGCTCTGGCAATATACTTCATGGGAAAGGAGATTAAAGTTACTTTTATATACCCAAATTGAAGGTTTTCAATTATTTCATTTATAATCCCTCACCCCCATAAAGATAATTTATGAAGCATTGTCAGTAACTATAAAACAAGGCTTATATTTTCTTCTTAGTCTGTTGGACCAAAGTCTGGTTGAATTTTTTTCCCCTGTGGGGATCAAAGAAAAAGGAACTGCTAAGGATCCTGGAGCATTTAGAAAGATCTCAAATATCTATAAAGTGTACCTAATTGTTAATGCTTACTTGTCTTAACATCTTGCTTGCCATATCTGAATGTTGAATGATTACTTTTAAAAAGCAAAGTGAAGTTGTCAAGTATTTCTATAAATATTATATGCAACTCAAGAAATTCTACCTAATAACTCTAAGGAGACTGCTAATAACCATAATTATAACTGTCAAGAAGTACTTAGAGGAATGTTTTAAAATTGTTTTCTAATAGAGTGCAATATGAAAATCATACACATTTATCATATATATAGATATGCAGATGTATATGTATTATAGAGGTGTGCAAATCTGCTTGTATAGATAGATACACAGATACATTTATATACACATATACATATACATACACATATATGTACCCTGCCTCTGGCATTTAAGGCTCTTTGCAAGATGACTCCAAATTAACTTTCTGGACTGATTTCAAGTTATTTCCCCTCATCATTCTATATTAGTATTATTATTAGGATGCTAAATTCATATTAAATTATTTAGATATATACATATGCATATTATATGTGTTTATATATACATATATATTACATTGTATATACATTATATTATCATTTCACCAGTGTAGCAGGGTGAATAGAGGATTGGCTTTAGAGACAGTAATGCCAGAATTCAAGTCCTGCCCTCCTTGAAGGTGGGAACTATCTTTTGCCTTTTTTTGTATCCTAGCACTTAGCACAGTGCCTGGCACGTAGAAGGCATTTAATAAATTGATTGACTGATAGATACCACCTGTGTGAGCAAGGACAACTCTCTTAACCTCTTGCCTTAGCTGAATGAACCTCTATGAGGCTCCATTGTCCAGGAATTGGAGAAATTCACTGGTGGAGAGTATTTCCACATTTTGAGTTCCTTATCTGGCTAAAATCTCAGGTCTAGACCACAAAAAAGATTAAAACAACAACAAAAAGTGCCTTCTATTATAAAGGACATGTTGGATCTGGGGTCAAAAGCTGGTTCAAATCCTGATTAACTTTACTACCTCCAAGACCTCGAACAAGAACTAATGCTATCTAGAACCTGTTCTACATCTGAATTTTAGACCATGGTAATAATAACAATAAATAGCACTTTTAAAGGGTTTACAAATGCTATCTCATTTTATCCTCGCAACAGACTTAGGAGGTAGGTGCTATTATTGGTCCCATTTTATGGATGAGGAAACAGGCAGATAAAGGTCAAGTGACTTGCCCAGGGTCACGTTGCTAGTAAGTCTGAGGCAGGATTTGAACTCAAATCTTCCTGACTTCAGGTCCAACAATCTTATAGACTGCTTCATGTGTTATTCTGTGAGTGTAACTATCTATAACAAAACATGAATAATGGCCCCAATTCAGAATAATAAATTTTAGATTTTAGTAAATAAGATATGATGATAATGAATCATGCTGGGTTGTACCAAGCATGGCCACAGTTTCAGAAGTTTTCCACCAAGAGTTGCATCAGAATTTTTTACTCTCATTTCTGCAGTTGGCAGAAATCATGCCAAGTGCAACAAAACCTCTTTCATTTTCTGTGCTCTTAGGAGAGAATCGTTCAAAGAAAAACAAACCTCATTAATCATTTTTGTCCTTTACCATGAAATAGAATGTATACCTTTTCCCATTAAAATTCAAATAATTGGATCTCAAATGTTGTTTTGACATTAGAGAGCATTTATTCTAATCCCTTTCTTTTACAGATGAGAAAACTGAAGCTATGAAAGGTTTAAGTGACTTGTCATCCAAGGTTCCATGGTTAGTTGGTGGCAAAACTGTAACCAGAGTTTGAGTCTCCCATAGATTTTTTCTTATTGAATCAAAATTTTAAAAATCCTTTCAAGAATGTGTTATGATAGGACTTTCTGAGAATAAAAGAAAGCATTTTTGAAGCAAGAAAGGAATATTTTATGGCAAAGGCTTTGAGGTTTTGGATCAGAGGTCAGAGAATGAAATTGACTTTACTAAGACAGCAAAGGGGAAAAAATGGTTGCACCAGTGTCTGTTTTTAATTTTAAATGTATCTTGTCATTTGGAGGTCTTATACAAATATCTCCATGTCAGTATTTGAGAGGATCTTATAGAAGATGTTGCCACTGTACAGTGGGAATCCAGATGAAACTGTTCTCTTATTTTTAAAATAAAATTTACAATTTAAAATAAAATTATTTTACTTGTAAAATAAAATTTACAATTTAAAATAAAATTATTTTACTTTTAAATTAAAACAACATCATTTGAATGCTATTTGAAATTCATTGAAAGTCTTGAGAATTATTATTTCTGGAAACACTAATTTCAAATAATTAAAAAAAAGAAACTTGATAAGTTAACCTCAGTAGTAGATAAAGATTTTTAGAAGAATGGCAATATCCTTACTCTGAAAGTGGGTTCATTTCCCCTACTATCATGTATGTACTTATAGTCTGAGTGATACAGGTGCTTCTGAGAGTTTGGTTGGATTACGGTGGGGGCAGGGAGCTATAGTTTACCTGGCCAGTTATGTAACTTTACAAAATGTTATATCAACAACAACAACAACAACAACAACAACAACAACAACAACAACAACA
>NW_020950062.1:5736527-5749391 GCF_900497805.2 Vombatus ursinus | reverse complement strand
CAACAACAACAACAACAACAACAACAACAACAACAACAACAACAACAACAAAACACTTGAGCATGTCTCCTCAATAAAAACGTAAAAACTAACAAATTCTTGACCATGTGTGTTCACAAGTTAAGGCACTACAGCATAAATCATCAGTGTCCAAGCATGTGATAAAGGGGGCTCATTAAGGCATGTGGTTTAGTAATACTTTGTACAGATATTCTTATCCCAAAGAATGTCTAACTCTTTTTTTTTATGCTTTCTGTGCTTCTTGCCCCCAAAATATTCTGTCAGCCAGTTCCAAAAGCTAATTACAGGTCATGTAAAAATACCATACTTGTATCTATTTCAAGTATACCATACCTAGCTTCATTTTTTTCATAGATAGTTCACAGATGTTGCTGGTATTGTAACTACCTCTTGCAGTTGTGGGCCATTGTGTTTTAACTCAAACTGATTGACACTGGAGTTTGTACTGGCTTGGAAGCCATTGCCAAGGCCTTGATGGACTCTTACATCAGCATGCAGCAGTAACAACAGCAAGACAACAGCTCCATCCCCTCTTTGTTGATAAAAACCAAGGGATAAGGAAGGGGAGTGGTTTGGTCTAGTTATGAGTATTGTCCAGACATAGATTTCTGTTGTCTTTACCATCTTCCCAGAGGTGCAATCTTAAAGAATGGGGACAGATCACAGGATAATGGTTTATGGCTGGAAGATGTATTATAGTATATACTGGTTTTGTTTTAATGTACCCACTAAAAGAACTGGGAACAAGATGTTGGTTTCCTGGTTGACAGTCCATTAGTCTGGGCATTGAATGAGCCCTGGTCTTGGTGTCAGAAGACTTGAGTCAGGGGCCTGTCTACGGGATTGACTCTATAACCTTACATAGTTTTTATGTGTTGTTCTCCCTGTTAAAATATGAGCTCCTTGAGGGGACAGATCTCATCACTGCCTTTCTTTGTATCCTCAGCACTTAGTATAGAGTCTGGCACATAGTAGGTATACAAATAATACTTGTTGACTGCTTACTGACCTTGGGTAAGTCACAACTTCTCAGACCCTCAATCTCTCCATTCATTAAATGAGAAAAACACTGCTTTTACTGCCCTGTCTTACAGAGTTATTATGAGCAGTCTATGTAATTTTTAAAGGACTACTTATATAAATATGAGTTGTAAAGTTCTCTTACATGCTTGTTGTGAAGAAAGTGCTGTATAAACTTCATCATCACCACAATTATCATTGTTATTTTTATTATGTGCCATTCTCTCGTTAGCTCAATCTACAACACAGAAGTCTATATATCTCTCTATATGTAGCAAGGATGGTTCCTGAAAAGTTGCCAATGAAGTAAAGCATTATCAATGGTGCTTGAGTAATGCTCTGCTTATGTTAAGTTATAATTTCTCCTTTAGGAACACATCTCTAATTTTTAAAAATGTAAGTCAATGGGAAAATAGAGTTCAATATATGGACCTGTACCTAACAGGCATCTTTTCAGTAATGCAACTATTTTTTTTTTGACTGACCTGTCAGTACATAGACTCTGTAATTTGCAGTGCCACTACCTAAGGGTACCACAGAATTCCATAATTGAGTATCCAGATACTGTATACTGAATCCATTTCTTACTTTATTAATTCCATAATATTGACATTTCTCATATGGAGTTGTTCCCTGGAGGGAAGAAATGGCATTACTCAGACCAGATGGTGACCCTGGAAGCCTTTCTCAAATGACCTTCCAAAGGGAAGGTAATTAAAAACGGGGCTAGATTGACAGCAGGAGTGAAGTCAGGAGTCACCAGAATCATTGGTGCTATCTTTTGACAAGAAAGACCTAAGAGATGGTGCTTGAGGTAGGAAACTGGAGAACGTTAGAGTTAAAACAGGCTTTATAGGTCATTGGGTCCAACCTCTTCATTTTGCAGATGAGGAAACTGAGACCCAGAGGGATGAGGTGACTTGCTCACACATGTGCAGTTAAGGAAGTTAAGATTTATTTTTCTTGCGAGAAGGCAACTAAGTCACTGGTCTCCAGCTTTTAAGCCTGTCTCAACCCTTTGTTTAGAGAATGTGCCTTATTTCTCTTTCTGTCTTTTCCAGAGCTCTGCATGTATAAGTTTCTTTTCCCTCTGTCAGGCTTTTGATTTCACATATGTGGGAAGGTCCCACTAACCAACTTCCTCTATCAATGTACATTCTTACCTTTTTTGTAACTCAGGAGGGTTTCAGTGACTTATTTTCCTCAGAGTCATATAGTCAGGGCTAAAACTCACATCTTCACTTAGAGACCAATATTCCCTTCATTATGACACACTGACTCTCAAGTAAGTATATACCTTATCAATGCCTGATGAATGCATTAATGGACTGTGGGAGCCTGATTACTGACTGATTCTCTCTTAAGTTCTCTATATAATGGGGTCAATAATGTAGGACATTATAGCATGGGCTAGTGGGTCAGAGAGATTAAATTAAAAACAGTAAATAGTGATTAAGTGCCTTTTATATGCAAAGCACTCTGGGTACAAGAAGAAAGAGATTTAGCTTACCGTTTGAAAGATATGGCAATTTCTCACTCTAGGAATGCCAAAGAAACCCATCTCGCTGAAACATATGTGGAAGAGCCTAGTATATTAATCAATCACCTGGTAAATTTCACACAAGTATGCAGGCTTGTCATTCAGGCTGCACAGAAAAGGCATAAGGACCTAACCAGTATGACCAGGTGAAGCCTAGATTAACCCAAATGTGTATATGTGTGTATGATATAATGCACGCCCATATCCATAAACACATACACACACATAATTATACATACATACTCCTGTATATTGTAAATACATGTCTATATATATATGTGCATGTGTATGTATGCATATATTTATATGTGTGTATATGTGCACATATATACACACATACTTTCCTTTCTCTTTAAATTTTGACTAGCTAGCTGAGGAAAAGTGCAGTAAGAATTCTGATCTTGGAATCAACAGCTATCCCTAACCCAATGAATTTTCCCTTACCTTTGGCTACAGGCAATTAGGTAGGGTAATGGCTAGATAGAGGGCTGGCCTTTGAGTCAGGGAGACATGAGTGTGAATCCCACCTCAGACATCTATTGGTTGTATGACCCTGGGCAAGTCACTTAATCTAGCTTAGCCTCAGTTTTCCCATATGTCAAAAGAAGATGCTTATAATAGTACCCTCCTCTCAGAATTGTTATAAGGATCAAAGGAGAATGTGTGAGTGTATAACTTCTTTCTTTTGCAAACCTTAAAGCAATGTATAAATGGTAGCTCTATGATCAGTTTCTGTTTGAACACCTCCAGTGATGAGAAAGTCTCTGATACATCATTAAACTCGTTATCTATGCAAGGTTATTTTGAATGCAAAAAAAGAGAGACTCTGTTGACATCTGCTATACTTCCAACACAAAGGTTCCATGATTTGATAAACCACTATTGGATAATGGGATGCTAAAAAAATAATGCCTTTTTTAGAATGTTTTCAGCAAGGGAAGAAAGCAGGCAGGGGGTTAAGAGTAGCTAAAAGCAAAACCCAGCAGGCTAAATATCTGTACAACTACAAAAATGTTAGCTGATGTCTTTGGTACAGCTGCTTGCTAGCACTCACTGGGTTGAACATCTTGGCAAGAAAGTTTAATTCTTCAGCTAATGGTATTTGGCTGCTGTGGTTTTAGCTGAACTAGTGAATTTAAAGTCTGTATTACAATGAAAAAAAATGCCTGGAAGGTTGCTAGGTACAGGTATATAATCTATTTTTACATGTACTTTGTCCACACATTTCTATGTTCTCTCTCAAAAAAAGGTAAGTAAATAAATGAATCCAACCACACAAATAAACCAAAAATCCCCAAAGGGTGGCACCATCTTTACTACCTACATCAGAGAGGCAACCCAGAGAAAAACATCACACACACAGAAACCCTATGATCATGAGTTCATGAGGCAAACACAAAGGTTAATTCTGAGGGTTCAATGGATGCCACTGGTGCCAGGTAAAAGCCAAGCCTTTTACTTCCCATCAACTAGCTCAAACTCAGTTGCAGATTAGGATAATACAAATCAAACCACCAATTTCACATTCAAACATGTAGGACATGATCTGGTATTGTTAGCAGTATGTCCAGGGAAGCCAAACTCTACAACACAGTGATTAGCCCTGCAGGGAAGCCGTATTACCCCTTTGCCATCATTGCCTCATGTGCATGCTGAACTTTAGTTCAGTGGAAAGAAAGCTGTATTGGTAATTAAAGGAACTAGATTTGAATCTCAACTCTGACACTGAACACATATGTGACCTCAGTCAAGTCACTAAAAGCCTCTGTTTCCTGATCTGCAAAATGGGGGAGGTGGGTTGGGTCAAATACCTTCTGAGGTCTTCTCACACTTTCCCAAGAGTATCTCTCCCACATCTATATCTTTACTCATGCCATTCTCTTCCACTCCCTGCTTTGCTGCCTAAAATCTGCCCTGATCATACTTGTTTAGGTCCTTATGCCTTTTCTATGCAGACCGAATGACAACCTGCACACTCGTGTGAAATTTACCCAGTGATTGGTTAATACGCTTGCCGTTTCCATATAAGTATCAGCATGATGGCCTTCTTCAGCAATGCCAGAGTGAAAAATTGTCTCCTAGGCCATATTTTTCAAATGCTAAACTCAGTCTCTTTTTGCACTCAAAGTGCCTTGCACATAATAGACACTTAATACATGTTTACTGTTTTTAATTTAATTTCTCTGACCCAACCAACCTATGCTACAATGCTCAATTTCAGTTTTGTTGTTCAATCATATCTGACTCTTCATGACTCCGTTTAGGGTTTTCTTGGTAAAGATACTGGAATGGTTTGCCATTTCCTTCTCCATCTCACTTTACAGACGAGGAAACTGAGGCTAATAGGGTTAAATGACTTGCAATTAGTAAGTGTCCAAGGCAAGAATTGAACTCAGGAAGATGAATTTTCCTGACTTTAGGCCCAGTACTCCATCCACTGTGCCGCTTAGCTACCCGGTACTTTTACACATATTAAATCATTTGGTCCTTACAACAACCCTATGAGGTACACACTGTTATTTTCCCTATTTTACAATAAGGAAATTAAAGCTGAGAGGTTATGACTTATCCAATGTCATATAGCTGGTAAGTATCTGAGTCATGATTTTAATTCAGACCTTCCAAGCTTCAAGTCCCACAAGCTATTCTAATTAGGCAAATCATTTAACCTCTGAAGGTCAGTCAGTTCTCTAAGATTGTATAGCTTTTGTACTAGAATGAGGGTCATGTTTTATACAGCTTTGTATCTCTTCTCAATGCCTCACACATAGTGGGTGCTTAACAACTACTTGTTACACCCAGGAATGGATGAGAGGAGATGTGTAAGCACAAAGTAGGCCTTCCTATTTTTTTTTTTTACCAAAATGATAAATTGAACTTCAGAAAATAAAAGATTGTAAAGTCAGAGCTGGAAGGGATCCTAAAGGCCATTTGATCCAACCTTCTTGTTTTACAGATTAAAAATTTTATTTTTCTAATCTGGAATGCTGTCTATATTCAGCATGATCTAATTTCTTTTATCTTGATCACATAATTTATCATCTAAAGCAAAGTATCATTTATTCATGTATATAACTGCATCTATACCTACCTCCCACTACTATAGTGCCTATTACCTCAGTATTACATACCTTAAAGTTTTTAGTCTGCAATATGGGCTAGGGGATAGGACTATACTACCAGAATACTTATACTAGCTTGAAACATACAGAAATAACGGGCATCTGGCACTAGATAAGAATTAAGTAATTGTTTACAGCCTGGTGACCAATTTGACTTTCTTTCATAATTTTGTTATTTTTTTTATGCTTTCCATATCCCAGAAACTTCCTGGAAGCCTACACAAGCTGCCATTCACTCTTTGTGGGCTAGAGGTTATAATTTATGTAGCCATCTCAACAAGTCCAAAACCCTTCTGTGGTTTAAATATTTGTTTTTGTAGCTTTATGTAGCAGTAAACGTCTACTTCATATCTAGGTGGACATTAGACGTCAGGGAAATATAAGACTAAGTCAGTGCTTGTATAATTACTTATTTGTGAGTGCTATTATCATGACTGGGAAAATTATTTTAATAGCTATAGAAGGACTCACGCTAGAAGTGAAAATCGAATCCTGTACAATATTGTACAGCACTTAATAATGAATAAGTCAAAGTGTATTTAACAACATGCGATATTTTCCTCTATATGTTATTGATGAAATTATATCATTTTTAAAAAATGAAAGTTCTGATTATCAGACCAATTTCACAGTTATTAAATGTCTGATCACCACAGGCTCATAGATTTAAAGTTGAAAAGACAACTAAGAGTCATCTACTCCATCCCCATCATTTTACAGATGAGGAAATTGAGGCCCAGAGAGATTTGCCCCAAGAACACTCAAGTGGCATGGCAGAATTGAGATTTAAACACAGACTTCTGATTACAAATTTAACAGTTCCTCCACTGTATACCCATCAGGTTGCACAATCTTTCCTGTGGTGCAATATATGAAACAAACCAGCTCCAGTTTGAATGAAATGGAAAGTTACATTTATTGATGCAAACATTCAAGCTATTGCCTAATAATAATCTCTAAAAATAATTGTTCTAATACAGACATTCATGGAGTGCTTTAATATTTACAAAAACTGCTTAGAACAACTCAGCAAATTAAGTACCACAAGTTTGATATCCCCATTTTACAGATGGGAAAACTAAGATGAAGTGGCTGACCCAAGATGGGATTTAAAGGCCGTTTTCAAGGCTTCAGTGCAGCCAGCTTTTCACTACAAAGTCTTGCCTTCAACCTTGTGCTAGCTCTCCTGGGCCATAAGCAGGTGTGGGTAAAGAATATACTTAATATAAGACTCCATGGCCTTATTAATCATATCCTTGAGGGGAAGGACATAGGACACATGTGACAAAGGGAGCCCATAAGAGTCTGACTGCCCAGGAGAAAGAATCATTTTGGTTAAAAAACAAAAATGTGAAAATAACTTTAAAAGTCTTCGATGTTCTAAACCTGTTTTGTGTCATGGCCCCCACTGGCGATCTGGCGACATCCATGTATTCTTCAGAATCAAGATTTTAAATGCATAAGATAAAATATATAAGATTACATAGGAAACCAATTATATTGAAATGCAGTTATCAAACTATTAAAGAAAGTAAGTTCATGCACCCCAGGTTAAAGATCCCTAGGGAAGCAACTTTTTCACCTTCTATATTTCCCAAAGTTCGATGTCATGGGGAATGAGAAAGGACATCGATGATGCCGTGATTCTGGCTCTGTGACCTTGTAAATCCAGTGTACAAGCCTGACCCAAATCCCCTCTGCCCCAAGGCCCGGGGCGACCGGTGCAGAGAAGGGGACACGCCGTACCCTGAATCGCAGGCAGCTAGAGCCTGGATCTCCCTCAGTTGCTGGACTTACCACAAGCGTGCAGCAGAGGAACTTGTTCATTGTGGTCTCTAGGGAAACCCCGGGAGCTGGGAAGGCAGACAGAGAGTGGAGGGAGGGAGCGCTCTCTCGCTCGCTCACTCGCGTCTCCTTCTGGATGGTGCTGACATCCCCCCAACATTACCCAGGCACTTATATACAGAGCCTCCTACAACAGGAAGTATTGCCTCCGCTTTGATCTCACTCTCTGCCCGTGACCAAACTTTGAGCTTTTCTTTTTTAGGAAGGGGGGGGGAGGAGGAGAAGAAGGTGGAAGGGGAAAGGGGAGGTGGTTAACTCTTTCAGTGCGGAGGCTCAGAGAGTGACCCAGAAGTGTGGAGAAAGGGGTGGAAAGAAAGTCTGAGCGGGGCGGAGGTGGGGGGGGGGGGAAGAAAGAAAAAAAAAAAGAAAAATAAATAAAACCACTGACTAGGCTGCGCACATGGGGCGGCAGCTGTCTGGGGACAGGCTGTGAGCCATCCCTGTCCTTTCCCGGAGAAAGCCTGGCAGCTGCTTCTAAAGGCGGGCGCGCCCAGAGTGTTTTCCCATTGCACGCGCTGAACAGAGATGTCAAAAATCCCACCCAGCCTGCGCGCATTGCTTTGGATTCCTCCAATCCCCTACCCGCTGAATTTCCACCTCTAAGGCCAGGGAATTCTGCACTGACCCGTCGCACCGAGGAAGCATGTTGGATCCCAGGACTGTGGTTGGTTTGGGGAAAGAGTAAGGTTCTAGACAGACACTGTGTGAAGGAAAGCAGCAAGTTTCTCTCTTTCTTCCCACCCCCATCACATTTTCAGTTTACTGTCACTAACTACATGGTACCTGTTCATAGATTCAGAGGAAGAAGAGTTGATTTAGTCCAATACTTCTCATTTAACAGATAAGGAAACTGAGGCGCAGGGCATCAACCAGGTGAAGTGAAAAGTATATAACCTAGGGGTAATGATTTTTTTTTTACTTGATAAATTGTTTCTATATGGTTGATTCAATATAGTCCCGTGTATTTTATTTTATGCATTCAACCTTATTCTGAGAAGGGCTCAATGGGATTCACCAGACCAGAAGGGGTTCAGACCAAAAGGTTAAAAACCCCTGATCTAGTCCAAACTTCTCATTTTGCAGATGAGGAAACTGAGGCCCAGAGAAAGTAATTGTTTGTCCTAGGCTACAAAGAATCTGATCTAGAATCAGTGACTTGTGTTCATATCCTTCACACGGTGTTTGCTACCTTTGCGACCTTGATCAAGATGTTTGACCTCTCTGGGCCCAAGTTTCCTCATTTGTAAAATGCAGAGGTTGCTGTAGATGGTCTCTGAGGTTATTAACCTCCCCCAGTTTGCAGGTGAGGAAACTGAAGGGCAGAGAAATCAAGAATCTTGATCAACATCACACAGATAGTGGCAGAGTCAGGATTAGAACCCAGGTCTATTGACTCCAAATCCAGTGTTCATGACTTGCATTGTCACCCAGATAATAAATATCATCTGACTCCAAATCCTGGTTTATTTATATTACACCTTGGTGCCTCTTGAGGAAGCCTTGCCTCTCTATAAGTCAAGAGAGATCCAGGGAATTATTATGTATCATAGAAATATATCTAAGAAAAGCAAAGCTTCCTACCACACCTGCAGTACTCTTTGACTTTGGTCTGTTGTGGAGAAGCAACATTCAAGCATGTAGCTGAGTCAACATAAGTTAAATAGGCACAGTCTCTGGCAACCTAAGAGCTTACAATTTTCAGGCACTCCCAGGTGCTAGCAGGGTAGCACAATGTATAATGTCGTTTTGGTCTTCAGCCTACACCCTTCGGTGTACATATATGCTATACAGCCCTTGGTATGTATAACAAACATGCCCACCTTAACAGTAGGAAGAAAAGTCTTTGCTTAATATCAGTATTACTTGGGGGGTGGGGGGAGAAGGAAGGCCAAAAGATCTGTTTAGCATGATTGGGAAATTACAACACATGGGGGGGGGGGGTGGCAAGGTGAGGTTCAGGCTTCTGGGAAGAACTTCCTTATCCTTCCCTCCCACCCACCCCCATCTAAATATCCCAGGTATCCCAACACTCATCAGATTTTCCTACTCCTCCAATGGGCAAGTTTCTGTGGTGGAGTGTCAAGAAAATGCTTTGGGACAATATCTAATTGTCATTCATACAAAAACATTTATTGATAGAGAAGCTGGCTACAATCTGTGTTTACCATCAGATTCCACAAACTTGCTGCATGCTCCACATGGATGAGATGCTGTCCTGGGGCTGGTTTGTTACCCTTTCATATCCAGAGTCAGGTCCTGTGATATCTCCGTGTTCTCTCCTTTTTCAAATATTAACCACCGCTAACATTTGGACAAGTGGTAATTTAAGATTTAGAGTCCTCAAGAGAGGAACTTCATTTGCTTAGATCTGACTGTATAACACCAACCAACCTCATAGGGATAGGAATATTTGTGATGTTATTGATGCAAATACCTGAAAGTATGGACAGATTTTGATTGTAAATATTACATCTAGGAAACTCAATCTTCTAATAAGAATATGAGGAGGCAAGGAAGTAATGAGTCAGAAGCAGAGCAGGTATATTTATAGCTGTTGGTTTTCTCTTATTTATTAATTTTTGCTGAACTTTGTTACTAGCAAGCATTTTAATTGCTTGTCCATCACAGCAATGTCATTGTGATAAGAAAGCCTTTGATTTTAGGAAATTGTATTTTTTTTAATTTTTTTTTTTTTTTAGGTAATTGGGGTTAAGTGACCTGCCAGGGTCATCCAGCTAGTTAGTGTCAAGTGTTTTGTCTGAGGCCAGATTTGAACTCAGGTCCTCCTGACTTCAGGGCCAGTGCTCTATCCACTGCGCCACCTCGCTGCCCCGGAATTTATATTTTAAGAAAAGAAATAAATGTATTTGCTCCATCCCCACTGGTAACTTATGGGAAATTCTTCCTTTTTTTTTCCAAAGGCTGAGGGAAAGGGAGTTTATACTTAATAATAATAACAAATTACACAACATTTTAAGGTTTTCAAAGTGTTTTACCTATATCATCTCATTTTATCCTCACAACACTATGAGGTAGGTACTATTATTATCCCCATTTTACCGATGATGAAACTAAGACTGATTTGGCAGGAGTCACACTGGTAAGTGTCTGAGGCACAACTTGAACTGAGGTTGTACTAAATCCTCAACTCTGTCATGTTGCCTCTCAAAGTCAGCTCTCAATAAAAGCTATGTGTTAATTTTTTATCATCTAAGTTATATGATTTGTTTTCTCTCTCCTGCTGACACAGCACCCAAGCCAGAGTATTAAAGGAGTCTCAAAGACAGGTTTCCATCGTTCCTTTCAAGCAGTGTAGCTGTGTACATTCTATCCCTCCTGATTGGGTGAGGCTGTTTGCCAGAGCTAATAGGGGAAAGGGAAGTCAATGCATTTGGGGAGCAAAGTTCCTAAGTGTAAGATTTCAATTATAGTAAATAAAATAGAGACTGGTCACCAGAAAACCATCTGTAGAACCTGTTGCACACGTAAAGCTTTGTGATATTTGCTCATGGTACTTTTATATAAGGAAGCTGGAGAATAGAGAACAAACAAATATAGAGGGGGTGGTTCTGTGATTATTCTGAGGAATAAAAACAATTGCTTGTTTGTGAGTATTGATCTTGTCAATTATTTTGGTTACTTCAAATTTGTTTTCTCCTGAAGCCAGGAACAGTATCTTTATCCCATCCAGTGCTCTTTAATAGCAATGGCACTGCCAAGCCAACACTCCTGGGATATTTTAAGTAGCCACTCACCTGGTTGCTTTGAGAGAAAAAAATAGTTTGTCCTTGGTGAGCAACAAAGAAATCTGATCAGTCTCCTTTTTCTACATTAAAATTCTTGGAGGACCAGGATTATAAATGCCTGGATAAGAAGGCCAAATATTTCATAACATCTCAGAGCACTAATGAACCATAGACAGGATTTAGTTCAACTTCTTTTTACAAATGGGAGAAATGGGGCCCTGTGAGGCACAGGGACTTGCCTGACATCAGGTAAGTAGGACTGGAACCCAGTTCTTCTGGCTTTAAAGCCAGTGCATCTGCCCACGTGCCCCAATGCCTGCTATTCTAATCTTTCGTCGAAGGGAAGCAGAAATTTTTCAGCTGGGAAGGAAGGACCTTAGAGGTCACTTAGTCTAAACACCTCATTTAGAGATGACAAAAACGAGGCCCTGAGAAATTAAATGACTTGCCCAAGGTCACTCAGGTGGTAAGTGACAAAGTTAGGATTCAAATGTATCCTATGACTTAAAATCCTGTGCTTTATCCATTGCATCAAGGATACAATATGCAGGAGATGACTTATTAAGTTATAGTCCATTAAAACATATGGATATTTTTCACATGAACCATTGCATAGCCACGTCTTCACTGTCTTTTAATTGGGATTATAGGACGGTAGACTTAGAGCCAGAAGGAAGTCATTCAGTCTAACCCTTCATTTTTCTGATGAGTAAACTGAAGCCTAGAGCAATTGACTTACCCAACATAGAACTGTTTGCTCAGAGAGTATGCTGCAGACCTAGGATTCAATGACAAACCCAGACCCTCTAATGCTGGATCCACTGCTTGAACACTCATCTCTGCTGCCTCTTTTTCCTGTCCTTGTAGAGTAGACTTTTTAAAAACCCAAGTGGAAGACTATTCACTCATCTTCATTGAGTTTTATACTATTAGATTCAACCTGACCAGTAAGAAAATCTGTGATCCTTGACAAGTCACTCAGTCTCCCTGGGTCTCAGTTTCCTCATCTGTAAATAAGTGAGAGGCAATGCGGTTTAGTAGAGAGAGAGGTGAGAAGACCTGGATTCAAGTCCTGCCTCGGACACATTGGCTGTGTGACAGAAGTGAGTCACACAATTGGGTATGTTGGAGCCTACTTGTATCAGCTCCTAAGACTGATTGTTGCAATTTTAGTCTGAGCATTTACACTCCGGAAATAAGCAATACTATAAATCAGGGCTTGATTTATTATTTTCTTAAGTGTTCAGACTTAAGAAAGTGATGAGAAAAATGTTAATAATGCAGATTAAATGTAAAATTGCCTACATTCCTTCCCTCCAGAGAAGTAAGTAAATCATTTTGGTGCCCCAGGGAACGGTGTAAAACTGTATGTAAATTGCAAATCAGGTGCTAAGTTTCATTGACTGAAGACATTTCCTTACTGGAAATTCCTTGTGGTAATGACATTGTAAACCTGGTCTAACAACAATAAAATACAATTGAGTGTGGGTTCTGTTCTAATTCTATAACTCTATGATTCTACTACACACACACACACACACACACACACACACACACACACACACACACA
>NW_020950062.1:5653554-5736517 GCF_900497805.2 Vombatus ursinus | reverse complement strand
ACACACACACACACACACACACACACACACACACACACACACACACAGAGTCCTTTCTAGGATAATCTCACATAATGGGGAGGGGAGCTAGGTTTTTGTTTTTTTTAATTTTTTTAGAGATTCCTTGTATGATGACAGTTAACACACCATGACTACTTTTCCACCTGAATACCACTAAATACTTTTTAGTCATGTGATGTTCAAGTATATTATCTCATTTTATCTTCACAACTGTACCTATTGTCTGAGCACTTGGGAACATAGTGAGTTCTCCCTCATTGGGGGTCTTCACTCCCCAGCCTCTTTTCTACCTAAACTAGCAACTATGATTTGGAAGAGGTAACTCCTTTTTTCTCAAAATTCCTACCAACCTGATTGGTGCTTGCCTCAGTCACCTAGTACAGCCATACTCAGATCCAGCTATGCTTCTCTTTATTCCCTGGCTATCTTCTTACCAACTACCTTTTGAGATGGGTACCTTCCATTTATAATCAAATCAACTCCATCATTGTACCTAGAAAGTATGTGCCAATCACCTCCCCTGTTGCTCCATTTACCAACCTTGCCAAAATAGCCCACTTGTCTGGTCACTCTTCTGTCTGTATATTATCCCTATAATATCCCATGTTATAATGTGAGGGCACCATGTTGCATGTGTCTTCTCTTTTGTATTTGTATCACTGGAATGTAGCCAAGTGCTTGGCACAAACACAATCTTTTTTTTTCTTTCCTTTTCTTTTCATTCGTTCATTTAAGCAAAAATTGAATGATACCCTATTGGGTATGTGATATTTGTAGATTTTCCATGAGATCTTAGTTGGATTAGATGGCCCCCGACCTCTCTTCCAGTCCTTAATTGATTCATTGAGGATATTCAGAGATCTGGGAATTATTTTATAATGGGAAAAGTTATCTTTTCAAAGCACTACACTGGCACCTCACTATGGAGGTGACCTTAAAGCAGAGGTGTCAAACTTGGGACCCAGAAGACCCAAGTGTCCCACAAAACTCCTGAGTACAGGCAAGAATCAAACTAAAATGTCATTAGGAAATGTTTAATATAATTTGTAAAAATACAATATAACATAGATAATGTTAATTTGTGGTTTTCTAAGTCAATATATGGCCCACAGGGGTACAGTTTTATTTGAGTTTGACACTATTTCCTTAAAGAATATGCCAGTTCTGGTGCAACAAGGAATAGCTTGGTGTTGTTGGTTTTTTTTTTAAATACTTTTGTTTAAAAAAAAGAGCGCATCCTTTTAATATCAAAAGATTCAATCATCCTATCATGTTGCTAGTTTTATGGTATCAAAACTTAATAGCAGTATGACTTTGGATAAGTCATAGAGGACCTCTCTGAGCCTCAGTTTCTTCTATCTATGAAGTATGAACACTAATCCTTGTGCCACCTGCCTGGTCAGCTTATTGCAAGGATCAAATACAATCATATGTTAAACACTTTGTAAACCTCAATGGACTATTTAAATATTAGCTATTATTATTCTGAAGACTCAAAGTCTACCACAGATTATAACGAGGAAGAAGGTGAGAAACAGAAAATACTAGCTAGAATTTGCATAGAGCTGTGAGGTTTGCATCACACTTTGCAAATATTTCTCATTTCATCTTCACAACAATCCTGGGAGGTAGGTGCCATTACACCATTTTGCAGATGGGAAAGCTGAGGCATACTGAAGTTAACTTGCCCAGAGTTACACAGATAGTAAGTGGAGGTATCTGAGGCTAGATTTAAAATCACGTCAACCTGACCCCAGCAACTACCTGACCCCCAAACTAGTGCTCTATCCACCTCCAAACTGTGTGAGATACAAGCAGTTTCCAAATTTTGTCTAGGTCATTCAAATGTCTTGATTGAGCTATATTATTTGTGATAGGAGCAAAATTTCATGTAGGCTGGGATAGATTTTCTTAAGATGCTACCCCATGCTGGTTAAGTTAGTTCTTTTCCTTAAGAGGTAGTAAAGTTCTCCTTGAGACTTTGGGCTCAGCAGACTGGCTCAGGTTGCTAGGCTTCCTGATCAAAAGAGTTCACACGAAACCCTAGCACCCTCTCAATGCTTCTGATTATGGACTGACAGTATGACCAGAAACTGAGCCCAGCTGAATCAATGTTGTCCTCACTGAATAACCTTGTTGAATATCTTTCCCCTGTTATGGCAAAGCAAAACTCCTTTGGTAACTGTTGAATGACCTAGAAGTGTCTTACTTCATTCCAGAGGCAGACCTGAGCCACCAGGAGACTGGCTAGAGGGAAGCCCAGCCCACAATGCCAGGTATAGTATATGCTTATTCCAAAATGTTTTTTCACCCAACCACATCTTCCTGGTTAGTGTACTGGTAAGTATCTTTGCCTACTTCTCTAAGTTTGGGCTACATTAAATAAAAGAGGGAAGTAACTAGAAATCATCATCATGGTACTGGACTTGGAGTCAAGAGTTCTGGATTCAAATCTGGTCTGGGATATTTACAACGGAAAATAAAATAAACCTTGTTTTTTATGTTTTTGTTTTTTTTTAATTTTTATTTTTTAGCTGAAAAAGGGAGATAACCATATCTTCATTGCCTAATGTTGTTGAAAAGAAAGTGCTTTGTAAGCCCTAAAGTCATGCAGGTCATTCAATTATGATTCATTATTAAACACAAGAAAGGGTAGATCCTGGCAACAACTAATTGTTGATTGTTAGACCACCAGTAGAGAAATGGTTAAAGGATATGAACAAACTTCTCAAATGAAGAATTGCAAATGATTAACATAATAAGTTATGAAAGAATGCTACAAATCACCAGGAATAAGAGAAATTCAACTCAAAACAACTCTGAACTTTCACTTCAAACCCTGCAAGTTGGCAAAGATAAGAAGACAGGAACAGTGTTAGAAGTTGTTTACAGTCAGATACACTAATGAATATTTAGTGGAACCATGAATTAATACAATTATTCTGGAAAGCAATTTGGAATGATTTAAATCAAATTGCTACAATGTCCATAACCCTTTGACCCAGACATACCACGGCAAGGCATATACCCAAAAGAAGTTTTTAACAAAAAGTAAAGCTCCATTGCTGTTCAGTCATTTCTGACTCTTTGTGACCCCATTTGGAGTTTTCTTGTCAAAGATACTGGAGTGGTTTGCCATTTCCTTCTCCAGCTCATTTCCTCATTCAGATGAGGAAACTGAGGCAAACAGAGGTAAGTGACTTGCTTAGGCTCACAAAGCTAGTAAGTATCTGAGGCCAGATTTAAATACAGGAAGGTGAGTCTTCCTGATTCCAAGCCTGGCACTCTATCCACTGCACCACCTAGTTGCCCTGAAAGGCTCCATATATAACAAAATATTTGTAGCAGTACATTTTGTGGTTGCAAAAAGCTGGAAACAAAGCAGATGTCTATCATTTGGGGAAAGGCTATACAAATTGTGATACAACCTGCGATTAAATACTACTCTGCTGTAAGAAGCAATGAGCATGGGAAGAAAAATCTTCCATGAATTGATGCAAAGTGAAGTAAGAAGAGCCGGGAAAACAGTATACACACAACCCCTCAAAAAACAAACAAACAAACCAAAAACCCCAGTAACCACAAAACAATCAAATCTGAATTTTGCAAATTATAAATAACAAGTTTAGCCACAAAGAAAAGATATAGGCCCCTCTTTGCAAAGAGAGGCTGGGCTCCATGACTGCAGGATATTGTATAAAACAGGGGTGGGTAACCTGCAACCCCAAGGCCACATGTGGCCCTCTAGGTCCTCAATGTGGCCCTTTGATGATTCTGTCACACTTGAGGACTTAGAGGGCCACATGTGGGCTTGAGGTCGCAGGTTCCCCACCCCTGGATAATGTCAGATATTTTTGAAGTGTTGATCAATTTCATTGAATTTTTTCCTCTCTTCTTCCCCTTTTTCTTTCATTTTAAACAAATGCTTTGTTTTAAGGGATGGTTCTCTGGGAGGGAGTGAGGAAAGGGCAAGGAGGGATAGACTAGGTAATATAAAAACAAATGATACCAGTAAAATCTATTTTACAAATAGTCGATTGACTACAATGTAAGTAAAGTTGATTAGTATAAGAAACACAAAGAAATATGGACTTCATCTGTCATCATCTCCAAACCTTATATTTTACAGGTGTCACACATGAAACCCAGAGTGGGGGCTATGACTTGAACAAGGTTTGTGGCAATTCAGTTTTGCACAATCATTTTAATTAATGTGCTTTTGAATTGCTGCTTGTCACAGCAGGGTGCCTGATGCTACAATTCTCACCCATTCTAGAATCTAGAACGTATCTGTTTTTTTTTTCTTCTGGCATCCCTCTTAGTAGCACTGAGCACTTTTATTTTTTATTTCATGGAAGGATCAACTATTCAAACTAGTCAGTAAATCTAGGGTCTTAAATAAATCATTTAATCTTGTTGAGCCTCAGTTTTCTCATCTATAGAATGGAACAAAATAATTATTCAGGGTCAATTATTTTACCGTAGGGAGCAGAACTTGGAACAATGGGTAGGTTCTTCAGAGAGGCAGATTTAGGCTTAATGTAAAGAAAAGTTTTCTATTCTAACAATTAGATCTTTCCAGTGCCTTAAGAAGTAATGGCTGGTCACTTCCTTTATTGGGAATCTTTAGGCAAATGAACAACTGGTGATGTTGTACAGATGCTTATATGTATTCAACTAGATCTTTATTGAGTCAAATAATTCATTAGTTGTTTAAAATAATCATAACTGAAACAATTTCTAATGGAAAAATAGATTGGAGTCTCTGTTGGGGAATTCCTATGACAAAGGAAATGGTGTCTGAAGTTTCAGTAATGAATGTTGTAGGAGCTATATGGCCATGAGAATTTGTTCAGTTGAGGGAGGCAGTGTAGCCCGCATAGATGGAGGCTAGGACTTCAAGTCAGGAAGCCCTCAGATACTTCCCAGATGTGCAATCCTAAGCAAGTCACATTACCTCTGAGCTCTAGTGGCTTCATCAGCAAAATGGAGGATAATTATTATTATTCCTATCCACAAAATGGGGATGATAATAGCTCCTACCTCACGAGGTTGTAGTGAGAATCAAATTAGTTATGTAAGCAATGATAGGAGTAGGGTATATGGTAAAATGGTTAACCCCCTTTAAAACCTAGTATTAATTTGGTCTTGTGGGTAGGTCATTTATGTGTGTTGTGGCTTTGCCTCTCAGAAATAGGTTTCATATATTCAGCTCCAATTAAGAATAATTCCAGGGGAAACAAAATAATATTCATATTTTTTAAAAGCATGGCAATTTTGGGGATTGCGGCCATACCATAGAGTAGACTGACACATGGCTAGATAGTTACACGATACATAGAAATAGATAGGGGCATCTAGGTGATGCAGTGGATAGAATGCTAGGTCTGAAATCAGGATGACTCAACTTCCTGAGTTCAAACCTGGCCTTAGACACTTAAGTGGCTATGTGACTCTGTTTGCCTCAGTTCTACTTCTGTAAAGTGAACTGGAGAAGGAAATGGCAAACCTCTCCATTATCTTTGCAAAGAAAACCCCAAAAAGGGGTCACTAAGAGTTGGACGTAACTGAAATGATTCAATAACAACAATAGCATAGATATATGGATAGAAATAGATAGATACTTGGACTATTTATTAAGTATTAACTATGTGTCAGACACTATGCTAAATTCTGGGGATGCAGATACAAACAAATAAATCTCTCCCCTCAAGAAGATTGCATTTTGATGGGGGAAGACAACATGTCACATAAAGATAAACTGGAATGAGAGGAGAAAGGAAGGTAAGAGTACATTTGGGGAAAGAGGCAAAGCCACTGGTGAAGAGGTGAATTCCAGAGACTGAGTTCAACCTAGAGATAAGTGAACATGGCCAGTAGCCTTTGTGAAATTATTATCTAGGTTAGGGCCTAACCAATCAGGAAACTGGACCTCAGGGAAGGTTAGAAAAAGATGCCTTCCAAAATATAACCTTATAAGTATAGTACATCAAAGCCTTCTAGTCTACAGAATATCTTCACAAAGTGAAGTACAAAAAGTGACTTGGGATAATCTGGATCTTTTTTCTTACTCAGTTTTAGAAAATTGTTTACTTGGTTAGCAATAGTCAAAGGGTACCCTGCATTTGTCAAATTTCAGTATTTGTCTTTTCCTCATTCTCATTCAGGATTCCTAGCCTGTATTTTACAATGTTATGTAATAAAGGTCTGGAACAAGTCTGTTTTTCCTCTCCATGCATCATTATACTAACCAAATCTATAAATGGGTTTGCTCTTTAAAAGTCTGTCTGCTTGACAGAACAGCTCCAAACTCTAGGCGTATGACTCTGGGTTTGGCAGGTGGAGTCTCTATGACTGAATCACCCCAATAGGTCAATAAATTTTGTCACTGCTGCCTGGTCCCCATGTCCTACTCCCACTTCTTCTCTAGTAAAGACAGAATGTCTCAGATTGTGCTGTCTCAGAGACAAGTTTGTGAGCTCATCATATGCTACTGACCTGCTGTTCAGTTCACTCAGACGGGATGGACACCCAAAGACCTCCACCCCTGCTAATGCACGTAGAACATCGAGGCATATGAGAAGATTCCTTTGCTGCACATTTATTAAGGCTATGTTCCAGGTACTGTGATATGTCAGAAATACAAAAAAATATATATCATAGTCCCTACCCTGGAGGAATTTATATTTTACTGTAGAGATTATAGCTTACACACAGATAACTATAATATAAAGCAAGGTGTGATGAACACAAAGTATTTTGGAAAATTTGAGGAAGGACTGAACCTTTTGTTAGGATCAGGGAAGATATCACAGTGGATCATAAACTGAATCCTGAAGAAATGATAAGGATTGTGAAAGGCAGTGATGAGAAAGGAGTGTCTTCCAGACAATGGGATGGCCGCAGGTATGTGCAGAATGGAAATGGATTATTGAATTCAAGGAACAATTTGGTGGCATAATTCAGTGGAGCACAGTACATGAAGGCTAGTATGTAATGAGGCTGGAGGGAGAGGTTGGAACCCAATTTTCCATGTTTTTTTATACTTGATTAAGGATTTTATAATTTATACTAGAACTAAAAGGGAATATTTTTGAGAAGAGGAATGGCATGGTGAAACCAATGCCTTAAAAAGATTATTTGTAGAGTTGCATGATGCTGTGAATTTGGGTAGGAGAGAACAAAGGTAGGGAGCTATATTAGGAGACTATTACATCAGTTCCATACATGCAGTGATGAAGGCCTGAACAGTCATGCTGGTAGTGTGAGTAGAGAGAGAAGTCGAGAATTTGGTATTATGGAAATACAGAGATAGAACATTTCTTGAACACTTAGTCTGTTACAGGCACTGTGCTTAATGCTAGGGATACAAAGGAGACAGGAACTTCCATATTAATTGGGTAAGACAACACATAAAAGAGAGCCTGAATTTGGGAAAGTTAAAAGGAGGAGCAGAATTGGAGGGGAATGAGTTCAGCTCTGGACATGTGGGGTTTGAGGTGATGGCCAAATATCCTAGTGGAGATATCTATCAGGTAATTGGAGATGTGTCCTAGAATTCAAGTAAAGGATTAAGGACACACAAACATGCATGTTAGTCATATGCATTAGAAGTGATAATTCACAGAAACTGATAAAGCCCCCACCCAACATGTGGGGGGACATAATCCACCTCAGTCATTGGAGATCAGAGGGGATTGGGTTCACATTTTAGCTATATAGCACAGCCCCACCAAACAAGTTCCAAATTCAACCTCCATCTCCCTACGTTGGGCTCCAGTCCCAGGTGCTCTGGCTTCTCAGAGTTACCTTTCTATGCTAGCTGCAACATCCAGTCTTGGAATCTTGCCTCCACGTCATCATGGCTTGCTTTCTGATCAAGGGATTTTTTTATCTGGACTTAGAACTAAAGTGTACAAATGAAACAAATCCAACCCCCAAGCCTGATTTTAAGGACCACAGGGCCTAACAATGAAAAGGAGAGGGAGAAAGGAAAGTAGCCTTTTCTCCTCACCAGTTCAGTTCATGGTTACCAGGCTGTGGACCTTCCAACTTTCTAGATACCAAGGGAAAGAGAGAAAGCATTCCAGATGGGCAGTTTTTAGTAGATAAAGCCTGTTTAGACTATTTAGCTAATAGAAGGAGACTGTTCCCACCCATGTGGTAGAGGAATAGAAAATGTCCTCTCCCAGAAACTGGTCTTTGGTGTCTCCAACATGGCTGCCTCCTTGTTAAGGAATCAAGGCATGCTCCAGAATCCTGTTATGCAAGAAACATAGATAAAAGAAGTGAAAGGATTATACGAGTGCCTGTTAGTGGACAGCACAGGAAGGAGCAGTGAGGGAAAGAATAGGCCTTTTGAAACTCTCCTCAGTGCTTGAAGATGTGATTGCAGTCAGGAACTTCATTCTAGCTGCTTTGTTCCATATGGAGGCAGCTGGTGGTACAGTGGGCAGAACCCTGAGCCTGGAGTCGGGAAGACGTAAATTCATATCCAGTCTCAGTCATTTAGTAGCTGTGTGACCCTGAGCAAGTCACTTAACCTCTGTTTTGCTCAGGCCAGATTTGAACTCCGGAAGGTCAATCCTTCTGACCCCAGGCCCAGTATTCTATCCACTGTAACACCTAGCTACCTGATGAAGGAGATAAAGAATGATTAATATGGGCAGGTTCCTTGGAAAGTTCTTCTGAGAAGGACCACATCCTATGAGAATAGAAAACCTAAGGAGAGAAGAGCTGAAGTTGTAAAAAGTTTTTGATGTATAGAGAAGGCGAGATGAGGAATTTCATCAGAGATGACCTCAATCCATTGTACTAGAAAATATACACAGACCATTTAAAAAGCAATATAAGATAATATATGGTTAAGTGATTCATCCCTAATTTCTGGGATGGTCCTATGGTCCTTTCAATCAAACAATAAAAAAGTATTTATTAAGAACCTATCATGAGTTGGCCATTTTCAAACCATACTGCCTGCATTTTAGTCATCTTCTTCATGTATCTCCAACAGAACTTGTACTCTGCCCCAGGGCCTTGGGCTATATAGGTAGACTTGTGCTTTGTTTGGCCCGGAACCAGGGCATCATACTACTTCCTAGCAATTCCTAAACAATGTACCTCTTTGTCTGTACCTCTTCCTCCCCCTTTCCCTGGCTCCCCTTTATATGTTGTCTTCACAGCATGCCCAGCATTTGGTTAGAGTTTAATAAATGCTTATTGACTCTACCTGACTTCCCGCATTAGAATGTGAATTCCTTTTAGGTCCTAGTGCTTAGCACAGTGTCTGGCAAGAAGTAAGTTCTTAATAAATTCATTCGTTGAACAAGATACTGGAGATACTACCAGACAGTTAAACAGCAAAAGTAGTTTAGGCTTGGTGGCAATACACTGAATGATCTCAAAGAAATGAGGTCAGATTTCTGGTGAAACCCACTTGATTGTTTTATATTGGTCCTACCCTGAAGTGAATGAGCCAATGTTATCTCAGAAGTTCTGCCTGATTCCATAATCTTAACATTATTTTCTATGATCTTATACTCTCTGCTAGATTGTGATCAGATGATCCATAAGGGCAGTAAGTATTAATTACTTCTGAAATATATTTATAAGTGGAAACAACAAACAGTGGCAGGATTTATTCAGCTCCTTGGCTATGTGGACTCTATCATGTATTGCTATTTTTATTTGAAGGAAGCCCAGTTTAGATCAAAGGAAGGCTGTTATTATAATCATTAGAAAAGTGGAAGTCACATAAAGGGAAGGAGGGGGATGAGACACTGTGGGAAATATTACAAAGGGGATTTTGTTTCATTCTCTTAAAATATTAAGATTAAGTCTTTATGGGAAAGGACCGTAAGAACCCTGGGGAATTTGGTAACATTTCCCTGTTTCAGTTTACCTGGGCCTCAGCTGGAGTCCTTCCAGCTACACATCTATGATCCTAATTCCTTGGCTCTTCCATTCAGTTATTTATGTAATGACGAGGGGATACCCAAAGCGGATTAGTTGCTGCTATTACTAATATTCCAGTATTTCCAGAGTAACTGTATGGATACTTTGTAGTCTTATGTTGCTTCCCGGGGAACCTTCTTCTTAAATTCAGTTGGAGGAAAGGGGTAGGAGGAGACTGTCCTCTCTTATTGACTGGATGAGGTGTCAGTTAAACAGTAACCAAAGAAAACTCTCATTAGCTTCCATCACGCTGATTTAACAATGGTTAGCCAGGCATTGAAGCTGGTGGAAAGGAGACATGATCTGCCCTCCCTCTCCTACCATAAACTGCATATTTTTAATGTGACCTATCAATAGTTCTGGTACTCCAATAATTCAAAATCCCTTCACACAGCCCAGGGTGAAGTGAAGATATGGCCAGCTTCCTGTTACTATGATCAATGTCAATAGGTATTTGGACTAGTTCAGACCAAGATACCTAATTATTCAGACCAGGGGAGGGGAACCTGCAGCCTTGAGGCCACATGTGGCCCTCTAGGTCCTCAAGTGTGGCCCTTTGACTGATTCCAAACTTCATAGAACAAAGGACTCAGACTACATACACATATGTAGTCTGAAATATAAATAAAAATATATAGTCTGAAATATTATGCATATATATATGCATATATACATATATTTGAATAAGTAAATATCTTGGTCTGAAATGGTCCAAATATCTATTGACATTGATGGAGATTTGGGAATCATTTGGCTCATTTGGAGTGTGTGTGTGTGTGTGTGTGTGTGTGTGTGCCTATATGTTTATGTAGATATGTGTGTGCATTTGTAGATGATGATTGTAAATATATATGTATGTGTGTATATGGGTATGTACATGTTTGTGTATATATGTATGTATGCTTACTAAATGAACTAAATGACTGCCAAATCTCCACTGTACTAAAAGTTTTGTAGTTTTGTAGATTGTCTTTAAGATAGCTACAGTTTAAACATTCTTTGATCCTATGAAGCAATCACTCTGTTAACACAATCATTGAGTACCTGCCATAGGTGAGTCACTTAGGAGGCCCCAAATAAGCCTCAGCTACTTTCTCTACCCCTAAAGTGTTTATGACTCAGTAACGGAGAAAAGAAATCTACAAAGAACAATTTAAAGACTATACAGGGAAGCCTGTGCCTAAGTACTTCAGTGAGTGGACACAATCAGTATAAGATGCTTTGTTAAAAAAGGTCAGAAGAAGGAAAGGTCACTGTAGACTAAACAGATACGAAATTTTCATGAGGAACGTAAGACTGGAGATGAGTCTTGAAGGATGAGTAGAACTGAGATAGAGGGTAAAGGATGGCATTTTAGGGAAGGGGGAAAGCATGAGCAAAGATAAAGAGGTAAGAATTTGACCTGATGTAAATAAATAAGAGGTAAATCGAGTATGACTTGCTGTTGCTATCCAATTTCCCTGACAGATTTACAATTAGACACCATGGATTATACTGGGAATTGGTTTCATTAATGGCTGGATAATACATGAGGCAGTGGAAAGAATTCTCGGGTTTTGAGTTAATGGATATGGATTTAAATCTGAACTCTGCCAGTGTGCGACCTTGTAGAGTCATTGAATGTCTCTGGTCTTGAGTTCATTCAACCTTAAAATGAGGGGGATGGACCAGGTGACCTTCAACGTCCCTTCCAGTTCTAAGCCTATGATCCTATACTCTCTGATTCTTTGATGCATCTGTGATGAATCCCTCCACTGGTAAAGATCACAGCTTGTCCAGACCTTCTCATTCTCGTTTGTGTCCTGAGCCAGGGATATGCTGGAGCTAGCTTGTGAGAGCTAATTGTTAAATTTTTAGGATGAGCATTTGTACCTGGGAAATCAGTGAATGGTCAAATGAGGGGCTGATTTATGGTTTTGTTGATGGACTAGATTTAAGAAAGTGATGGGAGAAATGTTAATAATACAGACTAAACTTAAAAATGTCCTGCATACATTTTCGCCACAAAGAGCTTGTTGTTAAACATTTACCAGATCTCTTTTGATATGATCCCACAAATCTTTCACATAGACTCTAGGTGGCACAGTGGAACAGTCAGCACACTAGGAGTCAGGGAGAACTGAGTTCTAATCCTATCCCAGACACTTAGTAGTTGTATTACCATAGACAAGTTACTTAACCTGTCTCGGTTTCCTCATCTGTAAAATAAGAATAATAATAGTACCTACCTGACTGGGTTACTGAAGATAAAGTGGGATAATATTTGTAAAGCATTTTTCAAACTTTATAGTATTACATAAATGATAACTGTAATTACTACTGTTAGAACAATTTGCACCTCCCTCTGCTCTTTTGATATTTTATGGGTACCACCATAGCATTCAAGCTGTCTATCTGTTAGCCCTCACTCACTACCTGATTGGCTCATCTCTTTGTTTAGTCCTTCATGACATGGATTATTTCTTCAAAGTAATTTCTTACGAGTAATCAATAATGTTATAAATGATATAAATAATTATCATTTATCATAATGTGATTTGTGAACATTGATGTTACTAATTATCATACTATGGATGATTGTCAGTTGGGAATCAGGACTGTACCTGTTATTTCATAAGCACAGAGGGGCCACAGTGTGGGAAATCTCTACTAATGTAGGTTAGTACCTCCTCTACGACTTATAATTTTAGAAGGTTGCCTAGCATATTGAGGGTTTGTCCAGGGTCGCACATTATGTGACAGTGGTAGGACGTGAACCCTGCTCTCCCTAGTATAGAGACCACTTCTCCATCTATTATACCACTCTGCCTGTTAATAATAATTGTAGCTGACATTTATATAACACCTTAAGGTTTCCAAAGCCCTTTACATCTATTATCTCAATTGGTTCTCATGTTGATAATAAGTTGCAACCTACTTATACCAACCATGCATCTTAACATTTGCTCCTTAGATCACCCACAATTGTTTTGTTATTTGGACATCATTGGATTCCATGAGTCTCAGCCATATCCCATCACCACGAAAATATCAGAATAAAAAAGCAATAGGTTTTTGTGAGAGGGATCAATTTAGGATTATTGAAAGTAATACAAAATTTTGCAAATGAAATACATAAACCTCTCTCTTTTTTCCTACATACTTATGAATACCCCTCATTGCCCCTTTTTAATGAATATCCTAGATAGGGCTACCTCATTGGTTTGCCAACCCAACTGCATATCCCAATGTGAGCATGCCATTGACAGTATATTACAAATATTGAAGTGTATATCAATTAATTTGGTCACCAAATAGCTGTTAAGAAGACCTCACAGCAGCCTTCCCTTGCCCTTTGTTCTAATCTCAGAAATGAGAAAATGCTTAAGGAAAACATTGAAAGTTAGATAAGATCGGATGGCGATTGGATTGAGGGTACAAGTAGTGAGGTTGGCATTTGACAGAAAGAAGGGCTATCACTTTCATGAAACCTTTACTTGATTCTATCATCCCCTTACACTAAAGTCCTACAGTTCTAATTTCCTTCAAAGCCAAACTAGAAATAGCTATTACACTCATTTACTCCACTTTCTGTTTGCTTATTTACTTTTCTAAAAACAATGATGCTCTTCTTTCTTTCATTTTAATTTTTTGCTCATCAATCACTACCCACTACTTCTTTCCATACCCCAGAAGAAGCGGAACTTTGTAAAAAAAAATATATATATATATAGTCAGGAGAAACATGTCAACACATTGGGCCATGTCTGAAAGCAACTCATTCTGCATCTTTAGTCTATGTCTCCCCTGCCAAGAAGTGGGAGGCATGGGTCATCACTAGTCTTTTGCAATCATGACTGGTTACAGTATTAATCAGAATTCTGATTTCAAAATTATTTACCTGTATTTTATTAGGAACAACCATTTCCTTTCCTTCTCTTCTCCTCCCTTCCTCTCCCTTTCCCTCCCCTTCCCTCCTCACCTTTCCTCTCCTCTCCTTTCCTTTCCAAGACCAGATCTCCCTACTTTCCTCACACTGGAAGTACAGAGGCTCCTCACTAACTTGATTCCACTCTGATTGAGAGGGGATGTTTGACCTGCTGTTTTTCACCTGGGCCAGTTCTACCCTTTTTAAGTAACCTGTCCTCTCCCCGCCCCCCCATTCCTGTAGGTTCACCACAATCATGTTGAAAGTAGTAGAGACACCAAATTGACTTAGTCCACTCCAACTCAGAATTTCTGAGCTAAAAAGATTCACCAGCTCCCACATCTCCAGCAGAAGGAATTATAGGTATGTACCACCACAACTGGCTCACTCATTTCTCTGCTTCTTGAAATCTGGCTTCTAACCTCACCACTGAAATGAGACTGCTCCCTTCACGGTTGCCAGTATTCTTTTTATTGCCACATCCAGTAGTCTTTTCTCATTCTTCTTGACCTCCCTGCAATAATTGGTACTGATAACCACCACCACCATCACCACCACCACCACCACCACCACTATGATTACCACTACCACTCCTACCGCCCTTCGCTTCCCCTTGGATACTTTTTTCCTCCCTAGCCTTTTAAGGCATTGTTGTCTCTTGATTCTCTTCCTACTTGTCTGACCATTCCTCAATCTTCTTTGCTTATTCGTAATCCATGTCACACCCACTAACTGTGTGTACCCCAGGACTAGACTTTGTCCTGGTCTCTCTTCTCTTTTTTCTCAACACAGCTTCCCTAGATGACCTTTTGAGCTCCTGTGAATTCAATTATCATCTCTATGCAGATAACTCCCAGGTCTGATTATCCAGGTCTATATTCTCCTCTGAATTCTAGTCCTACATCCCCAACTGCCTATTATACATTTCCAACTGTATATCCAGTAGGCATCTCACACTCATCATGTCCAAAATAGATCTGATTATCTTTCCTTCCAGGTCTTCCCTTCCAAACTCTCTATTCCTGTTGAGTACACCATCACCCTTCCAGTCATCCTGGTTCCCAGCCTCAGAATCATCCTGAATTATTCTCTTTTCCTTACCCTTCATATCCATTGAGTGGCTAGTCTTGTGGTTTCTACCTCCACACCTCTTCTATCCAGTGCCTTCTCCCCATTCATATGGACACCACCTTAGTTGCAGTAGCCTCCTAATTGTCCTCTTCCTTCTTCTATCCATTGGCCTCATAGCACACAAATCGGTATGTCTAAGTCACTGATATTGGGGGGGATGCAAACAGAAACAAAACAGTACTTGCTCTAGAGGAGTTTACATTGTAATCTCTAAAGGTTTTCTACCCATGTCAATCCCCATACCTGCTTGAGGAGTGAAAGCATCTCCTCAATGACTGTAATATAAAATTTAAATTCTTCTAGCATTTCAAGTTCCTCATAATGTGCCCTTACCCTAGATTTCTGAATTAACTTCACATAATATATCTAAAGAGCCAGAAGGAACCTCAGAAGACATCTAACCCAATCTCTTCATTTTATAGTGAAGGAAACTGAGACCCAAGGAGTTCAAGTTTAAGTTAGGGTGACCTATTTGCTCTTCTCCATAAATGATAGTCTATCTTTTGTTTTTTATAATCATTTATTCCTGAAACACTCTCTTTTTATCTCCACTTCTTGGAACATCTAGCTACTTTCAAGGATTACCTCAAATGCCATCTTCTTCCAGAGGTCTTTCTTGATTGGCTTGCCTGTTAGTCATCTTCCCTCCCCCACCAGAAATGATTTTTTTAGTGTATGTGGAGAGAAAAAAAGAGAAAAGAGAGGTGTGTGTGTGTGTGTGTGTGTGTGTGTGTGAGAGAGAGAGAGAGAGAGAGAGAGAGAGAGAGAGAGAGAGAGAGAGAGAGAGAGAGAGAGAGAGAGAGTTTATTAAAGGTTACTATGTGTCAGGAGAAATAAAACCAGCTAGTAAAATAGTCTTTTCCCTCAAGGAGCTTACTTTGTAATGGGGGAAGATAGGATATAAAGGGAAATGGACTGAAGAAGGGGAAGACAGTACCTGAGGAGTTGGAGACGTCTGGAGAGTGAATTAAACCTGAAGTGAAGTGAGCATGCCCATGGCCTTTCAAGGAAAGATAATTGAGGTTAGGGGTTAACAAATAAGGAGAGCAGCCTCAGGGCTAATGTTTCCCCGAAGCAAGCTAATAAGAAAGTGGGAAAGTGAATCCTTACGAAACATATTTTTCTCATCACATTCCTCTTTCTAATAGATAATAGAAAATATGATTTAAATTTCCACCTGAGTGCTTCATGATGAATTTCCTAAACTCTTAAGAGTGGTAGAGTTTCAAGGGACTTAAATTATCCTTTTAAAAGTCTTTGTTTTAGAGATGGATGCTGAGGCCTGGTAAAGTTCAATGACTTCCTCAAAATGATAGTATGAGTTAATGGCTGAGCGAGGCTTAGAACTCAGTTTTCCTAGTTCCTCTGTAGTTTCCATTACATCACCCTGCCTGTCTGGGCCAGACTGTGAGCTTAGTCTGTTTAGTGAAACTTTTACTCATTTTTCCTTTGGACCAAGAAATGAGTCTATTTGCCATTTGGTTAGTTAAGGATGTTTACTAGTAAGAGTGCTCAAGAGGAACTGGTACATTTTGTCCATAATCCCCTCTGTCAATTCTCAAACATAGTGGGTACTTCATCATACAGGGTCTGATTCTGATGGGAGCTCATGATATATTCCATGATGAGGCAGAATGTTCAGCTGAGCACTCGGCCCACACGTTTGAGGTTATGGAATTTTCTTTGTCTTTGTTTTGTTTTGTTTTATTTTGGATTGAACCTGAGTATCCCTATCTCATCCAGGCTGGAAGTACAACATCCATTCACAACCTATCCCAATACTGATCAGCATAGGAGTTTTAACCTACTTTCCTTTGCCTCCTCCTTAAGTAACCTGGTGTCCCTCTGTTCCTAGGGTAGTGAACTTAGTGATAACACTGGATCATCTTTAGTCCTACTATAGTTTCTAACTCTAGAGCTCAAGTGATCTAGCAGCCTCAGTCTCCCCCAATAGCAGGGATTATAGTTATGTAGCTGGTCTTGGGTGTCTGCTGCATCAAAGATTCTTCTTTGACCTTAATTTTGGTTGTTGTCCTTTGTTCTTGGAGAGGAACAAAATGACATCACTATGTTTGATCTTAATACTCATTGGTCCAAGGCTGTGATGTAGTGAAGTAGGTGAATATGTAGACTTTTTGTTTCTTTGTTTTGTGTTGCTTTTTTTTTTTTTTACTAATATGGGTCATCAAAAGTTAAAATCCTGCCAACCAGCCTTTTAGCAGTACAAAGTAAGGAAGAAACATTCAAGAATGTTCTAAAAATGGTTACAGGTACCTAGGTGGTGCAATGAACAATTGTTCCAGTAGTTTCAGTCTTGTCCAACCCTTTGTAACTGCATTTGCAGGTTTTTTGTTTTTTTTTTTTTGCAAAGATGCTGCAGTAGTTGGCCATTTTTTTTTTCTTTATTATTTATTATTTTAGTTTTCAACATTCATTTCCACAAGATTTTGAGTTCCAAATTTTCTCCCCATCTTGCCCCTCCTCCACCCCCAAGACATTGTGCATGCTGAATACCCCTTCCGCTAATCTGCCCTCCCTTCTATCACCCCCCTTCTCTTATCCCCTTCCCCTTCTATTTTCCTATAGGGCAGGATAGATTTCTATACCCCATTGCCTGTATATCTTATTTCCCAGGTGCATATAAAAATAATTTTTAACATTTGTTTTTAAAGTTTTGGGTTCCAAATTCTCTCCCTTTCTCCCTCTCACCCACCCTCATTGAGATGGCACGCAACTCGATACAGGTTATACAAGTGTAATCATGCAAAACATTTCCATAGTAGTCGTGTTCTGAAAAACTATATTTCCCTTCATCCTATCCCACCCCCCATTTATTCTATTCTCTCTTTTGACCTTGCCCCTTTTCAGAAGTGTTTGCTTCTGATTACCCCCTCCCCTAATCTGCCCTCCCTTCTATCATCCCCCCCCTCTCTTATCCCCTTCTCCCCCCATTCTCCTGTAGGGTAAGATAGATTTTCATAATTTTTCATTTTTGAGACTGGATTTGAACTCAGGTCTTCCTGAGAGCATCTAGGTACAGGGGATAGAGTACCTGAGTCAGGAAGACTCATCTTCATGAGTTCAAATCTAGCTTCAGACACTTACTAGCTATGTGACTCTGACTGAGTTACTTAATGCTGTTTGCTTCAGTTTCCTCATTTGTAAAATCAAGCTAGAGAAGGAAATGGCAAACCACTCCAGTATCTTTGCCAAGAAAACCCCAAATGGGGTCACAAAGAGTTGGGTACAACTGAAAACTACTGAACAATAATGGACAATCATTATAGGATTCTTTAATAGAATCTTTCAAAAGAGATCATATTATTGCAGTTCTTTTACAAAGAAGTTGATTAGAGTATAAAGTTATATCTGTAAAGTTTCAGAACTGTGTAGCCCATTATACTTCATGCTGGGTAAGCTTAGCTTCAGACCTCAGTTGCCTTGGGATGAGGATGATGCAAGCATATAAAGGGAATAATGCCAGTAAGCAGCAGGATTGTGGTCCAATGATCCTGGTATGGCAAGCCATGAACAAAGACAGACCATCAGGAATATAGGCAACAGTGGCTTGTAATATCTAGCTCCCCTGGACTGATATACTTTCTTATACTAATACTTTGGAAGATTTATATAGTATTTAATACACTTTTCATTCATAAATTTTGTTTTTTCATCATCATGTTTTACAGCTCTATTCTCCCTCTCACACACACACACTTCCACACCCACTGAACCCATCCTTATAACAAAGGAAATATTTCTATAAAAATCACAGTGGCCATCTGACAGTATGTGCAACATTCCATACCCCTAGTCCTTTATCTCTATACTAGGAGAAAATGCTTCATCCTATTTTCTAGGGTCAATATTGCTCATCAGAATTACTCAGAATTTGGTTTCCTTTTATGTTGTTTTTTAGTGTAAAGTTGCAGTCATTGTGTATGTGCTCTCCTGGAAATGGGTGTTTCACTCTTGATCCATTCATAAAAGTCTTCTAATTTTTCTTTGAATTCCTGGTATTCATAATTCCTTACAATACAGTAATATTTCATTTTATTCAAATTTCACAGTTTGTTCAACCATTCCCTAATCAGTGGGCACCCACTTTGTTTTCAGGGTTTTTTTTAGCCACATAGAAATGCTTCTATGAATATTTTGGGTTATATGGAGCTTTTCTGTCTGTCTTTGATCTTCTTAATATGCCCAGTAGTTGGGTAGCTGGCTCAAAGGGTATGGATTGTTTTGCATGGCACCTTTCTTTAAAGGAATGTTGTTTCCTCACCTTTCTTCCTCCTCCTCTCCACTCCCACTCCCTGTTTTATTAAAGTGTCTACAAAGTGAACTGGCATCTTTGAGCTATGAGCACAACAGGGAAGTGCTGATGACAGAGGGAGTTTTAACTCTCTATAGTGACCATGCTGGCATCACAAGCCCATTATGAGACAAAGCCTTTTGCTGAGTCTCTAAGTGGCAGTGGAGAATGATGAGTGTAAAAGACAATGGAGTCCTATAAAATCAATCAACAAATATTTATTAAGCACCTACTATGTGCTAGGGACTGTGCTAAGCACTGAGAATACAAAAAGAAGCAAAAGAAGTCCCTGCCCTCAGGAGTTTACAATTTAATGGGGAGACAGCATGCAAACAAATATATATATATATATATGTATATAAAACAAGCTGTATATAAAGTTATGAAAGACTTTGAATGCCAAATAGAACACCTTGTAGTTGATCCTAAAGGCAATATAGAGTTACTGGAATTTATTCAGTAGACATGACATAATTGGATCTGTGCTTTAGGAAAATCACTTTAGTGACTGAATGGCAGATGGACTGAAATGGGGAAAGAGTTGAAGCAGGCAGATCCACCAGCAGACTATGGCAATAATTCAGGCCTGAGATGATGAGAGCCTTCACTAAAGCGGCAGCCATGTCAGAGAAGAGAAAGTGGGCACATTTGAGAAATGTTGCGAAGGTGGAATTGACAATCCCTGGTAACAGACTGGGTATGGGGAGGGGTGAGAGATGGTGGGGAATCCAGGATGACCCTAGGGTTGTGAGCCTGAAGGACTTGGAGGATGATGTTGCCCTCTACAGTAATAGGTAAGGTAGGAGGGAAGTAGGATTTAAGGGGTAAGATAGTAAATTCTCTTTAGCATATATTGAGTTTAAAATGTCTACTGGACATCCAATGTCTGAAAGACAGTTGGAGATGTGAGGTTGGAGGTCATCTAAGAGTTTGGGGCAGGATAAATAGATTTGAGAATCGTTAGCATAGCGATGGTAATCAAATCCATGGGAGCTGATATCACCAAGTGAAGCAGTATAGTGGGAGAAGGGAAGAAGGCCCAGGAGAGAACCCTGTGGGATTCCTATCATTCAAGAGGTTGATCTGGATGAGGATCCAGCAAGAGCTGAAGAAGAAGGGGTCAGATAGAAGGGAAGAGAACCAGGAGAGAGGCCCCAAAAACCTAGAGAGAAGAGCATCAAGGAGGAGAGAGTCAATGGCTACAGACAAGTTAAGGAGAATGAGGACTGAGAAAAGACCATTGGATTTGCCAACTAAGAAAGATCATTGGTAACTTTGGAGAGAGTACTTTTGGTGGAATGGTAAATTCAGAAGCCAAACTATAAAAGGTTAAGAGGAGAGCTAAAGGAAAGAAAGTGGAGGCACATATTGTAGATGACCTTTTCAAGGAGTTTAGCACAAAAGGCAGAAGAGATGGAAGGGGATAGTTACTCAGGAAGGGACCAGTTAACTTGAAGCCACTGTAATTTACCTGAAACAAAAATCAGTTTTTCTTCCCTTCTGCTAAAACTTTCTTTTGACCATTTATGGACAACATACTTTGGTGGGACATACTGCCAGCTTTCTGGTTTGCCCAGTGGAGATTTCCATATGGTTCTGGGTGGAGAATCCAGTCAAAAGAGTCACTCCGTCCTACCCCCACCAAAAAAAAATTGTTGACTATTCAAGCCAAAGTATCACTGACTCAAAGGTTGAATTACTAATAATATTCATTTACTACTTGGCTACTTTCATGGGTTTCATCATCTCTAGAAATTCATGATTTTGTTGTATGCAATCAACTCAGAAGTTCATGTTCCCTTTCAGTTTCCTTTTATGTGTTTTCTCCCCAATTTGATTGTGAGTTCCTTGAGGGCAGGGGCTGTCTTATGCTTTTCTTTCTATCTTCAGCACTTAGCATAATTCCTGGTACATAGTATGAGCTTAATAAATGTTTATTAATTCTGACTGAATATCCTACATTTACTTTTCTCTTTATATACATTTTCTCATTGGAGCCTCATAAGCACCTCGCAAAATCTCTGCGGTAGCTAATTGAAGATGTTATTATCCCCATTTTACAGTTGAGGTAACTGAGACTTAGAGAAAGATGAAGCAACTTGTTCATGGTCTTAGAGATAGCGTATGGGGCAGGATTAGAACTCAGGTCTGCCTGATTGAAAGTCCATCACTTTATCTACCGTGCAGTATTTCCTTTCATTGGGGAAAAACAAAGTTCTTCCTTGTAATGTGCCTAGCAGTTATTCATGTGTGGGCCCCAGCATGACCCTTATCTCTCTCCCTGGTGCAGCTGCACACACAAAGCTGGGTGAGAGAGTGCTGGGCTGCTCAGGCCCCAGCCCTCAGATCATGTCTTTGGAAGCCTCCCAATTTCTTAGTAAGTTCCTGTCTTGTGAGAAACTTTCCCTTGTTGCAGAGCATTCTCTCATCAAGACAGAGGGAGAGGGGTGCCTTGCCTAGCCAAGGAGTTTTGTCCTTGGCCAGCCCAAGGACTCTTCCTCCTGCCAGACTCCAAAGATCCATACCTCTGTTATCTCCCTCCCTGTCCGGTATACTCCCTGTACTTTCTCATCCATAGCTCCCAAAGACACCTGGACCTTTAGATTACCTCATCAGTGTCCCTGGCATTCCTTTCCCATGCCCTTTTCCATATAAACCCTAGATCTATCTTCAGTCTCTTGCAGGTTCCTTAAGAACCCTTGCCCGCTGAAAAGTGTAACAATAAACTTTTTGCAACTTGACTTAAAAAAAAAGAAAATAGAAAAAAGTTATTCTGAGTAATTATCTTTCTAAACTTTTCCCCCAGGTTTAGCTTATGCTTCTTTGTGAGGATATACAAGTAATTCACACCAACTTTCCTTAACCCTTTACATCTAACAAAGTCATGTATTTCACAGCAAGAACCCAATGGATAGCAATGATTCCCTGTAACCTACAATGGTGGGTTCCCATTTTTTTTACTCCCATTTTTATTTAATCTTTTGATACTTTTTTCAGGGCTTATGGATCTGGGTTAAAGCACAGAACTACAAGTGACTTGTTAGTAAACAGGAAAAAAAAAAAAACAACAAAACCCTGGATTCTCTTTAGCCTGTGCTGAGGCTGGTCTGCTACAGTTTGGGCCTCTGATACTACAGAATCAGAGGTTCATAGACATAGAGATGGAAGGAATTTCAGGAGTCATCTTTTCTAATCTCTTCATTTTACTGATGCAGAAATGGAGAGGTTGAGTGACTTACCCAAAGCCACACAAGCAGTCACCCTGTCTATATTCTCAGTGCTCCAGCGTTCATTTCTGTCATCTCTGGGGCTACCATCATATCTAGGCAGGAGTTACAATGGGTATGTTATGCTTTGGTGCAGGCCCCATCTGCGTCAGACAATTTAGTTTGGGGCCTTTTGTCCGTGTTGTTGGGACAGTATTTGAAATGAATGCATATGTTCTTGTTCTGAATTTTCCTGTCAGGTGGGAACCTAGAAGGTCATTTTCCATAGCCTACCCCACACATTACAGGGAGTGTTTGGTTTGCATAGCATTCCCCCTGACACTACCCAATCTGCTTCATGCTGGCAGATTAGGTTCCCCAAGAGACAGCTTCCTCAAGTTCTGGTCACTCCGCAGGTCCGGCCTCTCAAAGCTGGAGTCTTTGTGTGGAGTCCCCACACAGCTATATTAAAGGTTAATAGTCAGCCAGTAGAGAATTATTCTAACCAAAGGCATTTATTGAAATGGCATCACAGCGACAATAGCAATAATGAGGAAGTTTGGAAGAGGTGGGGGGTGAAGAATAATGACTTGTGTTTTTGACATGTTGCCTTTGAGATGCCCATGGGACATCCAATTTGAGATGTACAAGAGACAGTTGAAGATATATATGACTGGCTCAGTAGAAGACCACACAAATATTTCTGGAATCACCTGTATAGAGGTAGTAATTGAATTGATGAGATCCCCAAGGAGTAGAGACTAAAGTAGAGATTAAAAAGAGGAGGGACCAGAACAGAGCCTTCATAGACACTCCTCATTGTTGGCATGATATGTATGACATTTAAGCAAGGGAGACTTGAGAAGAAGATTCAGAAAAATAGGCACATTAATGAATTGTTGATGGAACCATGACTTCATCTAGCCATTCCGGAAATCAATTAGGAACTATGCTCAAAAAATTCACTGAACTGCACGTACCTTATGACCCAGTGATACCATTTCTAGGTCTTTTACCTAAAGAGATCAAAGAAATAGGGGAAAGACCCATATGAACAAATATATTCATAGCAACTCTTTTTAATTAGTGTCAAATAACTCAGAACCAATTGGGTACCCATCAAATTGGAGAGAATGAGGGAACAAATTATGACATATGACTAATAGAATATCATAAGGCATCTCTATAGTACAGTGGATAGAATAAAAAAGTTAGATTTGGGGAGTTGTGAGTCTGAATCCTGCCTTAGACAGTTAATAGCTATGTGACCATTAACAAGTAACAACCTCTCTGTGTCCCAGTTTTCTCATCTGCAAAATGGATATAATAATACCACCTATTTCATAAGTTTGTTTTGATGTTCAAATGAGCTACTGTCTGTAAAACATTCTGCAAACCTCAAAGTCTTATATAAATTCTAGCTATCATCATCATCATTAATACTGTGCCATAAGAAATAACAAAAGGGATGGTTTCAGAAAAATCTAGGAAGACTTACATGTGTGAACTGATTCAGAGGGAAGTGAGGATAACTAGGAGAACAATTTATACAATAGCAACAGCATGACATAGAAAAAGAAACTTTGTGAGATTTAAGAACTCTGATCAATGGGAATAACCAGCCATGATTCCAGGGGACTGGTGATGAACTTCTGCAATCTACCTCTTAACAGAGAGAGAATGGATTCCAGATATAAAATAAGACATTTTCAGACAGGGACACCACACATATTGTTTTTGTTTGACTATGCACATTTGTTATAAGCAGAGATATGCTGATCAATGTTTAACAACCAGCTCTCTGGGGGTGGGGGGTGGGAGGGAGATGCATTCATGACACATTCTATTGACATTTTCTCATTTATTTTTTAAATATGGGTAGCTAGGTAGCACAGTTAATAGAGTGCTGGGTCTGAAGCCAGGAAAATTCATCTTCCTGAGTTCAAATCCAACCTCAGGCACTTACTAGTTGTGAGACCCTGGGCAGCTCACTTACCCTTGTTTGCCTCAGTTTCCTCATCTGTAAAATGAACTAGAGAAGAAAATGGCAAACCACTCCCTTATCTTTGTCAGAAAACCCCGGATGGGGTCACGAAGATTCAGAAATGACTGAAAAACAACAATACAGTCAACAAAATAAGAAATCTAGTTTTGCCTATTTGGTAGGTGTAAATACTCACACTGAAAATTTAACAATCCTGATTGATACTCTCTGGAGTGTGTTTGAGCTGGCTCCAGTACACCTCTGGATTTATAAGGATTTTGTTTTTCTTCTTGTTCTCAGTTGGGAGGGAATGGGAGGGAGAGAAAATAATTTTTTCTTAATTGAAAAAATAAATAAAATAAACTTTCCCTCCCACAAAAAAAAAATAAGTGGAATTAGATGATAGGGTGGGGAGCCAAAGAAAATAAGTCTTAAGTTGAGCTCGGAAATTGTCTTTAAACTAATTATAGAAGAGATATTCTAGCCCATGCTACTTAAATTACCCAAGTGATCCATAGAATCTTTCTTATGATTCTGCGATAGAGTTGGAAGGAACTTTTAAGGTCAACTAGTCCAGCCTTCTCAGTTTGCAGATAGGAATCTGAGGCACAGAGAACTGAAGTGAATATGAGTAAAATTGTTTGACTATGGGCATTCTCTAAAGTGATAGATTAAGTTATTGGTAGGGAATGGACTGGACCCCAAATCTCCTGATTCCTTCCCATGATTCAGTGCTCTTTCCAATTTGTCACACTGGCTGCAAACCCTCGGAGAAAGCACTTAAGCAATATCTCTGCAAAGTAAATGAATATTTTATTAGTTTCTAATTTTTTCTGTTCCATTATATACAAATGCTTACTATCTTGCAAAAGGATTTGACAGACTTAAAAAACCATGGAGGGGAGTTATTTAGATGAATTAGTATGCATTGGCACACTTACCTGTTTCTCCCACCAACTAATTCTTGGTATCTCATGAAAAGCTTCACTTGCAGATCAAATTTATTTAAAGTAATTCATCCTCCTCCAAACAGTAATGAGTGTCTCTCAGTCTCTATTGAATTATTTTCTTTGTCAGTTATAGGTATTTTTTTCCTTTTCCTTTGTTTTTTTTTCGCTATGGGAAAAGCGTTGGCCAGTAAGAAAAATAGAAAATGGTTTGTCTGTTTGGTTCTACATATTTTGGAAAGAAAGAAAATGTGAAGAAAGTTCCCTGGACCAATTAGGGTGCCTTCTTCTATTTCCTTTCTGTGAGTTTTCATGTGTATTCATAGACAGTGAGAACTTTAATAGGACTTGAAAAATATTTTTCCATAGCCAATGGGGTCATCTTATGCTTTGTAGTATTCATTAGACCCTCACATCAGGCCTTCTAAGTAAACTTTCATTTATTAGTCATCTGTACTTTTTTCCATTTGACTCAGATTTCATCTGATTTGCTTGTAGACTACATAAATTGCCAAGAGAAGGCTCAGTTTGGGAAAGAAAAAAACAACCACCAAGGGAACTGTCTTTGAGTGAGGATTTCCACTGACTTCAAATCAATAAATAACAAACATTTAACAAAATCCTACTATATGCTTAACAATAACTAACATTTATATAGCACTGGCTATTTGCTGGTCACTGTGTCAAGTGCTTTACAATTATTAGCTCATTTTATCCTCACAACAACCCTGGGAGGTAGATGCTATTATTATTCCTATTTTATAGACAGGAAACTGAGAGAAAAAGGTTAAGTGCCTTGCCCATGGTCACATGGCTAGTAAGTATCTGAGGCCAGATCTGAACTCTGCTTTTCTGTTCTGGTCAGAAACTTTGAGGGTTGATATTTTTGTGATGGTAAATTAAGCCGTATTTTGTCTTAGTTCTTAGCTAGCCCTTAATCATTGAATGGGTGTTGCCTCAGCAAACTGTGGCCTGTGAAAACCTTAATTTAGAAAGGTCAAGGTCATTCACTGCACCCCAGGCCATCTTTAATCTTTTCTATGACTCTGGAGGAAAAAGTGAGGCTGATGACTTTGCTCAGCTCTGCCTCGCTTAAATCAAATTCACCCTTGTTATGTTATTGGTTGTTGGACAAACAACAAACTACAACAACTCTGTTGCTATTCCTGACTCTTGGCCCGGTTATACCACCTAGCTGCCACTGTGCTAGGTATTAAGGGTACAGAGTTGAAAACAAAACAATCCCTACCCTCGAGGAGCTTATATTCTTCCGATTAATATGATTAAGTGGTTATTCATGAAGCGTCTCCAATGCGTAGTTCATGGCACTGGAGAAAGGACAATTAATAAAACATAATGTTAACAGTTCAATTAACAAGTGTTTATTAAGCAACGATAGGTGTAAAACATTGTACTGCTTGTTGGGATGTAAAAATGAAAACAAAAGTCTCCTCTCAAGGAGTCTTGGGGAAAAAATACGTGCACAAATAATTATATTTGTGGAATAGATTTTATTTGTTGTTGCTGTTGTTGGGGGAGATGTCCTCAAAAACTTTACAACTTATTAGAAAGGGCTGGCATATAATAGGTACTTAAATAAGGCAGATTGTGATGGGGCAAAGGAGAGGTCCATGCTGTTTTTAACAGATCATCTGCTAACCTTTCAAGCAACAAAATCACAAGATACCAAGAGAATTCTACCAACATTGCTCATCACTCTCAGTCAGTCAACAAACATTTATTGAGTACCTACTATGTGCCAGGCACTGTGCTAAGTGCTGGGGATATAAAAAGAGGTAAAAGATAATTCCTGTCTTCAAAGGGGCCCACATCTACATCTTTTCTCCTGATAATTATGATGATAATTCTCCAACCCTTTCCCTTTTTTAAAGCAATTTACCAACATTTACTGACATCTTACTGTGGGAGATAAGAAGAAACATAATTATTGAAGCCCAGAAAGGTATTGGTAGAAGAGATCTATGGACATTTGGTCCAACTTACTCTTTTTAAAAGTGAGGAAACTGAGGCTTGGTAAGGTTGTGACTCACTAATGGCCACAAAGCTAATCAGTGACAAAATCAGAACTAGGCTAAGCTCTTGATTTTCAGTCTTTGTTCCACAGCAAATGTGGTTCCTTCTTCTCTCAAAGAGAGGATAGAAGACATAAGAAGAAATAGCCAATTTAGCTGTGGCACACACACACACACACACACACACACACACACACACACACAGAGTCATATAACCACACTGGTATACTTACATGCATATTTTAGTGATGTATTTTTAGTAAAATACTTATAGCAGTACATAATGGTGAATTATTATTTTTCTTTGCTCAAGGTGATCCAGTTAATATGTGGTTCCTACCAGGATTTATTGCCAGACTCCAAACTCAGACCTCTTTCCACTATACCATATTGCCTGAAGATAGTGATTATATAATCTTTTTTTTCTAGGCTAATGTAACCTTTTGTTTCTTAAACTGATCTTCATATGATAAACTTCCAAAGCCCACCATTATGATTGCTTTCCTCTAGATGGAGGGGCAGCCAGGTGGCACAGTGGATAGAATTCTGGGCCTGAAACCAGAAAGACTTATCTTCATGAGTTCAAATCTAACCTCAGACACTTACTAGTTGTGAGACCTTGGGCAAGTCACTTAACCCTGTTTGCCTCAGTTCCTCATCTGTAAAATGAACTGGAGAAGGAAATGGTGAACCACTCCAGTATCTTTGCTAAGAAAACTCCAAATGGGGTCACGAAGAGTTGGGCACAACCAAAATGATTAAACAACAATAAATAACAAAGATGCTCTTAGCTCATCAAAGCCCATCCTAAAATGTGCTATCTAGGACTAAACACAGTACTTTGGATATCTGACCTGAATTGAGTACACAGTTCTTTTGGTTTCTGGAAGATATACTTCTCTAATGCAACATTGGCAATAATACTTCTTTTTTTTGAGGGGGAGTGAACCTATGATTTGATCAGTGGAAGGAATTTCCACTGTGAAAATTCCTTCCACTGAGGTAGATCAACAACTTATTTCTAACTTTCCATCTTAGAGAGTTTCCTGAGAGTACTGAGAGATTAAATGACAGAAAAAGAAACTAAGGTCCAGAAATAGAGAGTGAAATACTCAAGGTCACTTAGTAAGTCAATGGGAGAGCTAGGCCTCAACTTCAGGTCTCCTGACTCTTGGTCTGGTGTTTTACATGTTTGCCTTTCTCTTGTTAATGATAAACACTTGCTGGAAGCCATGATTGGCTTGACATTGGAAATGTGTCTGGGTTGGAGGAGAGGGAGAGGAAGATGGATGAGTGATAACCAAAAGGAATGAGAATCTAGATGCTAGAAACTTTTCAGAGGATACGGAAGAAAGGAGGAGTGCTGTACCTCGAATCAAGATGTCTGAAGTTCAAACCCAGCTTCCAACACATTCTAGCTTTTATCACTTCAGTTAAGTCATTCAGTCTCTATCTCAGTTTCCTCATCTGTAAATTCAGGTCACACAGCTAATGTTTGGTAGAGGCAGGATTTGAACCTAGGGTCTTCTTGACTCCAAAGATATCCCTCAATCCATTCTACCAGGCTGCTTCTATTTTAATAACCACAGAATCAAAAAAAAATTATTGCCTGGAAGGAACTTTAAACTTTTCTAGTCCAGGCTCTTCATCTTATGGATAAAGAATTTTATAGTCAGAAGGGTTGGGATTGTGTTCAGAGTCACACCAAAAGTCAGTGTCCAATCCAAGCCATACTTAATGATTAGATTCTTGAGTCCAAACAATCCTCAAAATGCTATATCTAGATTTCCAATTGCACAGATGGTTTAGTGATCTCATAGATTAGTGGGAAAGCTCTTGAGATAAGCAAACTGCTCTTTTAGAGAGGGGTTTTTATTCCACATAAATGGTGTGTAGGTTGTTGACTGACAAATGTTGTCTGTCTTAGCAACCTAAATACCCACACTGATCTGACTGTTCAGGAAATTATGAATCCAAGTCTAAGTGGATGTGAGAATATTAAGTAGTCACTGATATTTTTTTTAGTCTTCTCATGTCTGAACTGATAAAATTCTGGGAAGAAGAGTCTGGTTGCTTCTATGAGCTAAGTTATATGGAGTGCTTAAATAACACTGTGGTGGGGTGCATAGAATGTTGGGTGTGAAAGCTGGAAGAACCGGGTTTGAATCCATACTCCCACACTTGCTAGCTGTGTGACTATGTACAAGTATTTTTTTTTCTCTCAAAGTCTGTTTCTTCATTTGTACTGTAGGAGTAAGAAGGATGAAGATTGAAAAAGGTCATTAGGTTTGGTAATTTAGAGATCTCTATTAACTTTGGAAAGAGCAGTTTCAGCTGAATGATGAGGAGAAGCCATATTGTAGAGGATTAAGAAATGGGAGGAAAAAGTGGAAGCCTCCATTGCAGATGGCTTTCTCAAGGAGTTTAGCATCAAAAGGAGAAAAGATATAGTATAACAATTAGCAGAGATCATCAGAGCAAGTGAGGATTTTCCAAGGAGAGAAGAGGTAGAAGAGGTGTGTTTATATGTAGCACAGAAGTATCCAGTAGATAGCAAGATAATAAAGCTTAGTGAAAGACTGGGAATGAGAGAGGGGACAATCTACTGGAGAAGATGGGATATAGAAGGCTTTGCCTTAACAAGGAGATTGGGTACATATTGGTGTGAGACAGGGTTAAAAATATTGGGGATGACATGAGCGATATGAGTTGAGGAAGATGAGAAAAGAGAACACTTTTAGCTAATGGCCTCAATTTATAGGGAAGAAATATGAATCAAGGTCCTGAGTTGAGAAGGTTGGGAGAAAGGGTGCCACAGGAGACTTGAGTAGGGATGAGTTCTGCAATGTTTGCTGTGGTGAGTGGAATAGTCAATCACTCAGGGAGGTGTTAAAGCATTGCCTTGCTGTACTAAGGGCCCAGCTTGGTGGTGGTGGGATTAGGGGGCAGAACCTAAAGTCAAAATGACCCAAGTTCAAATCCAACTTCAAATACCTCCTAGCTTTTCTCACCCCAGTTAAGACATTCAATCTCTGTCTCAGTTTTCTCATCTGTAAAATGGGGATAATAATAGGGCCTCTCTTCTAGTGCTGTTGTGAAGATAAAAGAAATATGTAAAGTTCTTTGGAAACCTTAAAGCACTATTTTAATGCTAGCTGTTACTGAGATTATGTAATGTACTTTTGTAGGGGAACCCGTAAGCATAGTGTCATGATCTTTTCCAGCTCTGTTCAGCAGTATGTGAAAGGGAGTGAAGGCAGCAGATGATGAAAGTAATCCAAAGTTGGGGCTCAGTTCAAGAATAGAGTATTATAGAGTTGAACTAGTTGACAAGGGGATTTAGATGGGGAAGGCAGGAATGTATGTAGCCATTATGGGGGTGATGGCCTGGGAAAGAATTTAAAGGAAGACAAAATGGAGGCCATGTGAGGATAAAGATCAGAGTTAGGGATTATGAGATAGAGGGAAATACAGAATGATTAAAAAAATTATGATCAGATAAAAGAATTTTGGAGTTTATGAAAATGGAAGTAGAACACTCATGAGTGGTGGCATAATCAAGCAAGTGTATGACCATCTTTATGTGTAACTGGAGGAGGAGTAAGTGATGGGAAATGAGTAGATAGAGGAAGTGGGAAGCTAGTGTGTACTTATGAACACTTATGAACACTTATGAACCCTGCACTATGGCAGCAGAGAGCAGAGCAATGAGTACAGCCCAGGACTCTGCCCTGTCAACTGTTTCCACAGTTAACTCAACTTGGTAATGTTCCTAAGACCCCATCTTATGTGGTATGTAACTGTAAGGCATGTGCCCATCCATTTAACAAAATAACTCCCCTTTCAAATATAAAGCATGTAAGTTTAGCACAGTTGCGCCCTCAAAACCATAGTTATACCCTTAGGCATATGCTTCATATAGCTAAGTTCAGCTGGTGCCTGGGCACTGTCTGAGCTCACCATGTGTGTGTACCTCAGGTAAGTCTCCCAACCCTCCCGCCCCACATATAGTTACACCCTTGTAAAATTGTATAAAGTCTGGTCAGCCGGCCTTAGCCAAAGCACACCAGCCGGTTGGTCACCGAGCTTGACTTGTTAGTGGGATAGAGAAGCTGACCCAGCTCTGGCCAAGCGGAGCCATGATCTGGCCTTGCCAGTAGGGGAGATCCTGTACCCTTGGCTATGCAGTCTATAACTTTTCCTCCTCATGAGCAGCTCCGCTCAGGGGGAGCAGTGACCTGGCTTTGCAAGCAGCTTGGCAGGATCTTCTTGTACCCCTGTAAGTGCAGATAGCTCTAAGTGGTCTTTCCCAACACCTTACCTGGTCTTAGGCATTTATATCTGCTGTTATGATAAACATATACTGTGTTTGAGGCTCACATTTGACTGAACTCAAGCTATTAGCAGCACTGATACATCACTCTTGACAAACTGGTGTCAAAAGTGGGATAGACTTCCTCTCTACAACAAACTGTTATGTGGAAGACTCTTCACAGTAGATGAACACCTGGCACCATTTTTTTCTGCGTCCAGTGACTGTTCTCCTGCCATCTCCTGCTGTAGGCCTGTGACAGCTTGATCCAAGAACACCTCCTCTTTGAGACGGAGAACAGTCAACCATTTACCAGGCCAGACAACGGTTACAACATGCTACCTGACCGTTATGACCACCTCAACGCCCTCAACTAAGGAGCCCTTAGAGGCATTGACTGGAGCTGCCTCACTGGTAAATGTCCCACCCCCCATCATGGGCTGAGGATTCCATAGATGCTGGCACTATTAGCTTGGCTCTTCCAGTCACCATTACCATTGCTCCATCCAAACCTTTACCCTGGGTGCACCCACTGTCCCATGAGGTTTTTCTGGGTGCGAGGCCTCTCTTGGCACCATTTTATGGTCATGGAACAATCTGCAAAGCTTCCAGTCCTTGCAACACTCCTATCTTTCCTGTGTGGAAGCCTGGCAGCCAAGGATGGTGTTTGATACATGACCTTTGAACTGTCAGTGCTGTGGTCCAGGCATGACATCCTGCGGTATCCAACCCTCACACCATCCTATCAGCCATCCTGCCATTTGCCTTACACTTTACCGTCATTGACTTCACAGCTACATTCTCCTCAGTTCACTTATCTCCAGAATCCCAGCCCTTGTTTGCTTTCGTGTGGGAAGACTGGCTAATACACTTGGACTGTTTTGCCTCAGGGGTCTACTGAGAGTCCCATTCTTTTTTGTCAGGCATTTGGGCACGACCCAGAGGACTTGCATTTTCCTAACACCTTGGTCCTCCTGCAATATATGGGTTATTTCCCTGGTTTCGCCTACAATATGTGGGTGATTTTCTTATCTGCTCCACATTGCCTGACTGACTCTTTGTTCCTGCTTCAAATGCTTGCTCAAAAGGGACACAAGACTTCTAGAGAAAAGTTGCAGTTTGTGGAAACCACGGTAAAATTCCTTGGTCATATTTTGTCTCAAGTGACCGTAACTGTAGACTCTGAAAGACTTAAAGGCATTGCTGCCTTCCCTGAACCCAAGTCTAAGTGACAGCTTCAGGGTCAACTTGGACTTAAAGGTTTTTACTGTCAATGAATTCCATCTTTTGTGGTCATCGCCAAACCCCTTTATGATTTGCTCAAAATTCATGGACCAGATTCTTTCTCTATGGCCTCTGTGCTACTGGAGGCAGTTAGCCAGCTCAAACACACACTTTTGACTGCTTCAGCCTTGGGACTGCCCAACCATGATTTTCTTTTCATCTTTTTGTGGACAAATGCACTGCTGGTATGCAGCATCATGGGGGAAGTAACCACCTTCTGTTACTACAGCCTGGTCCTTGATTCAATTGTGTAGGGATTCCCTACCTGTCTGTGCAATGTCACCCCAGCAGCCTCACTCCTCAAATCTACCAAGGACCTGGTCCTAGGTCATAGATTAATTTTGCATGTCCCACATGCTGTGGAAACACTGTTGTCTTCTCACTTTTCTCAACATCTCTCAGCTAGCCAATTCATCAGTTTGGAGGTAGCCCTCCTTTCAGCTCCCAACATCATCATTGTCCACTGTGGCTCACTCAGCCTCACCACCTTCTTGCCCAAGATTCCAGATATGGATGGCCCTGATGATCTTTTAGTCCCTATACTGTCTCATGCCTATCTAATCCAGACTCAGCTGAAACTCTGGGAAGAGATGGGCTACAGGAGACCCAGTTGTGTGGACCTCAACCTATTTATTGATAGTTCCTGTCTCAGAAACCTGGCAGGAGAGCTGGTAGCAGTTTACACTATGACTTCTGACACTAAGGTTGTTGAGGCCAGCCATCTCCTGGACCATCAATTGGCTCTACAAGTCAAACTTGAGGCCCTGATTTGGGCTTGTGAACTTTCCCAGGACAAATCGACTAATATCTACATTCATGCTCCCCTTTTCAGTGGTCACAAACTCTCTCCATGTGAGATTGTGACAGGGCACCCTATGACCCCATTCCCTTGGGTAGATACAACTCTGGCATCATCTACTGTAGCCCAATATGCAGAGGTTCTTGGGACTTCTAAAGCTAAGAGCTCCTCTTTTGTCTTGCAGGCCCTTCTGCAGCCCTCAAGTGATTCCTCCTCCCTCATTAAGATTGGGTCTACAGAAAACACCATCTCAAGAAGTACTCCTCAAGCTCCAGTGGAATGTACCCTACTTGGTCATCTTAGCCAATAACACTGGCTAAACTCAAGGGCATTGACTCCTGGGTCCACCTCTCCCACCTAAAGGGAGGACACACTCCTTATAGGAGCAAAAGGGAGGAATGTTTCAGTGAAAAAACTGAGGTAGATGGCATTATCTTGCACACATGACCACAAAAGTCAGGATTGGTTGAAGGCTCCTTGAGCATACAAGAACCCCCTTCATTTTCTCTCAGTGGTTCAAAAGCTTTATCCAGCACAACTAGCATAGCTGTGTGAGACCCCAACAAAGCCCTCAATTACAGGGTGGATCCTCCTGGCCATCTTTCTCATTACTGCCACAGCCTCTACCCCCACTGCCAATGACTTAGCTCCCTCAGTCACCTTTACCCCAACTAGCTGAGCTTACACTTTCAGTCTCTTACCTAATATGTATCTATACCTTTGCACTCATATTCATTTCACTTTACTCTAGCTGGTGTCCCCAGTGAGTATTTACTCCAAGGCTTCACTGATTTTATTATCCTTAGCATCCTCATAAACCTCATTGGGTTTGGTGTCACTAAAGAAAGGAAGTCTGAAGCTTGCCTAAAAACACCATTAAGAAAGCATCCAAAAAACCTCCTCCAAAATCAGGAAAGAAGAAGCTTCCCTGAAAGCAGAAGCACCCTCCTTTCTGCCGAGATCAACCACCTAAAAACCTCACTGGATACCACCAATACTTAGCCTGGTCTTATGAACAAGACATTGAAAAGATAATTTTTCTGGTTGAAGTCACCCCGGAAACACTGTCTCCAATTGATCCTGTCTTATCACCTGTAGTGTTCCTGCTATTGGTGCACAGTTTGCCCTAGCCCATGAAGAGCATGTCAATACCTCATGGAAATCAAATTACTTCCCTACTGGCCCCCAGGAATCTCGGGTAAGCACAAGGACATACCACGCATCCAGGAAAATAAACTGAAAATGGGGAACCGAACCAGCTTTCATGGCCAAAATACAAGAAATTGGAAATACAACTGACACTCATAAAAGACAGATTCTTGCCAGCTCTGTGTTTGCTCTTGTTTACAACAGCTTTATCAGCCTCACTGGACATTTTTGCCTCTGTGCTAAGCCAAAGCTGTTGGTAGGCATCTATCTACTGTCTCTCAGCGTCATCATCTTGGGAGGTGAGTTGCCGTGTAAAACACCATTCCAGACCCCTCTGTAAAACCTCTGGAAGTTGCTCAGGCTGGAGGGCTAGGAGTTACCCTCTTTGATTCCCTGCTTCTGTTCCTTGAACAAAAGGGCAAAGACTTTGCCTGAAGGGGCTTTCATCCTCACCCTTCCCTTGATCTCCATTGCAACCCCTGAAAGGTACTACCTGCTAGATCAACCATGAGATTTGTTGGAGTTGGAGTTCATATCTTCCTAAGTTGCTTTCTCAATGCTGCTTTGACTCTAGAAGTTCAGTGATTGTGGGCCTTTCAACTCCACCCCCAGTATAAGGCACTGGAGAAACTTGCCAAATGGAACAACCCTTCTAAATGCAGGTTATACTCAAAGATAAATTATATTGATGGCACTGTCACCCTCATTACTCATCCAGCCAGCCTGGGGGAGCTTATGGGAATCAAGGCCACATTCATCTCATACCATCATGACAAAAAAACACTTTCCAGAAATTTTACACCTTCCTGCAATCACCATGGGCATGGGATCTACTGATGCTGACCTGCTCATCCATAGTCTGAAGGGTTGTCATTAGGCACTGTCCACTGCCGACCAGACATGCCAGAATCTGCTTTACTTCCACTGAACTACATGACAAGAGTGCTGACTGGCTAGCAAAAGGTGGTAAAACTTGCAGATTTTTGACACTGTTCATTGTGACACCACCACTGCCTACAGGCCAGAACCTAGGTCCATGGGAGGATTTCCACCATTGATACCCATTATACTCTCCATTGGTGCCATGAATCTCTGGCCATTGCCCAGAGAAAAAAGAAAATCCAGGGCCACATTTGGAGCTCCTACTTGGCACCAGAGTCCAAGGCTATTCCTACTTATGCCAACTCTTTTGCTATATCAAGAACTTGAAATTCATGCTACTTCCCTAGAAGGAACTGGGTATGTCTTCCTGTGTGAAGGTGGCACTTTTGTGGCTTTGCCTTGATAGTGGAGGGGAATTTGCACCATCCTGCCCATTTATCTTGATGTTAAGTTCCAGGACAACTTATCTGCCATCAAAGAAACTGACATCTTCAACCTAGGCAATCCCTTGGACCCAAATCAAACCCATCCTACTTGGTTAGTGCTTGCCCAGAACTGAAACTGCAGGTATACCCAGCATGAGGATCACAAAGCTCATGGCATCAGTGTCTATAAAGGAAACAAAGCCACTATCTCTCAGACGAATAACTGTCTCTGTGAACAATGGAATGCCAGAGGCATTGCTTACTGACACAGTTTTATCTCATGTATGGAATCTTTCTAGATTATGTACTGAAGAATCACAAAATGTACTCTTGCCACAGAAATGCAAATCTACCCAGTTATACTCAGCTCATTAAGGCTATCAGATACTTTATCCTGGCCAGCACAGATGCCTGGAAGTTCTCAATCACCAAGAAGATTCCCTTGTCACAATGGTCCAGCAGAACTGTAAGGCCCTTGAGGTGCTCCTTGCAGAGCATGGTGGAGGCTGCGCATTCATTGGAAAACAGTGCTGTTTCCATGTCCATGAGGGTTACCAAATTGAACAATCCCTGATGAGACTCAAGGAAATTATCCACCTTTTTTGGAAAGAAACTAAAATTTGGGAAAACACTCCAACCCTGTACCTGACATCTGGGGGGATATGAGAAGTACATTCTTGAACTCCCTGGAATGCTGGAGGCTATGTTAGGATGGGTCTGGGACAGAGATGTGGAACCTGTGGCCCTCTAGGTCCTCAAGTGCAGCCCTTTGACTGAATCCAAACTTCACAGAACAAATCCCCTTAACAAAAGGATTTGTTCTATAAAACTTGGACTCAGTCAAAAGGCCGTACCCAAGGACTTAGAGAGCCATGTGTGGCCTTGAGGCTCCAGGTTCTCCACCTCTGTTCTGGGATCTAGTCTCATAATGGGTCCTCCCTCTTCTAAAATGACTGTGGATTGGTCTCAGGATTCTCATACTTCTTATTGTGGCAAACCTTCTTGCAGGCTGTGCTCAGCAATGCATAGCCACCTCTATCACCTCCTCTTTTTGATTGGGCATATCAGTTGTAAATTGCCTAGGCACTAGTTGAGCTCACCATATGTGTGTACCCCAAGTGAGTCTCTCAACTTCTCCCCTTATACATTTACTGTCTTCTAAAATTGTATAAAAGCCTGTGGCTTTGTCCATCAGTCAGCCAGTCTTAGCCAGAGCAGACCAGCCAGTTTGCTTACCAAGGTTGACTGGCTAGTAGGATGAGGAAGTCTACCTGACTCTGCCCAAAGAGAGCCATGATCTGGCCTTGCCAGTAGCCTTAACAGAGTGATCCTGTATCCATGCTATAGACTTTAGCTTTCCCTCCTCAAGAGTAACTCCTCCTATGGGGAGCAACGACTCAGCTTTGTTGAAAGCTTGTTGGAAACTTCCTGAACCCCAGTTAAGTGCAGATAGCTCTAAGTCATTTTGCCCAACATCATATCTGGTCTTAGACATTTACATTTGCTATTGTAATAAACATATGCCACATGTTGAACATCACGTTTGACTAGACCTGAGTTATTTGTGGCGCCAACGCTTGACCTTTGACAGAGGCAGTAGGAAGCCACTGGAGTTGATTGAGTAGAAGAGGGATTTGGAAGATGTCACACACTACTTACTGTGAGAAGTTATTTCCTGGGGAAGAGATGACTCCAATTAATGCTCAAAAGTGTCTGAGGGTCATTTATTTTCTGGCTTTAAACTGTGACTTTATTGGTCCGGATAAGGAATGTTCTATTTACCTGTTCTATAATTTATAGTTATAGAGAGTTGCTTTGGACACTTAGTGGTTAAGTGACCAGAGTTACCTAGCCCAGTATGTGTGAGAGGTGATATATGAGCCCAACTCAATCAGAAAACATTTATAAATTCCTATTATGCACCAGATACTGACCTAAACTCTAGGGATACAAACACAAAAGTAAAAAAAGTTTCTGCCCTCAAGTTCACACTCTAATTGGAGAAACAACATATACATAGATAAATATATTCAAAATATATACAAAATGGTAGTTTGGGGAAAGAGGGCAATAGCAGCTGGGGAATCAGGAAAAGTTTCTTAAAGGATGTGGCACTTGGAGCTCAATCTTAAAGGAAGCCAGAGATTCCAAGAGTTGGAGGTGAAGAGGGAGTGCATTCTGGGCATGGAAGACAGCCATTGCCAAGGCATGAAGTTGGAAGATGGAGCATCTTATATTTCTTTCCTAATATATGGACTCATACACACACAAATATGTGTATATGTGTATATATGCATATGTGTGTGTGTTTGTGTGTGAGATGTTCATCTAGCCAGAGCAAATACCTATTACATTTCACTGTGTTTGAAATTCAGTTTCTATACCCCTCTTCTCACATATGTCTAATTGTCCAGGCTGGTATGTAAAGCGCCAAAGAATTCCTGTAAAATCAAATGAAGCATAGAGCAGGAGGGTCATTGAAAAATTGTCACAGGCCCATATGAGATCCATTCAAAGACACTGTCCAACCACTTTGGCAACATGTTAAAGAACAGGAGAGACTGCTTCATTAAATGAAGAACATGTTTTTATAGGTTTTTCTGAAAGACTCCCATATTTACTTGGTAACACAGCTTTACCTCATGGTGGTTTTGACCAGATAAATGTAACGCTGTTCTGTGAGGCCATCCATGCCCTTCTCTGTTATTAAATCTAGGAGTGTCTCCAACATGTTACAGTAAGTGCTTTAAAAAGGGTCGAACAAGGAATCCTCAGAACACACACACTTCTGTCACTCCTAAGAACATATCTGCTAACTCTTAGAGTTCAAAGTCAATTGTCACTATCCTGCCACCAGGCCAGACACCAATTGAATTGGATGGATTTATATTCATAGAATGATAGCTTTTTAGAGCTTGAAGAAACCTCAGTGGTCATCTGGTTCAAACTTTTTGAGATAAACCAGAGGAAGCCCAAGGTCACTGAAGCCCACATATATGTCCTGTATTCCCAGGGCTGAGAGGCCATGTGGCATAGTGGACAGAGAGGTGGTCACAAAGCTGGGAAGACCTAGGTTCAAATCCTGCCTCTGACACTCTCTGGTTATATTACCCTGGGCATTTAACATTTCAAAATTCTAGGTGAGAAGGTTTGGCCTACATTGGTCAGAGGATTTTCTAAGTTACCTAGAACAGTGAAACCCCTTTCTATTCACATGGCCCAAAAAGTTGTGTTGTTGCATTCAGTTAAAAAATGAAGTTAGATTTTCTGTGAACATCTCATTTTTACAAGTCATATCGTCATACAATTATAAATATTTAAAAACAACTTTTCTACAAGAAAATAAAAATTCTTATGCCCATCTAATGGTGCTACCACCCTGAAGGAACAAGGCAAAAATTGAAAGTAGCTGAAATCTGTTTAGAAATGAGAGAAGAGAATGCAGCAGAGGAGAATTAGTTGAAAGTCATATTTCTATATAAGTTCTTCTCACAGTCAACATCTAAGGGTAGCTGCTGTTTATATTAGAGCTTTGGCAAAGAAATATCTTTAGATGTCAAGAAAGATGTAAAAGCCCCAGAATAAAATTAGAAAAACCTGCTATAAATAAAGTTTTCACTTAGGGAGTCAGCATGGTATAATAGATAGGGCGTTGGATTTGGAGTAAGGATGTCCTGGGTTCAAATCCTGCCACAGATACTAACTAGCTGTGTTGTCTTGAGTAAAACATGTAATGTGTCTGTGTTTTAGTTTCTTCATCAGTAAAATGAGTGTGTTGGAATAAATTGCCTCTGTGGTTCCCTTCTAACTCCAATGATCCTAGGAGTCCGAAGCAACTAAGTTCCTGACAAGGTAAATAAATAGTTTGTTGCAATAGTTATTAAGAGCTAATAGCAACAATAAAACCATTGTTTAAAAAAAACTTATGTTTTAATTAAAATATGTTTTAATTAATAAAAGAAAATTCTTTTTCTTCCCTCTCATCTACCCACATTTGGGGGAAAAAAGAAGGAAAACAGAACAAAACACTTGCAACAAATATGCATAGACAAGCAAAACATATTCCCACATTGGCCATGTCCAATGACTCATTCTGTGTTATGAGTCTATCACTTTCTTTCTTTTAGGAGGTGACTAGTAAGTATCATCATCAGTCTTCTAGAATCATGGTTGGTCATTGTATTGATCAGAGTTCCTAAGTCTTTTAAAGTTGTTTGTTTTTGTAGTGTTGTAACAATTTATTCTCCTGGTTCTCCTTACTTTACCCTCAAGCAATTAATATAAATCTTCTCAGATGTCTCTGAAACCACCCTTTTTTATCATTTCATTTAGCACATTACTGCTTCATGACATGACTGAAACCACAGTTGAAGGATTAAGACAGTACTCTGCATTTTCTTGTTTAACCAAAGTATTCTCTCTGTGTCTATGTCTGTCTGTCTGTTTCTCCTACAAAGGATGGGATGGGATGTTAGTACTACCCTATATCCTTTATTTTCTTTATTTTTTTAAGTTTTTTTTTTTTAAGTTAAGTTTTTTAAAGTTATTTTCTTTATTTTTTTTCACTTAACAAAGGTTAAGTCCTTGAAGGCACGGAATGTTTTGCTTTTTTCTTGGTATCTCCAGCAATTTCTTCATCATCTAAGAGCATGAAAAGTTACAGCCATGTGGAATAGATAGATAGACAAACAGATAGATAGACAGACAGACTAACTTCGAACCCCATATCTCCAATTGCTTTTCAGACATCTCAAATCGAATGTCCAATATTCATCTCAAACTCAACATGTCCAAAATTGAACTTATTATCTTTTCCCCTAAACCTCACCTTCCTCTGCCCTCCTCCCCCATTTAACTTCCTTATTATTATCTCAGGCAACCCTATTTTCCCAATTCCTCAGGCTCACAACCTAGGTCTCATCCTTAACTCCTCACTATCTCTCACTCATCCATATCCAATCTGTTGCCTGTCAATTTCACCTTTGCAGCATCTATCAAATATGCCCCCTTCTCTCCTATGATATTGCCACCATCCTGGTACTGCCCTCACCACCCCATGTTTGGACTATCATAATAGCCTGCTGGTAGGTCTACCAGCCTCAAGTCTCTGCTCCAATCTATTCTCCACTCTGCCATCAAGGTGATTTTCCTAAAATTCAAGTCAGACCATGTTACCTTGCTCAATAAACTCCAGTTTGAATTCTCTAGGATTAAATACAAAATCCTGTTTGATATTCAAAGCTCTTTATAATCTCCCCCTTCACGCCCCCACACTTCCATTATTCAAAGACTATGTTATTCTCCCTGATTACTTGATGAATTAAGTAATGTTCTTCTAGTCCTTTCACCTTCCTCTCTATCAGGAATATCAAACTGAATCAGCAGAAATACAAACATAGTATTCTGTCTGCAGGTCAATGTAAAATTCCCCTTGTTTCCCATGCTTGTTTGATTGTGTGGAATCAGGATTTTAGGTCTGCTGGACAATGCTACCTTGATGCAATATGAGAAATCATTTCCATGGGAAATTTTGCTCTGTTCAACTTGTGATAATTATATCTTGCTAATATGTTACTTGTTATCTTCATTTGTCTTCCAGTTCTGAATCACTCCTTCATTTGCCTTCTATCTTCCCAAAGAGAAAACAGAGAGAACAGTAAATTCAAAGAGGCGGAGTGAAATCCTAATTTGTACCACAAGGTTGGAAGGGATAAGTGTCACCCTAATAAAACTGTGGGAGTTCTTAACCCAACTCTCACTTGCACTGATGAGTTGGCCCCCAGATCAATGCTAGCCAGCTAGATCTCCTCTACAGGACTCCAGGGGTACCCTCAAGTGATTGAGGGTAGTTTTCTAATGCTACCAGCTCAAGTCACCATTTTAATATATTTTCTCTAATATCTCTTCAAAATCACCTAAATCAGTGATAAGATTAGCATGTCACTATTGCTTAACCGATCAATAAGTTTCACAAAGATATAGTTACTGAAAAGATATGTTAAGTGCGTCATTGGAAAAGTATTTCCTCCAAATACCCAGAAGCCCAGGATACTACCTCAGTTCACGGGAAAAATGGGCTCAAAATTAAGGTCACTACAAAATATTGGTGCAGCTAAGTGGCACAGTGAATAGAGTGCTGGGCCTGGAGTTAGGAAGATCTGAGTTCAAATTCAGTCTCAGACACTTAGTAGCTGTGTGACCCTGGGCAAGTCACTTAATCCTGTTTGCCTCAGTTTCCTGATTTGTAAAATGTGCTACAGAAGGAAATGACACATCACTTTAAGTGTCGTTGCCAAGAAAACCCCAAATGGGCTCACGAGGAGTCAGACACAACTGAAATGACTGAACAATAACAAAAATAATGAAACATTAACTAGGTCAAGTTCACTTCTGAATGCTATAATCCACAATGCTAAGCTTGTGGATTACATTATTCCCTCATTTTTATTCATTCCCTTTGCTTCCTGGTTGATTCATGGGGTGGAGCAGGGCTGTGTTAGGGGCTTTGCTGGAATGACAGGTTCAACTACTGATAAACTCTAGTATAGAGTCCAGTTGTTGGGTTTCTGGCTGCTTGCTCTCCTGACCTTTCAAAAGCCACAAGGTCACAACTATCTCCCAAACTCTTTACTTAATAACAGGAAAAGATAGAAACCGCAGATCTAGAAGCAAAAGCAGGACCATGCACTCACAGGATTTCACCCGGGTGAGAGGGGGCAAAGGCTCCTCCTGAGCAGGTCATCCTCATTCACTTACATGCAGCCGGATAAGAAAGAGATCAAGTGTCTCTGTGAGAATCTTTTATACCCTGTTAGGTAGTGAAGCGAATAGGGTGCTGAGCCTCAAGTCAGGAAGACATATTCCTGAGTTCAAATATGGCCTCAGACACTTACTAGCTGTGTGACCCTGAACAAATCACTTAACCCAGTTTCCTCATCTGTAAAATGATCTGGACAAGGAAATGGCAAGTCACTCTAGCATCTTTACCAAGAAAACTGCAAATGGGGTCACAAAGAGTCAGACATGACTAAAAACAACTGAACTACAAATGACAAAACCAGCTCAACAATTAAAAAGCCCCCAAAGTCATAGGATCCATACGTGGGATACCTGCTCTGACTTAGAGAATAGGCACTCCATTATACATACCCATAATTAGTTTCACCCAAGTTCCATGTGAGTCTCCTGCACACACTCCCAACACTGGACTCTCATTGATCAGTTCTCAATCACAAAATAATGATACAACTGGGTTCAACAGGGTTCTTTGTTGACACTTCCTGGTTTGACCTGGAGTGAATCTGGTAAGCAGAGAAGGATTGTCTGGTCTGGGGAAGATCTTGTCCCAGTCAAGGTATACCCAGGCCTCATGGCACCCATCATCACGATGAGTATGTTTTAGGGGATCATTAGAATCTTTGTCCTCTACTTCATCCCCAAAAGGCCCAATTGAGGCGTTACCATCATTATGCTAGTAACCTGTGATGTTTGCTGCTATCTCTTTTGACTGATTGCTATTCTGTCCCAGTCCAAACCTCTCTCTGGACCACAGTTGAAAAATGAAATCATCTTATATCTCAAGTGTCCCTGGCCTTGAGGAAGAGGATGATCTATGGGATTCTCAGTCATCTAGGCAAAGAACATAAATCCTCTCGGTGTTAAAGTACCTCTTTAATCCAAAGACTATCTTAACTCATCTATTTGGAGACCAGCTGCCTTAAATATTTACACTATACTTGAATTTTCACCTTATTCTGAAGTTTAGTATTTTTTTCTGTTACTTTAAAAAAAATCCCTCTTCTTCAAATTGCATGTCTACTTTATCTAAAGTATATGCCAAATATACCAAAAGTATATGGGGCCTACTGATGCAAAAGAATATGATTTTAGTGAAATGTATTATTCTCTTTTCCCCATTCATATCTAAGGACTTGAAGATAGTCCATTTTCTCCTCCCTCACCATTTACCACATTAAAAACAAATTATGTATTTAAGGCTCCTGAAGCAGGATGAGTGGTTACAGTTTTGTTGATCATTAGGAGATTGTGTTCAGAGAAAAAAAAATGTACCCTAAAGGTGTTGGAGCTATATTTTCCAAAGAATTTAAAACTAAATTCCTACCTCTCTTTGGAATAAATTATTTTTTCTTTCTATTGAAAAAACCCAAAACAAACAAAAACAAACAAAAAAAAACCCACAGAAGAATGATACAAAGAAAGAAGTAAAAAAAGGAATACCACTAAAACTTTGGATTTAGAAAATAGGCATTAAAATCTTGCCAGAGAAGATGAAGCTGGTGTCCTCTTTCAGTAGAAAGAAGCTTCATGCGCTCTTATGAATGAAGAACCACAGGTACCACTAGGCAAAGGTCATTTATGATGAGCTAGCAAAAGAAAAGATGAATCATGATGGTTAGTGAGTCTTGGCTGATCTTTGCAAAAGTAAACATGGTAATTTGACATCAACAGTAATTGGCCATTATTTTATTTTTTCAGGTCGAGTATTCAGGAATGATCAAGAGTCTTCTGAACTTTGTGAAACTTAATGATCACTATCCACTGATAATCATTCACTTGTGGACAAGGATATCGTGGAAAGAACCTAGAAAACATAACTAGAAAATACAAAGTCTTGGTCAAGAAACTAAAAGTCTTAGGGAAATAGATGGTGTTTTCATCACTATAGCTAAGGGAAGGCAGGAACTTCAGAAGTAAAATGTAAGATTAGGAAATGCATAGCTGGTTAACAAATGGTATCTAAAAATTGAGTTGTATTTCTGGATGCAGAATATATGGGAATTCATTGGATATGGGAATGAAGGAAGGACTCTTGGCCAGTGATGTAGGTAGATTAATTAGGGTCACTAAAACATATTTTCCTGAAGAATTGAAAATCAGATGAGTATTTTAAACTGAGTGAAGAAGGAGAAAATTGTTCACATCTTTTACCTATTCTGAATGTCACAAAAATAGCAGGTATGGCATAAGAAAGGCCATCTTTGAATGGGATTAATAGTTCACAGGAGTCAATATCCAAGGAGAGGGCTAGTAATAAAACTCATAAGCTCAGACACCCAAGTGGTGTAGTAGATAGAGTACTGAAGACAGGAAGACCTGAGTTCAAATCCTAGCTCATGCAGTTACTAGCTATATGATCCTGGACAACTTAAACTGTCTGCCTCAGTTTCCTAATTTGTAAAATGAAGATAATAATAGCACCTTCCTCCAATGATTGTTGTACAGATAAAATAAGATAATGTTTACAAAGTGCTTTGCAAACCTTAAAGCATTTATGTAAGTACCAGATACTATTATTATTACCAAATATATATAGTATTGGCAATAAACATGGTGAACTAAGGCTTTTAAACTGACAGGATGAATTCTACCTGAGTAGTATCATTTATATTCAGTGACATTCATAACTGAAATATGAGTTTGGAAGGGCACATCTTATTTTTTTATAGATTAGATAAAAAGAATAGTGAAATGTCCTTACCTATCAGAAAAGATATGCTCATGTTAAGAAATCTGCTAGCCAATGAGGTGAATCATGATGGAAAGCATGTGAGTAAGGATCAAAGGACAGAGAAACAGTAGCGATAACGTGGAGGCATTTTAGTGGAAATGTGCTGCTGGCTACAAGAGCGGAAGGATAAAATAGATAACAAACATGACAGAGGAATGATATGGCAGTGAATTCTACTTTCTGAACACTGGCCAGGACCTGTTTGTCTCATCTGAATACAGAACAGATACATTTTAAACCTTGCCTTAATGATAATTTCATCCTTCAAACCATGAAGGAAGTGATGAAGAGATTGCTGTTCTGGATCAGAATCTGAACAATAGTTTATTGTTAAAGCACACATGATAGGAGCCAGAGAAGGGAATTTCTAATCTATTTCAGAGTTCTTGAAAGGTAGACAAGAAGGAGACATCTGGGCATAGTCTGGTGTGCATCTATTATGTGGGGAAAGAATATTTCACAGAGTTCAGAGAATGGATAGGTAGGATTTTATCCACTGAAATTATCTGAAGAAAAATAGCCCAGATGATGATAGTAGTGATGATGGTGGTGGTGATGATGGTGGTGATAGACGAAATTTACATAGCACTTTCCACACATTATTTCATTTGATCCTGAGGAATAGACTACTCCAAAGAACCAAGTCCTGAAAACATAAACAAGTAATTGCAGTGAAGAAGGAAAAGGGGAGTTTCTTATGAAGGTACTGTACAGGGAACTCAAGGTACAATTAAAAAAGAGCTCCGCACTTGGAGCACTGAGGATCTAGGCTCAAATCAGGCTCTTTCACTTTCTACTTGTAGGACTGAGCAAATTGCTTTTAACTATCTGGCCTCAGTTTCCTTGTTTGAAACTGATGGAATTGGACTAGGTAGGCTTGAAGGTCTCTTCCATCTGTAAGTCCATTATCTTGGTATTATTATCATTGAACAACTCAGATTTTTTTTTTAAAAAAAGATATGTCCAAAAAATGGAAACAACGACAGACTGATAAAGAATATAAAAAATAGTAGTTCAGTTTGGCAAGGAAAATATGAGGAGGACTCATTTGCCTAAGCTGTCCCCCAGGCCCGGAATTCTTCTCCTCTCTGCCTTGAAGAATGCTTATCTACCTTTAAGGTCCCCACAAAGTTTTCCCTGACCTCCCCTCTCCCAATTGTTAATGATTGTTCCTTCCTAAAATTATTTCAGTTTAGTTCAACAAAGATTTATTAAGTGTTTAAAATGTACAAGGTACCATTAAGGGTTTGGGGATGCAAAGAGACAAGTGAAACACCTCCTGCCCTCCAGGACTTTTGCCTGCTGCTAGGAGGATAGAATGTCTTTGCAAATAAGTACAAAATGAAGAATATTGAGGACTGAAGACCTTAGAACAACTAGGGAGTTAATGGAAGATTTCCAGGAGGAGGTAACCCCTGAAATGAGTTTTGAAGAAAGATAAGGCTTCTGTGAAGCTGGGATGAGGAAGAAGTGAGTTCTAGGCATAAAGAACGACTTTGGTTTCCATGGTCACAGACTAGGAGGTTGTTTTAGCCATCAGTAGAAATAGGAAGGTTTGCAGTAGAACCTAAGCTCCTTGGGGGACTGTTTCGTTTTTGTCCTGGTGTTCCCATGACAGCAAGATGATGAAGTGGATAGAGCTGCAGGCCTAGAGTCCGGAAAACCTGAGTTCAAATCCTACCTCAGATGTTTACTAGCTTGAAAATACACAATTAATGTTTATAGTTTATATATACATAGTTTATATAGTTTTTATATAGTTTTCATATAGTTTTATATAGTTTTCATATATATAGTTTATGTAGTTTTTATATAGTTTAGAGCTTTTATCTCTAAGATCTCTATTAAGAACAAAAGCATCAACCTTTGGAAGGGCAACATTTTAAGTTGTTAATAGTCTGTGATATTAAGTGTGAATAAAAGTTTGGAAAAGATATTATTTTGTTAGCAGGGGGAGGAGTAGGTGGGTAAAAGACTGGTCCCTAAGTCTTGACCCTACTCAAGCTGGGTGGAGGTCATATCATGAAGGCAGGAAAAGGATACCAAATGGGGAATCTAGGAGTATCCAAGATAAATTTCCACAAGGACAATTTCCTCCCTGTATTTTTCCATAGGACCTACAGAGTAGAAAAACAAAACAAAACAAACAAAACAAAAAACAAAACAAAACAAAACAAAACAAAAACCCATTGATCAAAGAGAGTATTGCTTTCCTGGACATTTTTTTTTGACCCTACACTTAATCATCATGCCTTGCTTACCTTTTCACTCTGGAATTTGTCGGTACTGTGGGCTTTCCACCCGGGAATATCCCTCCACTCCTGAGGCCTTCTTCCATCATTGGTGAGTTCCTCCTAGGCCCTTCATTTTGGGCAGGGGTCTAGGCTGGCCTTATTCCCCTAGGCTCTGCTCCTGACTACTTTTCAGCACCTTTTAATGCATTGTCTCCCCAAATTCGAGTGTAAACTCCTTGAGAACAGAGACTATTATGTTTTGCTTCTATTTGTGTTCTCAATACTTAGCCTAGTGCCTGGCCCATAGTAAGTGCTTTATAAATCCTTGCTGATGGACTGATATTTAGTTCATTAGTAATGACAATATTTAAGATCAATGAATCAATAACCATTTCTTAAGCACCTACTGTGTGCCAAGCACTGTGCTATGTTCTGGATGACTTCTTAGAAAAGAAAACTAAAGATGCATATTTTCAAATATGTTTGAACAGTTCTGAGGAAATGTTCTAACGAATTGTGTCTACTTTTCCAATTTATACGTCTTAGCAAACAGTAACTGAGGCCATTTTCTTCTACACCTGCTCCTCTTCCAAACCTCTCAGGTCTTTCCTGATAAGACTGGTATAAACAATTTAAAATCCATTATCATGCTGCCAGTATAAAGACTGCTTCCACTAGTCTAAAATCCCACTGCTTTAGACAGCATTAGGAAATGATGGTTATTATGAATTCAAATTACATGTACTAAAAAGAATGTCTGGAGTGTTCCTTTAAAAAAAGGGAACTGTTTGCAAGATATTTATATTTTGTTTATGAAATGAAACTTGAGGAAGGAAGATAGCTTTTTTCATATTCATTGGCTTTGTGCAATGAAATAACAGTACTATTAGTGTCAGTAAAAGGAGGTGGTATAAAAGAAGATGAGTAGTAAGGGGAGTTAGAAGACCTGGGTTTGAGTTTATACTTCATCCCTTACTAGCTATGTGATTTGGATGAAGTTATTTAAGTTTATCAGGCTTCAGTTTTCTTATCTGTAAAATTGGAAAACAATTACTTCTTTCACAGGATTGTAGAGGGAATCAAATAATAATATGTATGTGACATTTGAAGTACTATAGAAATATAAGTTTTTGTCATTATTACCAAAAGATAATGACAGATTTAACCCTATTCTTTATGAGGGTCACCTAGGTAGTACAGTGGATGGAGTGCCAGGCCTGGAGTCAGAAAGACCTGAGTTCAAATCTAGCCTCAGACACTTACTAGCTGTGTGACCCTGGACAAATTACTTAACTCTTCTTGCCTCAGTTTCCTCATTTGTAAAATGAACTGGAGAAGGAAATGGCAAAGCACTCCAGTATCTTTGCCAAGAAAACCTCAAAAGGGGTCATGAAGAGTCAGACACAACTGAAAAATGATGGAACAACAACATTCTTTATGAATGAGTCAGTAGAACTTATTGATATCTTGTTTTCTGTTAAGTCCAGAAATAAATAAGTAGTGTAGAAGAAATTAGCAGATGGACTGTCTGCTATCAAGATCAAAGACGTAGGGGTGGAATAAAGGTCATTAAGTCCAAACTCTTTTTATAGATGAGGAAGGTTAAGTGACTTGCTCAAGGTCACAGAAGTATTGAGTGGCCAAGTCAGTATGTGAACCCAGGTCCTCCAACCCTAAATTCAGCATTCTTTCTGTTGCATCATGCACCCTCATGGCCCAGTTTGTAAATCTCCTACAATGATAGCTAGCATTTACCTATATAGTGCTTTAAGGTTTACAAAGAATTTACATTTGTTATTTCATTTGACCCTCGTAACACTCTTATAAGGCAGGTGCTATTATTACCTCCACCTTACAGATGAGGAAACTGAGGCAGAGATTGGTTAAGTGACTTGCCCAGACACAGTGAGTATGTGAAGCAGGATTTGAACTCAGGTCTTTCTGCCCGCAAGACCAGCATTCTATGTATTGTGCCACCTAGATGCTTGGTAGTCTATTTTCTACAAAAATAATAAATTCTGGATATATTGATGTTAGTAGGTCACAGTCATCATTATCTTAATGTATTTAATAGATTGTATTGTTTTGTTTTGTTTTTTGCTGACTGTGATTTTATTGGTGTAGGGAACATATGGGGAGAAAACTCTGGCTACCAGTGCAGATCAGGAACAGCTCTACAACTTATCTCAGACTGTTGATTAGTGAACTAACTGTTAAGTAACTTGCTCAGGGTCACACAGCCAACATGTTTCAGAGGCAGGATTTGAATCCGTCACACACAAGTCATTGGTCCTCGTCGAAAATGAAGGACGAACAACAACTCAGAGGCAAACTTTCTTTCCATTCTATTGTACTTCCTCCAAAGTGTGTTGTTTTGGAAACACGTGTGTTTTCTAGAAATAGCTTTATATAGCGCACATCTTGTATACTTGGAGGGATCTGTAATGATCGTCGATGGATCATATATACATACATACTTGAGGAGACACATCTATACTCAGATGGATCTGTAATTGCTGTTATTTCTACGTTCATAATATCTCTTGTACATACCCTTCTCTCTCTTGTAAGAGCGCCACAGGCCTGGTGCAGGCCTTCATCACCTCAAATCGGGACCATTGCGACCATCTGCTGGTTAGTCTCCCTGTTTTGTCTCTCCATATTCCAGTCCATTCTCCATTCATTCATCCATAAAACCGAACTTCCTAAAGCTCAGTCTGATCATGTCACTCCCTACATCCGTTCAATAAACTCTGATAGTTCTCTATTTCCTCTAGGATCAAGTATAGAATCCGCTGTTTGCCTTTTGAGGCCTTTCATCACCCGGATTCCTACCTTTCCAGCCTTCTTACACCTTAATCTCTCCCCTTCCCTCCCCCTCCTACTATGTACTCTGTGATCCAACGACTCTGGCTTCCCTGCTGTTCCTCATACAAGATACTCTACTTCCTGATTCCATTCATTTTTACTAGCTGTCCCTCATGTCCTCCCCACCTCTGCCTCTCCGCTTCTCTCAAATCTCCTCCAAGGTCCCACCTCCCACCAGAAACCTTTCCTGAGTCGTCTTTATTCTTTGTGTCTTTCCTTTGAGACTACCTCCATTTTATCCTGTATATATTGTGTTTGAACACAGTTGTTTGCAGGTTGTTTCCCCCACTGAGCTCTGAACTCCTTGAGAGTTGCGACGGGGTTGCTGTCCTTGTTGTTTGTTTCCCTTTGTGTCACCGGTACTTAGCACTGTGCCTGGAACACAGCGGGTGTTTAATAAATGCATGTTGATTTGTTCATTTGAATATACATCTTCCTCCACAGTTACAGAATGCAACTTATTTGTATCTTCTCAGCCTATGTAATTCTTGGAAAAGAGGCACTCTAAGAGTTGGAGGCAAGGAGGGAATGCTATCCAAGCATAGGGAATGATCGGGTCAAAGGCATGGAGGTAGGAGATGAAACATCAGAACCCTTTCATAAATCCTTCACAGAAGATCTATCCAACGTGCTATTGGTCTTTAAATATTTTATGACTATAAGTGCTACCTAAGGTTGAACGAGTATTTGTGTGTCATTACTCATCCAGACTAATAATTGACTCACATCCTTTACTGGTCATACATGTCCTTGATGATATCTTCTATGCCATATTTTTGAACTTAAGTCATCATTGGGAAGATTCTCTTACATCCAATCTGCCTCTCTCCATTGCGCTCTGGGTTATTTACAATTTTGATTCTTCGGAAATTGTGGTGTTCCCTGATTCACAGTGATGTGGCATCATGTGACAAACACTGGTTTCAAAAAAAAGTGCTTTTGTGTTGTGTGCAGAGTGCTTTAGCATTTTTCAAATTGCTATAAGATTTCCTAAATGCAACCCACTCTATTTGCTTCTTATTTGACTCAGAACTCATATGCAATGTCTGTTTCAAATACATTTAACACTCACACCCCCTCTCACACTGACGTACACATAACACACACACACACACACACACACATGCAATCAATCAAGTAGTATTAATTAAACACAGTATTTTCTGGGCACTATTTTAGGTTTTAGGGATATAATTACCATGAAAGAAAGAGTCCCTACTCACAATTAACTTACATTCTAGTGAGAGACAAGTACACGTAAAACATATGTACAGCATAAACGCGAAGTCAATAAACACACACAAAGTAATTCAATGCAAAATAGTTTGAGTGAATACACTAGACTGAGCTGTATCTCCAAGGAAAAGAGGGAATTGATGAAATGGACATTTAAAGGGAGCAAATTCTAGGTACAAGGGACAGCCAGTGTAAAGGTATGGATGTGAGAGATAGGGTGGCAAGAGAGGGAAGGAATAGTTTGGCTGGATTGGAGAGTGTGAAGGACTAGAATGAGAATTCCAGTCTAGAAAGAGAAACAGGGACTATGTTGTATAGTTTTAAAAGCTAAACAGAATCAAGTCAAGTAAACATGTCAAAAAGCATTTATTAAGTGCCTACTATTTTCTAGGCACTGTAATAAACGTTGGAAATACACAGAAAGACAAATAAACAATCCTTACTCACAAGGATCTCTCAGTCTAAAGGGGGGAGACAACCTTGCAAACAACTATGTACAAATAAGATATATACATGATAAACTGGAGATAATTTTAGAAGGAAGGCATTAGTATTAAGTGGGAGATGGGGAAAAGTTTCTTGCAGAAGGTCAGATTTTAGTTGGGTCTTGAAGGAAGGCAGGTAATCCAGGAGGCAAAGATGAGGAGGAAGAATCACAGGTATGGGGGTGGGAGAAGACACTGAAAATACCAGGAATCTGGAGATGGACTGTTATGTGTTTAAGGACCAGGGTAATACAGTTAGCATTATAACTGTCAGAGTCAGGACTCAATCCAGGTCTTCTGATGTTATTAGTCCTGTCTCTATAGTAGCTCATTTCCTCTTACACTTCCACAAGAGCCTCAGGTCTGTTCTTTCCATTGGTATAAACCTAGTGCAAGGATAACATTTGGTAATATATTCGTAATCCATGGTTACAGATCCTGCTCTGACTTGATGAGGACCAGGTTCTAGGTTTAGGAGACTTCTCACAAATCATTCTTTTTGGCTAGTGCACCCCTACCTACCAATGCCTTCTGGGGGTGCTGATCTTAATACTACCCCACCCATCCCCAATCTAGCAGGAGAGTCGTGACAACTTATAACATAGGTGTTACAGATCAGCGTTTGGTATTAATCTCTCTACTGAAGTACATCTCATTTTATTGTGAATCTCTGGAGTGTACAGACAAAAACTGACTCTTCTCCAAATGATTATTATCTGTACCTCTATTGTGTAACACTTATGTTTTTTCTGGTAGTTCTATTATTAGCCCCCAAGCTTCTGATCACCTTACCTTTCTACTATTTGAAACTCTTTCAATCTCCTACACCTATGCCTCTGACCTCCTGAGATTGCCCCAACTTTCTTTAAATTTGTTGTTCTGGGAAGTATGGCCACACCATGGCCTCACACACAAACTTAGGCTTTCCCCCCAAAAGGGAAATCATCTTGACTCTAAGACTTATGAAAACTGAAGTCTTCTACAGGCATTTCCTTCCCTGCTCCCATGCATAGATAGATAAAGTGATTCTTAACTACTCTCAGCCTTGGTATCCTTTATAGGATCATAAGATTGAGAGTAAGGACTTGTCCTACTCCATTATTTAAAAAAAAATACGGACAATGCTTCTTGTTCTATGTATCTCTCAGGGCTATTTTAATTTTATAATATTTTTAAATTTTAAAATGCTATAGAACCTTAAACTATTTTTATTGTTATTATAGTCATAAAGGGCCACATAAATATGAACTATTATTGCTATAACAAAGGTCACCGATTTCATTATTTTGGTTGCAATAGTATAAGTTGCAGTGTACTCACATTTCACAGAAAAATCTCTCTGAATCCATATCCCTACCTGATTCTCTAGACTTGAATGTACCCTCAGTTCTGTCTTGACAAGTGAGCTACTCTAATAAATTACAATGTAGAGTTGGTAGGGAGGATAAGAATTTTCTCCTCTACTTTAAATAAAATGCATGCCTGACCTAGAGAGAGGCAGCAATGTACTTTTCTGTTGCTTGTAGCTATGACCAATTTCTGCATTCATATTTAAAGCAGAAAAATGATTTTCCCCTAATGCAGCCCTCTGGCATTTAATGACCAGCAATCTAATGCTCATCTGTGTCAGGTAATTTGAGAGAAGTTAGCACCTGGAGGACACAGTGTTGAATGAATGTTGCCCTCTTATCATTTTACATATTCCTCATGTCCAATGAATGGATGCCCAATATTCCTGGGTAGGCTGTTTAATCACAGAATGTTACAGTTGAAACAGATCTTACTGAAATTGAAATGAAGTTGAGAGAGGTAGATTAGAATCTTGGCTTTAACATGCCCTAGCTGTACGACCATGAGTTGTGGATTTACATTAGCTGGGGAAGTTTCCAACACAGGGATCCCTCAACATTGATGGAATCAGGTACAAACTACAAAATCCACATCATCTGTCAATCTGCCTGCCTGCCTGCCTCTCAGTCCAAGTTGTTCTCACAATCTGAAAGAAATTCTTTGGACTGGCATGGATGGCCGCATGTGAGGCGGGGAGGTGTGAGTGACCGGATAATGGGGGAGTGTTGACTGGAAGGCTGAGCGTACTTCAGGCCTCAGTTGCGGGGGAGGTAAGGTAAGCCCACAGTGGCTCTTTGGGTAGGTCTAATTACAATTTCCCACTTCTGAGTACCCACAAACCATTCCAGAGGGAGGACCTCCTTGTTTCTTTCCTTCTGTTTTAACTCTTTTCCTCTTCATAATCCCTTTCCACAAACCCAAAGTGGCAGGTGGGGGAAGGGGTCTGGTCACAGATCACCACTCCAAGTTCTTTTTGTTTTTCACCTCAGATCCTTGGAGGACTCCTCTGAAGTCATGTGAGAACCAATGGGGGATGCGGGGAGAGCGTATGTAGGTATGGATTGACTATTAGGAAACCTCAGAAAAATTCTGATTCAACTGTATGTTGTGCACATACAGTTTTAATTAAATACCTTCTATTTTATTGTTTAAAATAATTTTTAAAAATTTGACTAATATATAAATAGTTTTTTTTGTTTATTTTGTTTTAGAGATGTCACAAAGATGACCTTTTAAAGCTTATAAAACTCAGATGATCATTTTCAAAATGGCCATACGACATTTTATCTATGATTTTATGAAGCTATGATAATTCTGAATGGAGAGTGGTAATTTCTGAAAAAGATGTTAAAACTTCCATTTTAATTTAGCCTTAATTTTAGCTGTTACTCTGCACCCCCATTTAAAACAACATTATAAGACAGACCTTATAATTGTGAACGTTATAATGAGACAGAACTCTGGACAGTTGGGTAGACATATAATGGTGGTATGGATGTGGAGATGAGGAAAAAGGATGTGAAAGAGGAAACAACATCACCAAAAATGGGGTGGGGGGCAAGTGGATGTTAATGGCAAATTTATCCTTCATGTTTGCTTTAGGGACAGCCCTGGGTTTCAATATTGGGGATGAGAAGAATTGGGACAGTATTCCTATCAATTCATCTTGCTAACTTTACAAGATGTCCTCTAAAAAGATTTCCTCCCCTCATGTCTTTGCACAGGTTTAAGTGTATCCTCAAAATGCCCTCCCTCCTCATCAGCTCAAAATCCTCAGCTTCCTTGAAAACTTAGCATAGTACCTCCTCCTGAGGATTGAGTGGGGGAACCTTTCAAGACCCCAATCATTATGAGTATGTGTTCTTCCCTTCCTCAGATTGTGTTGTGTTTATCTGTTTAAGTGTTGTATCCTTGTAGTAAAAAATAAGCCCCTTGAAGGCAGGGTCTATTGCATTTTATTTTTTTTTTCCTTTTTATGTCCAGAGCATGACACAGAGCAAGTAGGCAATTAAATGATTGATGAATGAATGAACAAATGAACGAATGAATACCTTGATGTTTAAAGAAAATATATCTGGAGTATGACTCCCTCCCTATCTCATGCTTCATTTAAAATACAGGGAGTAAGAATTAACATGCAAGAATGTGAAAAACAAAGTTCTCTTCAAAACAAAACCTTAAAATTTCATGATATGAGATCTTTCTTCAAAGGGAAATGATTTGTCCCAGGAACAGATTTTGCATTTGGATGTAGATGTTGTTTAGAAAGGCAAACAAATGAGTATAATATGATCCCACCAGCCTCATGCCCACTACTCAGATACCACAAATACTACATGAAACCATGAAAGAAACCACATCAAGGCTGATCAAACCCTTGAGAACTTCAAGGAAATCACATTAGCCATATGTCACTTCTCTGCGGGTTCTTTCCTAGGAAAAGCAAACTTACAAGGACCTCAGCTAATTGCAAAAGTCATCAAAATAGAATAAGTCATCCCATGACATGGAACAGTAGAAATCCACAAACCCATGAAACCCCTTGAATTTCACAAATTTAGGGTTTCCCTCTTTTTTTTTTTTTTTTTTTTGCAAAGCTATCATTGAGTATACTTAAACACATTGGTAGCTGCCTAGGCTGAATCATTTTGTTCCCTCAACAATTATATACTTAATTTTTATTTGTTTATATTGGATTGTACTCTGGGTCCATAGTGGCATACATGGAGTAGCCTCCAAGCATTAGGCTCAAGATCATTTCTAGGGCAACACTCTGATGTGGGAAGATGGGGTGGTGCCGAGAGAGGCAGCCCAGTAGCGGGAATGGTCAGTAACCAGGGGAAGAAGCAGACCTGTAACTAGGGTGGGGCAACCTGGTATTTGCACCCAGAGTGACAAAGTGTAGGGGGTTCTGGAAGAATATTTATGGGGCATGCTCCCTACTTTTGGCAGCCATAACCCAGATAAGCTTCCCTTTGCCACTCTGCTTCCCCAGGCACAAAAATTCCTGGTACTCATGGCTCTGAGAAAAATGAGTTAAGCCCATCAATGAGTAATAAAAGCATAATAAAGAAGCCAAGGTGACCTACAAGTGCAGATCAACTTTGAGAGAGAGAGAGACATATAAGAGTTATGGACCAATATATCAAAGTTCAGGAGTGGAATGGTTACTTGGACTCTGATAAAAAGTACTCACTGACAAAATAACTATAATTAACAGAACTTATACACTACATGAGTGGCGATGATGACGATGATGATGATGATGATGATGATGATGATGATGATGATGATGATGACCTTACTTTCATCTTTTTTGGTTGGATTCAGATACAAATGGTCTTGGGATAGGTCTCTATCCTATAGTTATAAAAATAGAATGGCCATGTATAATAATGTATAACATACTATGCATTTAATAGTGTAAATTCCATGTCATTTTATGACACAGGATAGTATTAAATCCACAAAGCTCTGAAACTCCCAAGTTCTACAAATTTACAAATTTGTGGTTTACTTCCCTTATAATCTACACTCTTGCACAGGTGGATAATATAACTGTTATTTTCCTGTTGAATAAAAATATGAGGGTATAAGTTCATCTGCTATAGGTTCATTGAAAACATTCTTGGTATAACTCTATGAGTAGGTAGGAAAGTCAACAGGATGATACAGAACTTCATCCTGTTTCCATATAATACTGATCTCTCCATATACACCTCTCTATGCTGGATGCTTTTTTGTTTCATGTAGCTTTAGGATTATGAGTGTTAGGGATGGCAACAAGTGTTCAAAATATTGTTCATAATTTTTGGAATCAATTTTATTTCCTGGTGATTATGGCAAGTGCTTTGGTCTTTGATGATGTTTGATGATGTTCTAATATAGTTTGTTGGAGTAGCTAGGTAACACAGTGGATAGAGTGACCAGCCTGGAGTCAGGAAGACTCATCTTTCTGAGTTCAAATCAGGCCTCAGACATTTAGTAGCTGTGTGATCCTGGACAAGTCACTTAACACTGTTTGCTTCAGTTTTCTCATCTATAAAGTGAGTTGGAGAATAAAATGGAAAACCACTCCAGTATCTTTGCCAAGAAAACATCAAATGGGGTCATGAAGAGTCAGACATGACTGAAAACCTACTGAACTGAAGAGTTTGTTGGTTCAGTTCTGTAGTATATTTTGAGGTCTATATTTGTTATATGGTGATTTACTGTCTATATGTCCCTGAAAGACAGAGAGATTCTGATATATAATTCTAACCCCTAAGTAATATCTGGCTGGGTATGGTAAAGATTATTAATAAACTTTCACAGCCTATAGTGATATCCCCATCATTTCCATAAATACTTGATCTTATGATCTCATTATCTTCCATTATTATTGTTGTTGTTGTCATTGTTATTGTTATGGTTGGGTTGTAGTTATTATTGTGTTAGGGGTGGTGGTTGCTGTTTTCCTCTCCTTTTTTGTGTTTGACACAGCTCAGACAAATAGTCTGGAACAAGTTTCTATCCAATCATTTTATGTTTAGTGTATGAAAAACTGATACACAGGTGCATTAAATGGTTCCTTTTCATAATCCAATACAATTTGGGGGGCTGAAGCTCTTCTTTTGTAGCTTACTGAAGGCATCTTCAGGACAACTCAAGTATCACTTTGGACTATATGTACATCATTTTATTTCCACATGCTTGGTCTTTCTTCTGCTAGATCTCTCTTTTGAGAACTTTTTATTCCATGTCAATTCATATTAATAAGTATTCAATGTGGTTATATCTGCTAAAATGTCATTTAAAAATTTCTATGAGCCAATGTTAAGTTTGGGTGATTGCAGGCAACACTTCCGTCTGTGAAGTGTTCTAGGTGATGCACAGATATATGTTGAGCTCTCAAGGATATTTTGGGTTTTGCATTTTACATTTAGGGAATTTATTGTCTATTAATTTATGACAGTTAGCTTGTGATATATAGTTCTGACCATTTGATTGCATCTCTTGTAGGTGCTAAATCTGTGTCACCTTCAGTGATATGTGGTTGTTTTTCATTCTTCATTTTCTTTTTTTTTTTTTGGTGAGGCAATTGGGGTTAAGTGACTTGCCCAAGGTCACACAGCTAGTCCATGTCACCACCTAGCTGCCCCTCATTCTTCATTTTCAAAGAGGACCAACAATATCACAGGGTGATGTGTGAACTTGCCCTTGAATTGGATTTAAGTGAGGCAGAGTTGCACAAAGTCATTAGCCTTATTCTCTCTTCCAGAATCATCGAAGCTCAGTGGCCAGACAAAAGTCAAGACAACTAGCAATGGCCTGGGATGCAGTGGATGACCTCGGCATTTTCAATGACTGACCAAGTTCTAAATGCTCCACGATGTCTGCTTCAGCCGCCTTTATGGCCATTGGAACAAACTGTTCATTACACTGGGGAAGGTATTCACATGCTTGGGGTATGTATCCCTGTAATTCACCAATGGGTCTGAAGTCTGTTGGTTACCTTCAGTGTGGTTTAACCGATTTGCCAAAATGGTTATACTTGGGTGTGGCCCCCATGCATGCTACAGCTTCTTGGAGTCACAGGTGAGAGTTACAGTTCTTGACATGTCTGTGCCACATCTGCATTAAGTCCAGGCTCCTTAAGGATGAACTTTAGGTAGTTTCCTGTAGCAATAACCTGATGTTGTATTACTATAATGAACACTTCCATTTCTATAAACAAATTTTTTAAACTTAGCTATTTATTCAATGATTCTTTGTTTTGAGGTCTTGTGGGTGTTACCCGTATAGGGCCTAGTATTCTACTTTTGACCTTAATTGTTCCTTAGACCTGTGTCTGGTGGTAAAGCAGTATCAGTTGTCAGTTGTGTATGTATTGTTATTGTTGGTGATGGTGGTGTCTTCACGATGCTTCTGCTGCTGTTATCTTCATCATCATCATCATCATTATCATCATCATCATGTCCAGACCATGATTTCATTGGTCTGGGAAAATCTTGGTGTCAAAATACCCTCCAGCAAAATTGTTAGAGGCTCATAATATACTCATTTTTAGTGTATAATCAATTAACAGCTAAAAGTGAAGCACAAGCAATTATATTTTATGTTTCTATCTAGTTCACCTAGAGAATGATACTAGAGATAGCATGATTATAAAAGTTTAAGGACATTAATACAATCTTGCCCTGGGCTTATTTGCTTTGCAATAAGCAAGAGGTAGGCTTGAGGGGAAGGTATTATTGAGCATTAGGACATTTCTGCAGCAGCTCCTGAAGAAGGAAACAAAATCCTTTTGGCCACAGCAGAAGTAGGAAGACAATTCCTGTAACTCAAACAATAGCTTTTTGATAAGCCAAGTGGCCCCTGGCCTAGAAGGAGCTGTGTTTCACATTGAGGGTGAATTCTCCTAGGGAATCCTAGGGGGAGAAATAACTATTAAGACCCAGGGTGCAATTTAACCATGAGCCTAGTTGCAGAGATGGTGCCCTCTAAGGAACATCATCCCATCTGCCTACATAGAGGCAAGTAGTAGAAGACCATATACTTGCCCCTACTCCCAAATCAAGTTCATTTATGTATTTCTTGGGTTCTTTTCATGGAACATTGCTTTACCAGTATTTTGAAAGCTCCTCCACAAAGGCTACTGTAGCTACTCTTATTTGCTTTCTCTCTGCCCATTGCTGAAGCACTTTGCTCTACATTTGATAGGTCCAGACCTGAGTTTTCTTCAGTGTGAGGAATTCCTGGTATGGAAACTCCCTCCATCAACATAGATTAACTCACCTATAACTAATGGTCTTTGTTGTCTTGAGTGGGGAGAGGTGAAATGAGTTTGCAGTTATCACAACCCTAATTTATGAAGTAAGATTTGAACTTAGGTCTTTCTTATAAATTTTACTGCCTTTTTCATGTGAGACAATTTTCAGTATTATTAACTGATGTATCAGTTCTCATTCCTTATGCATGTTGTCTCACTTGGTAAGGAAGCAAGATGTAGTGGAAAGAGACTTGGCTTTACAGTCAGAACCCAGAACCTGGGTTCAGATTCTAGCTCTGCTAAAGGTCTATGTGACATTTAGCACTTTACCTCTTTTTGGGGCCTCAGTTTCCATAATTGTAGTTCATCCAATATTATTGCTGGAAAAGACCCCATAGCTCATCTAGTACAACCTCTTTATTTTATAGATGAGGAAACTGAGACCCTGAGGACAAAAGTGACTTGCTTAAGATCACTCAGGTAGCAGTTCAGCAGTTATTCAAACCCAGATGATATTCAAATCCCACTGCTTCTTCTACTACCCCACAAAGTCACTCTAAAATGAGAAAGTAGAACTACATGATCTCTAAGTTGCCTTTGAGCTTTAAATCCCATGATCCTATTTCATTTGGATGTGACTTTGAAAAGGAGCCAATTTATGATTGAATGGCCTTGATGTCAACAGACTGTAAGTATTGCCTTGAATATGCCAACTAGCCCCAGGCTGGATCTCCACAACAGAATGTGAAGTAGCAGTTTGACAATTATCCAGTTAATTTGATGGATGTAGATGGCTCAACTGGACAATTAATTTTTTTTCAAACAGATTCACTTTGCTCCAATAAATCGAGAGATTAAAAGGCTATATTTTCTGCATTGTTTTCGGACAATAATGTCATACAGAACAGTGGGCACAGCAGAGAATGAACTGATTTAAGTCTAAGGGAGGTCATTCCTGCATCCCCAGAAGTTCCACATTCTCTACACATGAAATGACTTTTTATTTATTCTCTATATATTTTGAATATCCATGCATGTGTTGTCTGTCTCTAGGAAACAAACAAAAATCAGTTCCTTTGAAGACAAGAGCTATTTTGTTTTTATTTTTTGTATCCCTGATGCCAAATGTAATTCCCGGCTCATAGTAGGTACCCAATGAATGCGTGTTGAAATGAGTTGGATTGAATTGAATTAATCAGATTAGATTAAACACGAATTTAAAGAACTCTATCTCACAAAGGGCTCCAAAGTAATTTCACTTCTGGATATCATATTCAGGGAATTCCAGAAAAGAACAGTCAAGATAGTAAAGGGACTTACGGACATCATGTGAAGACGGATGGAAGGAACGAGGGATCTTTATGAGGCAGGTAGGTGGCATAGTGGATAGGGCATATGATCCTACTTCATTTGGATGTGACTATGAACACAAGAAGACCCGTGTTCAAATACCACCTCAGACACTTATTAGCTACGTGACCCTGGGCGAGTTATTTAGCCTCTATCTACCTGAGTTTCCTCATCTGTAAAATGGGGATAATAATAGCATCTACTTCTCAGGTTGTGAGGACAAAGTGAGATATTTGTACATTTCTTTGCAAACACTATAATGCTATATAAATACTAGTTGTCACAGTTATATCAAAGAAGAGACGACTTAGGGGAAATACGACAAGGTTGTTGAAGTGCTTTAATGACTCGTGTGGAACAGAAATCAAGACCTTGTTTCTTGTCTCTAGAGGCCAGAACTAGAAACACTAAATGGAAGTTGCAGAAAGGAAAACTGGGTTTGATATGAAGCAAGACTTCCTAATAATTAGAGTTGTCCCCAAGAAGAATGGGCTGCCTCAGGAGGCAATAGTTCCTCCTCAGTAGAGGTGTTCAAGTAGTCTGGATGACTTAATTTTTGATCATATATCAAGGCATGAATTGGTCTAAATGAATGCTGAGGTCTCCTTCAAATCTGAAATTCTGTAATTATCTGGCTCTTTGAGATAACAATATTAGTTGACATCTATACCTCCGAATTTCATGTAAACATTATCTTTCTCTGTTGCTGAAGATGTACAGGAAGCTTCAGTGTTTATACAGAATGGATGGGAGATGGAAAATTCTGGTTAATCAAAGGTTAATATGAGTCAAATATGCTAGCTTGTTAACAGTTACCATAGTGTATATGATACATGTGTTATTGATTTTCTAATCATCAGGATACAACAAATTACACCCAATACAAAACCATGCTGAATAGATCGAATGAGTCTTTGCTCAAAAGACACTTCAGGATCTTGCTTTGCTTCAGGTTATCATTGTGAACAGTAATAATCATTCTCTAATTCAACTCAATAAATACATTACAGATAACAGTTAAGAGAGTGAATATTCAGTATCTAAATTATCCATTGGAATGTCTATATTGATAATAGCTCACATTTAGATGTACTTTCCAGCTTAATTCAATTCCATTAATCAAACATTTGTTGTATCTACTATGTATAAGGCACTAGGCTAGTCAATAGGGATTTGAGAAACTCAATTTGTACCCTTAAGAAAGTGAAAGTCTAATAGGAAAGATAGGATATATACATAAATAAGCATGAAATAAGATGGAATGGGATTAAGGAGAAAGGAAGGATCTAGACAAAGTTCCATAAGAAAATCTGAGAAGAGAAATTTTACAAAGTCACTTCTTCATAACTCCAAGTACTAGGCCTGGAATCAGGAAGACTTGAGTTGAGTTCAAATCTGACCTGAGACTTATTAGTTGTGTGATGTGGGCAAGTCACTTAACCTCCATCTGCCTCAATTTCTTTAACTGTAAATTAGGGATAATAATAGGACCAACCTCCCAGGGTTGATGTGAAGATCAAATGATATAATATTTGTGAAGTACTTAGCACAATTCCTAGCACATAATAGATGCTTAATAAATATTTCCGTCTCTCCTTCCTTCATTTGTTCCTTCCTTCATTTGTTCCTTCTTTCCTCCATCCCTTCCTGCCTTCCTCCTTCTTTTGTAACAATCCTATGAGGTAAGTAGTAAAAATATTATGATTCCCATTCTATAGACAAAGAGATTGAGATTCATAGAATGTAAGTGACTAGCTTATGGAAATGTAGTAAGTAACTAGAGGAGCTAGGATTCCAATGCAGATTATTTTTTTTTCTGATTTCAAGTCCAGGGATCTTTCTATTTATACCACACTATCAACTAAAATGGCCTATACTATCTAATAGCTGAAAGTAACTCAGATGCCATTGATTTTGACATATGGGCAATGTGGGGGAGAAGACAGAAAATAGTTTTACATGTTACATATTTGAATGAGTAACACCAATCTTTTTCCAGTGATGGCTTCAAATCATAAAACACTATAGTCTCTAAAGAACCAAAATTGAGGATGACCCATCAGGCAATGGAGGCACACACTGTAAGCATGAACAGTCTACTACCCGTAACAAAGAATTGTTCAGAAGAAGGATTATAAGGAATGACACTGAGTAAGTGTATTCCTGAACAATAAGATGGGCCAGTCAACTAGATGGTGAAAGTGAGGGATAAACAAGGCAATGCAGTCTCTGTGGTACAATGATATCTATGTGATATCAAAAGAGCATGTTGAACAGCTACAGCACAATGGGTGTACCTTCCATGTCAAGTTTATGAGAGGGCATGGTGGAGAGTTGTATAAGATTGCCAGTCATGGAGAGGATGCTATCTATATTATTGTAGGGAGTACCCAAGTTGATGAGATAATCATACTATCGGTAATGATCATAATGATGATAGCTAGCATTTATATGACACTTTAAGGTTTAAAAAGTACTTTTTTACACACACTATCTCATCTGAAGACTCCACTTCCTGAGTCCAAATCTGGCCTCAGACACTTACTATCTGTGTGACCCTGGATAAGTCATTTATATCTATTTGCCTCAGTTCCTCATCTGTAAACTAATCCAGAGGAGGAAATGTATCCAGTATCTTTTGCCAAATACCTTTGCCAAAAAAATCAAAACAAATGGAGTCACCAAGAGTTGGACACAAATGAAACAACTGTCCAACAACAACAGTTCTCATTTGATCTTCAGATTGCAGACCTATTGAAATACTGTGGTATAGGAAACTTAGGGTTAGGGGTTAGGTAATTGGTTTTTATTTTTAATCATTGTAGCTCTAACATTGACTCTCAAAATTCGATTGAATATTAATTTAAGAAAAAGAAACACAGTGCTGTTTCTTTAACCCAAAAATTCAGCAGTGAGGATTATGTGGTGATTTTGTAACCCCACATCCTAATAAAGGTTGTCACAGTGTGAAGCCAGTCATATTGATATTACAGAGCACAGGTTCCTACCTGATGTTCCTGTTCTGGTAAATGCTTTGAATCTTGCTGCTAAGTCTCACCAACACTGTAGGTATTTCCCCTGAAATCCTATGAGGATACATTTATCTTATTGCTGAGAAAATGCATATAAATGACTGAGCCAGTTTAGTGGTCTTTGCCAAAAATAGCTTGTCCTTTTGACTCACCCAGTCTGCCAGTAAATGCTATTTTTTTTCTGTCCACAGATAGGCTAAATCTAGTAACGGCGCATACAGTACATTTGACATGAGATGCAGTGTAGCGCTGGTTTGGGTTTGGGAAAACTTGCATTCAGTAACATCTTAGGATAGCAGATTCTAGTGCTCAAAAAGCTTTAGATATAATCTAACTCATCTTATGTGTTTTATCAAATGTAATGAAAAACTGAGGAAGTGAATGGCTGATTGGAAAGAGCACTGGACCTGAATTTGCACTCTGAATTCTTCACTTAAACAGCTGGGTGATTATGGGCAGAACATTTAACTTTTCTAAATGTTTCCTCATCTTTTAATCATTATTATTATTTAGTCATTTTATATCATATATAATATATTAATATATAATAGGTATATAATTTAATCTGCATTAAATAATAGCTAGTTGATATATATGTTATATATAACTATCATTTATATAGCATTTTAAGTATTACAAAGGACTTTACAGATATTATCTCATTTGATCCTCACAAAAATCCTGGGAGGTGAGAGCTCTTATTATCCCCATTTTACAGATAAGAAAACTAGAGACGAGACAGCTTAAGTGATTTGCAAAAGATCATACAACTAGTAAGCAGGATTAGAACTCCAGGCCAACAGCTTATCCGCTGAACCACCCAACTCATTTCCTATCAGGCTGTTCTCCTGGACTTTATTATTTCCAAAAACTCATCATTATGCAAAGTGACATCAATACTGAAACTCACACTTCTTTGGTACCCCTGCCCCTTGGGTCCCTTTCTCATTTCCTTCTCCAGTTATAGGTCTTCATCATGTCTCCAGGCTAGGTGCCCTCCTTGTTTCTTTCATTTATTTATTTTCCTCAATTATATATAAAGATAATTTTTAATCATCATTTAAAAGAATTTGAGACCCAAATTCTCTCCCTCCCTTCTTCCCCTCTCCCTTCTTTGGGAGGGCAAGCAATTTGATATAGGTTATACATGAGCAGTCATGCAAAACATAAATACCCTCCTCTTTTCAACTTTTTTATGTGTTATATTGACCTTGAACTTCTTGAGATCAGGGAGTGTCATGCTTTATCACCAGCATTTAACAAAGTGCCTGGCACGAGTTGGTGCTTAATAAATGCTTATTGATTCTGACTCTGACCTAATTGCATTATATTGTTCTTTACAGTTTGGAAATCATTTTATATATTTGATCGTTTTTCAACTTCACAGTAACCTGGTGTGGTAGGTATAACAAGTATTAGCATCCCAACTTAATGGATGAGGAATGTAAGGTTGAGACAGTTTAAGTGACTATTCTAATGTTATGCAGCTAGTAAGCGTAAGAGATGGAATTTAAGCCTTTTTATTCCTGTTTCCAAGCCCAGTGTCCTCTCTGGGATACCATGCTTGTTCTCCTTACCTAACAAGGAGGTTCCAGGCATTATGCTAAGTGCTGGAGATAAAAAGAAAGGCAAAAGACAGTCCCTGCTCACAGTTTAATGGGGGAGGCAACATGCAAGCAATGTCTGAACAAGCTTTATATAGGATAAAATGGATATAATCTTAGAGGAGAAACACTGGTGACTTTAAGGGAAATCTGGGAAAGTTTCTGGTAAGTGGAACTTTAGCGGGGATATGAAGGAAGCCAGGGCAGCCAGTAGGCAGATATAAGGAGAGAGAACAGTTTAGTTATGGGAGACGGACACTGAAAATATACAGTCAGAAGATGGATTATTGTGTGCAAGGAATAGTCAGGAGGCCAGTGTCACTGGGTCAGGGAATATGTGAAGGGGATTATGGTGTAAAAAAGATTGCAAAAGTAGGAGGGAGGCAGGTTAGGAAGGGCTTTGAATGGCATCCAGAGGATTTTATGTTTGATGCTGGAGGAGATAGGAATCACTGAAGTGTATTGAATAAGAGGGTGACATGGTCAGACCTGTCCTTTAGGAAGATCATTTTGACAGCTGGCTGGAGGATGGTCTGAAGTGGAGAGAGACTTGAGGCAGAGATACTGGTCAGTAGGCTATTGCAATAGTCCAGCTGGGAGCTGAGAGGATCTTGCACCAAAGTGGTAGCAGTGTCAAAGAGAGAAGGGCATATACTAAAGATATTTTGAAGGCAGAATCAATAGGTCATGGCAACTGTTTGAATATAGGGGGTGAGAGAGAGTGAAGAATCGAAGATGATATGTAGGTTGAGAGTCTGGGTGACAGGAAGAAGGCTATTTCCTTCACAGTGATAGGAAAGTTAAGAGCGGAGGGCCTGGGGGAAAAGATAATGATTTCATTTATGGACATGTGAATTTGAGATATCTATAGGCCATCCAGTTGGAAAATGTCCAACAAGCAGTTAAGAGATACAAGACTGGAGGTTAGGAAAAAATAGATCTGAGAATCATCAAAATAGAAATGATAATTGAATCCATGAGAACTGATGAACTAAAATAATATAGAGGAGGATAGAATAGGGCCCAGGATGGAGCCATGGGGGACATTGACAACAGGTATGGCCTAGATAAAGATCCAGCAAAAGAATCTAAGAAGGAGTGATCAGATAGGAGGAGAACCAGAAAAGAGTGGCATCCAAAAAACCAAAAGAGAAGGGTTTATGAAGAAGGAGAATGGAATTTATAGGGTCAAAGACTACAGAGAGGTCAAGAATATGAAGATTGAGAAAGGCCATCAGATTTGGCAATTAAGAGATCATTGTGACTCTGGGGAGAACAGTTTCAGTTGAATGATGAAGTCAGAAGTTAGGCTCCAGAGAGTTAAGAAGAGGGTGAGAAGAAATGTAGTGGTTATCTACTGATTGTAAATAGCCTTCTCTAGGAGTTTAGCCATGAACAGAAAAAGAGACAAAGGAGAAAACTAGTCCGTATGGGTGAATCAAATGAGGTTTTTTTGTTTTTAGTTTCGATTTTTTTAGGATAGAGCAGACTTGGTAGAATCTGTAGGCCATAGGGATTCAATAGAGGCAGTTAGGTGGTGCAATGGGTAGAGTACTAGGCCTGGAGTCAGGAAGATTCATCTTCCTGAGTTCAAATCCAGCCTCAGACACTTACTAGCTGTGTGACCCTAGCCATTTAACCATGTTTTCCTCAGTTTCCTCATCTGTAAAATGAGCCAAAGAAGGAAATGACACACCGGTCCAGTATCTTTGCCAAGAAACACCCAAATGGGGTCATGAAGAGTTAGACACATCCGAAAATGATTGAACAGCAATAATAAAAGGGATGCAATAAAAATAATAATCGTAATAGCTAGTAATTATATAGCTCCTACTATGTACCAGGCTCTTGTACTAACTGCTTTACAAATAGCATCTCATTTGAGCCTCACAATACTCTTGGGAGGTAAGTGTTATTATTATCTCCATTTTACAGTTGAGGAAACTGAGGCAAACTGATCAAATGACTTGCCCAGGGTCAAACAGCTAGTATCTGAGGCTGAGAGATATGGACTCAGGTCTTTCTGACTCTAGGCCCAGGGCTCTATCTGCTGCATGACCTAGCAGCATTTGACAGGGAGAGAATGAAGATAAGTGAGAAAGTAAGTGTGATTAAAAAGGACAATCTGCTTAAGAAGATGGGATGGAACAGCACGTAGAAGGGTTTGCCTTGGTAAGGAGAAGGGCTATCTTCACGTGAGGAAAGGGTGGAGGAGGAGATTGTGAGTAGGAAACATCTGAGTGATGTGAAAGGAATAAAAGGTGATAAGAGTGAGCCCTCTGCATATGGCCTCAAGTGTTTCAGCGAAATATGAGAAAATAGCAAAGAAGAGAGTGAGTAGGAGGGGACTTTCTTAGATCATTGTCATGGGGCAATAGGAAGGGAGTGATTCAGGACTGATGTCAACAGTGTCAAGCAGTGACTTCTATCCAGTGGTGGTGACAAAAGTCAGATGGCAATGTGGTAAGAGTCCCTGTGGTATGCTGCAGCAGAAAAGAGTGAGTGGGAAGGGACCTTCATAGGTCATTGTCATGGAAGTCAAAGGAAGGGAGTGATTCAGAACTCATGTCAAAAGTGTCTAATGCCACAGAGAGGTCCAGAGAGAAAGGTCACTGGGGTTTGTGTTCAAGAAAGAGGTATTGTTGATTTTCAAATGGTGATTTCCAGTCCAGCGATGGGGACGTAAGTCAAATGACAATGGAAGAAGAGTCCTTGTGGTATGCCACAGCAGCACAAAGAAAAAGTTAGAAAAAGTCAAGAAAAAAAATATTCTGGGGAATTGAATGAAGCCCAAATTCCCAACAAAACCCAAAGAGTATTTCTGAGTGCCAGGAATGGATGTGGGTGGTCTTTGTGAGTGAGAAGTTCACGCCGATCAGAAAGTTCCCTTAACTCCCAATCCCTAATAGCACCTGACTCATTCCTGCAGCTGTGAGGAATTCCCAGCGTGGCCCTGAATCTCCCTCTGCTCTGCCAGAGAAGCAGCAGCAGTAGCCTGTTTCGTGGTAGCTTGTTCAGTTATTTCAGTTGTGTCCAACTCTGCATGACCCTATGTAGGGTTTTCTTGGCAAAGATACTGGAGTGGTTTGCAGTTTCCTTTTCCAGCTCATTTTGCAAATGAAGAAACTCAGGCAAACAGGGTGAAGTGATTTGCCCAGGGTCACACGGCTAGTAAGAGTCTAAGGCCTGATTTGAACTTATGAAAGGGAGTCTTCCTGATTCCAAACCTGGTGCTCTAGCCAGTGCACCACTCGGCTGCCTTTCCATGGTATCTCTGACCCCAACATTTCTGCTTTTATATTGATTTCTGTAACTCTTGATTTTATCATAGCTACCACTAGTACTATCTTACATTTAAAAGGCATAATTTTGTAATGAATGGGCCTTAGAGGCAGAAAGACTTGGGTTCAAATCCTGCCTCTAACTTACCCAGGAAACACTTGCCTCAGGCAAACCTCAGAACCTCAGGGCCTCAGACCACTCTCTAAGTACATAAATTAAACACATTTCTTGGTTTTCATTGTTGGAGTGAATTTTCAACATCTACATTCTGAAATCACAGATGTGGATCAAAAAGACCTTATATGTATTGGACTCAATGCACTGTTCAAAGTGTTTTCACTTCCTGATCTTCACCACAATGCTGAGAGTGAGGCTGGACTGCTATTATGATCCTACCTTCACAGATGAGAAAACTGAGGCTTGGAAAAGTTATGCCTTGGTCGGAGAACCACAAAAACTTCAGAACTGAGAGGCACCTCAGAGGGGACCTCCAGCCCATATGTGAAGCATGAATATCTGCTATAAAATTCTGATAGGGGGTCAGCCAGCCACCACTTTAGTATTTCCACTGGTGGGGAACAAAGCACCTCCTTAAGTAGACCATTCCACCTTGAAATAGCTAGCAAGAGCTGGAAAGCATAGAGTATCGTCCTACATTCAGAACTAATGCAAGCACACCATCATGAAACTGGCAGACAATACTGATGAATCAACAGGCAACCAGATTTCACCATGATTTTCCACAAATCCTTATGACTAACATTATCAAAGGCACTGGTCAGGTCAATGAATGTTATATATAGACCTCTGTTCTGCTTCTGGAATTTCTCCTCGAGTTGTTGAACAGCAAACACCATTTGAACCTTTCCTCACCTCTTTCCAGAGCCATACTGGCTCTCAGGCAGATGCGCATCTTCCAGGAGAAGGATCAGCTGGTTAAGGATTACCCAAGAGACTATTTTACGGAGAACTTGCACAAGGCAAGTGCTCACACAGTGGTCAGAAAAAGCAGTACAAGGTATCAATAGTGAGACATGGGAGATGCAGGCACAGGAACATCCATCACTGCATGCTCCCATTAAAAAAGGCACTGTGCTCTATGAGCAAAACTGAATCACAGTAGCACACGGGAAACTTGAGCTGCACAAATCTAGAGACATCTCCATCCCAAATGTTCTAAAGGACTACTTGTGCCCGACCTGTGGTAGAGCCTTCCAGACTTGTACTGGACTGATCAGCTACAGCCAGACACACTGTACCCTGACCCCAACATCGAGATGTCATTGGTCCACTTTGAAATTAAAGGACAAACAATGACATTGAGTAAAAGTAAGAGCTGGGAGATGAAATTAGACAGATATCTTTGAAGTCATTAGAATGTAATGACGTTGTAATGAGCTCCTTGAGTTCAGAAACTGTTTTGTTTGTTTTTGCTCCTTGTATCCCTAGTACTTAGAAAAGTGCAGGCACCTAAGAACCTAACAATGCTTGCTGATTGATTGATTTGTACCATACCAAGCTAACTTGGCCTGATCTTTCTGTTTAAATTCATTTCACATGGACTATCACCACAGGAAGAGGGAATGCTTTCCCTCTTCAGGTCCTCTTAGAATTACTGGTTTTCTTCAAAACAACTCAACTGCCATCTTCTACATACATTTTTTATATCTATATCTATCTATCTACACATACATATATACATATATACACATACATACATATACACACAATTGTGTGTTGTATACACACAAATATATACACATACATAATGTGTGTACATGCATATGTGTATGTAACATATGTATATATACAAATATATGTATGTATGTGACTATATACCATATACAGATATAAATATATAACTATACATTTGTATATATACACACATATATATGGGTAATATACATACATTGTGTGCGTATGTGTATGGGCATGTATCATCCATGCATATCTATGTAATATACATAGGCCTATGCAGATATAAATGATACACATATGTATTCAATGTATATATACACATACACATGTATAATTATGTGTATGTACAGGTACACATAATTTTATAATAAATGTCATATTCAAAAATATATATCCATGTAATAAGTATATTAAATGTATACATTTATTAGTTGTGTAGGAATTTATATATGTGACACACAATCCCCCTCTCCCCCATCTCAGCTCCTTGAGGGCAAGGGCTGTTATATTTTTTTATCATTGTAAACACAGCTCTTAGCACAGTGCCTGGGACAAATTAGGCACTCAGTAAATGCTTGTTGATACAGGATTTTCAGTTGAAGAAAATGCTGCTGTGTTACACTGGAGAAAGCAGATATGCTTTTGCTTGCTCGACATTTAGTAAGAAGTGACAAGTTTAGCTGATTATATTGGCTATTACTGGCCTCCACTTCAGATCAGAGTGGTTGGGCTGCCAAGGAGAGTGGGAAAGGACTCCAATCAGTTCCTCTTGCCTTTTAAGGGTTAAGTTGGGGTTTAAGGAAAAAGAAAATGCACTTTCACCCTCATTTTGCTGATAGTTTCTAAACTCTTTACTGATTCATTCCATTCTGTCACTACAAATAGTACATTAAGATTTGTTTAAGTGTTTGGGTCTTTAATTTTTTTGGTGCTTATCTGATGTCTTCTATGTGAGAATTACAAACACTCAGCCTTTTCCTTTCCAGCTGATCTGTGTAAGCTGTAATTAGAGAAATGCATCTTAAGCAGATTTCCAACTTCTGAAGGTTAATGCAGTTCATTTTCTGCCCTTTTTCTTCTATGTCTTTTTTGAAAACTTATGGGTCACTTATCCATCTGTGAGGGGGGAATATTATGCAGAGTGGGCAGAAAATGGCATTTTGTGAAAAAAAATAAAGGGAGGGATTTTTTTATGAGAACCTATCATCTGAAAGGATACCTGAAACCCTGACATAGGATAGGAGCAAAAGGAGACAATGGGATCTACACAGCAGCAAAAGTCCATTTCAGGAGAAGGCAAACTGTTGCAAGTCAGAAAGGCCAAGAGGGAAAACTTGATTATCAAAAAAAAAAAAAACCAAACAACAAAACAAAACAAAGCAAAAAACCCTAGAACAATCAAATAATCAGTATTTAGTATCTCCTCTTCTACCAAAGTCTTGGGGTTACAAAGTTAGGCATGGAAGTCTAAGTCTAAGTCCAACCCACTCATTTTACAGATGAAGAAATTAAAACTCAGAGAGGACAAGTGACTTGCCCTTGGTCACACAGTTAGTGTCAGAGGCAGAATTATGAACACAGGTCTTCCTGATTCCCAGGCTAACACTTTACTATACCACGCTGCATCAACTTGTTTGGGTCCCAGTGGCACACAAATATCAGACTTATTATTTGTGGAAATGATTGAAAGGGTGATATTAAGGATTAATTAAGGATAATACTAAGGATTAAGGATTATTGTTAAGATGGAAAGGATAAGATGATAGGTTCAGGTACAGAAGGGATCTTAGGGGTCATCTAGTCCAACCCCTGAATTTTACAGATGTGGAAACTGGGCCACAGAAAAGTTAAGTGACTTCTCTGAGGTCAGAAAGGTAATAAGTACAAGAGTGGAAATTCAAGCCCACTGGACCAATGATAGCATAGAGTTTCAATATTAGCCTAGGTAATTATAGAGATACTCATCACCAAAAAGTTGACCACAAGATCATTAATGGACATAGTAAAACAAAGACTTTCCATTAAGAGCCTGTGATTTGTAATTGTGGAAGGACTACCCACACCCTAACAGGGAAAACATGAAAGGAAAGAGGCTTTGAACTAGGGCCAAGAAGAGGAGTGTGTGTGTGTGTGTGTGTGTGTGTGTGTGTGTGTGTGTGTGTGTTCATGTGTTCAAACCTCGCCTCAGACACAACACTCTGTGTGACTTAGGCCCATTGCCCCATTAAAAAAAAGATATTAAAAAGAAAAGAAAGTGGGGTATCAAGATAGGATATCTTATTTTGCAACTCAAATACAACAATTTCTATGAAACGCATGTGAGAACAGCCTTAATTTCCCTTACTCACTGAAGGCAACTGGGTGGCACAGTGTGTAGTATACTGTCCCTGGGGTCAAGAAGACCTGATTTCAAGTGTAGTTTCATACACTTACCCAGCTAAATGATCCTGAGCAAGTCATTTAAACACTACTTGCCTCAGTTTCCTCCTCTGCAAAATGGGGATAATAATAGCACCTACCTCCCAGGAATGATATGAGCACAAAATGAGATATTTGTTAAGTGTGTTGTAAAACTTAAAGTGCCACATAAATACTAGCTATTATCTTATTGATAAATTAGCTTTCTCCCTTTTTGGGTAAGGTGCTAGTTTCTTGATGGCAAAAAAAAAAAAAAGAGAAAAATTTCAGCCTTGTTTGGGTGTCCCTTTCCCCAACATAGTGTAAATGCCAGGTACATAGTAGTTACTCAATATATACTTGTGGATTAATTAATCCATTGGTTAATTAACTTTAATATCCCTGCCTTTCATTATGATAATCTTTATTATTTCTTTAAATTAGACATTGGATAAGTTAAGGGTGGAGTCAAATCTCAATAAATCACTTCTTTGAAGTTCTCTGAGAACAAAGAACAATACGGAAGTGTACCAAGCTGTTAACTATAGTATGTGGGGAAATTCCAGTGCTCTTTGGTAAATTCACATAAAAAATCCACCTTAAAGTCCCCAAAGCTCTTAGAAAGAAAATGCCATGACTGATTTATAATTTAATAATTCTATAATTTGAAAAAAATCGAATGCATCAACATGTATCAGTATTTGATGGCCCATTTATTTTCAGGAGAAATGAAGAGATCAAAATGGAGCTTATATTTGTATTATAGTTTGATGTGCCTTCTCATGCATCTTGCAGGAGCCTTAGAAGTAGGTAGCCTAGGTATAATTATGTCCATTTCTTTTGCCCAAAATCACATAGCTAAGAAGTACTTTAGCCAAGCTTTGAACCCAGACTCTTCCACTCCAAATCCAGTGTATTTTCTATAATACTATGACATAATTATCAGGGAGGGGCAGCTAGGTAGCACAATGGATAGACTACCAGGCCTGGAGTCAGGAAGATTCATCTTCTTGAGTTCAAATTTGGCCTCAGACACTAGCTGTGTGATCACAGGCAAGTCACTTAACCCTTTTTGCCTCAGTTTCTTCATCTGTAAAATGAACTGGAAAAGGAAATGACAAACCACTCCAGTATCTTTGACAAGAAAACCCCAAATAGGGTCATGAAGAGTCAGATTCTACTGAAATGACTGAACCACAACAACAACAACAATTATTAAGTACCAATGGCTCCCTATAAAGTTGCCCTTGGGGTCTGTCCTTGAATATTAAATTTCCATATAGTTAGCTCTTTTTGTTGTCTCAGCAGTGAACTAACTCCTAAGTGAATTAATTACTGGTATCTAACACAACAATAGAGTAGTATTAGATTGAGTGTCCTGTGTAGTGTCAGGAATATATGTAGACTGGGTGTAGTCTTACAGTTAAAAAAAGGATTTTCAGGGACACCAAGCTGTCATGCCTGCCCAGCCTCCATAGCTTCCCAGTTCTGTTGCTCAAACTCCAAACTTCTAAATTAAAACTTCATCCCATTGGCTTAAGAGACACAAGGGCATTGTCTTCTCTTACCAGGTGAGTGTCTCTGGGTTGTCATGTAGCCTGCACGTGAAGAATCTGCATTACTGAAGAAATTCCAGCTTTCTGATGGATCTCAATGGGTTTTTGGACAGCTATCATTTTGGTGTTAAAATCTGATTCCTGTAGGTTCCACCCATGGACCCATTCTCTCTCTCTTTATCTCTGTCTCTGGGCTTCCCTGTATTCCTTTAGGTCTCAGCTAAAATACTACCTTCTGCAAATAACTATTCCCAATGTGTGTTTCCTCTATGCTTCTCTCTAATTTATCTTGTCTATATCCTATTTGTATATAGTTGTTTGCATATTGTCTATCCCATTAGACCGTGAGCTCTTTGAGAACAGGGATTGTCTTTTTGCCTTTCTTTGTATCAGCATAGTGGATGACACACAGTAGGTGTTGAATAAATGCATGTTGACAACTGATGGAAGCTACTATTTTCTACATTTGAAGCTATCCTTATCATTGCCAACAAATAGTTATTGATCTTAAAGCACTTTTAAGAGAGTCAAAAACTATAATTTCATCAATGTCAGGAACTTCTAATAGGGAAGTTCTCTCTACCCTCCACTGATACAGACTGATCTGCAACTTAGAGGCTTACAAAATTGCCCAGAATGGGGCATTGAGAAGCTAAATGAATTCCCTATGGTCACAGTTCTAGTGTGTGTTCAAGGTAAGACTGGAATTTCAGCCTTTATGACGCCAAGGTTACCCCCTCTATCCACTATGCCATGTCACCTCTTTAATAACATTAACTCATCTCTTAATTCAATATCCTGCAGCATCCAATACTTTGAAAAGGGATTTAATGATGTTTAGGGATTGCAACCTTGTTTCGAGATGGTCTCCTGGTAAGTGGAGAAATTATTTTAAAGTCCTAGGAGTGTGAGAGAGACCAATGATATTGATCATGGAGGTCCCTGGGTCTCCTGGGAGTACTCCTTCAGAGCACACAAGTATTCTCTAAAGTGATTGTCCTAAAGCAAAGGTCCAATCATATCACCAGTCCACTCTTTGATCTGGTGACACTGGCCTCCTGGCTGTTTCATGAGCAAGACACTCCATTTCTCTGCTCCCGGAACTCTCTCTGGCTATCCCCCATGCCTGAAACACACTCCCTCCTCTGCTCTGACCACTCACCTCCCTGGCTTCCTTTAAGTCCAACTAAAATTCCATCTTTTACAGGAAGCCTGCCTTAACCCCTCTTAATTCCAGTGTTTTCTCTGTATTATTTCCTATTTATCCTGTATATAGCTTGTTTGTCTATATTTGTTTGCAAGTTATCTCCCTCATTAGATTGTAAGTTCCTTGAAGGCAGGTATCATCTTTTACCTCTTTTTCTATACACAGCACTTAGCACAGTTCCAGGCACGTAGTAGGTGCTTAACAAATGTTTATTGATTGATTAATTGTCCTTCCGGCCTGTGTCTATTAGTCTTTTTATTATTATATAAATGTAGAACCTGCAGCATAAGGACATCCAATGAGATTTCAGGTTGGATTAGATGGCTCCTAAAGACTATCCAATCTGAGATTCTGTGAGAAATAACATTAATCCTTCTTAGTCATTTATGCCTCACTATGAATGAACATATCACTACTTTTTTGAAAATAGATTCTGATAGGAAACAACATGAAGAAACTAGATGCATTGGACACAGGGAGGGCAGTGGAAAGAGTATGAATAGATGTATTTTATGCTCCTTATTATAACTTCAAGATACTCACCTTCCCATCATTGCACTAAATAACCTTTCTGACTTAGAAGTCCATTCTCTTCAGATATGCCAAGCTATCCAAATCATGATGATAATTAAATTTCAGCCCCTAAGTGATTTTTCAAGTTCAGTAGATAGCTCACAATCTTCCTTTCCACTTCAGTCTGCCTATTTACTTGATTTCAGCTTCCATGTTAATGTTTATTCAAACATCCTACTTCCCAGTTCACCACCTTCCTCTCTCCTCATGATCTGCTCCTTCACTCTGCCTCATCCACAACCAGAGATAGTCATGTCCTTAATCCCATCATTACATAATCTCTAATTCTCAAATTTCTCTATTTTGTCCTATCCTTTCATCTCTTTCCATGCTTCCTTTCTCTTAAAGCTGTTTTCCATTCTTACTATCATTTAGTCATTCCACCCTTCCTTGCTTTCCTAAGCCATCCCATATTCTCTAGCCTCATTTATCTCTCTTGAAAACTTTGGCCCTAAAGTTGACTAGTACAACTTTAGACACTGTCCTCTACTCTCAACCCCTTGTCTCTTTGTCTTATTGCCACGTATCCCTTTGCAAACCTTGACCCTAGAATATTCCCATCATCTTCCTTCTCCACTTTATATTCTCATGATCCTAGATGTCCCAGGGGCAAGGTGTGCACACCCTTGCTGACTAGGTCCACTACACATTAATGTCACCTAATATCTACTGGGCACTCATGCCTTAGCTTTTATTCTTCCTTTTTAATTCTTTATTACATTCCTCATAATATCTTTTCCAGACTTTCTTTTCTTTACTCTTCTCAAGCCATTCTCATGACTCTTCCCAGTCTCTCTAGGAGAAGAACAATCCCAATCTTTAATTGCACATATTTTGATCCATTAGAGAAAAAAAAAATGAGGCCATCCAATAAGCACTTCCTCTATGCCTCAGTTCTTTACCTCAACTAACCTCAATATTATCCCTCATTTTTTCCATCTTTACTCCAATAGCAGAAAAAGTAATGCCCCTCCTAATTAATGTCAGCTCTTGTACTTGTATCATTGTTCTCTCTTGTCTCCACTAGGAACTTATCTCTTTGAATAACCTTCCTTTCTCTTAGTTTTTTTTCTTTTTTTTTTGTTCCTTTATGGTCTATTAATCTTTTAAATTTAAAGCAAGAATTCTTAACCTGGGATCCATAGATAGACTTCAGGGGGTTTATGAACTTTGACAGAAAAAAGAATTAAATCTTTATTTCAATATAATTTATTTCCTTTGTAATTTATTTTGTTTTATGCGTTTAAAAACACTGTTTTGAGAAATAGTCCATGGACTTCACCAAACTTCCAATAGGATCCATGACACAAACAAGGTTAAGAATTCTTGATTTTAAAATGGTTATTGTTTTTGCTTTTATATCGCCTTCATTTCCTAATATAGTCTTCTCACTCTTAAAGAACCATCCCTTTTAACAAAAAAAAAATTAAAAGGCCAATAATTTTTAATTTCTCATTATCTACTGTTTTCTGCCTTGATATTAGATCTCCTCCATATTTAAAAAAAAGCTTTACTTGATCCTATTATCTTCTCAAACTATCATCCTCTATCTCTTCTCCTTTTCGTGACCAAATTCCTATAAAAGCTATCCAGCCTTTTTGCCTCCACTTTCTCAACTCTTATCCACTTTACAACTTCTCTCAACCTAGCTTCTGCCTCACACTCAAATGAAACTGCTCAAAGGTCTTTTTCTTGCAAAGCTTTTTGTAAGTTCTTATCATCTTTGATCACTCTTCAGTTTTTGATGCTACTCCCCAATATTTTTTCCACTCAAGATTTCATAGCATTGTTTTCATCTAGTTTTATCAGTCTGGTTCATCTTTATTCAATTTCCTTTGCTGAACTATCATCTATGACCTCTTCCCTTACTATGGCTGTCCTGGGCTATCTTGTCTTCACTCCCTTTATCCTTTTTCAGTAATCTCATCAGTTATCTTGAGTTAAGTTATCATTTTCAAACAAATGACTACCTCACAAATAAATCTAGTCCTCATATTTATCCTGACATTCAGTCCCACATTTACAGATGTTTGCTATATTGAGAAAAGAATAATTTTGAGTCATCTTTGCCATTTTATCTTACAGATATTATTTTAGAAAGGTCAGCTCTTGGAAACAAAGCCACAGAAAGAACATTGTTATTTGAAACCCGTGTTTTCGGAAGAAATATTTTGGCTCTCAAGAAAGACCTTTTAGCTTCAAGGTCTCAAGACACTGTCATGGTCTGAGGAACAGGTACCACTAGAACAATAGTTTAATTGGTTATTTGGTTACAGGATTGTGGGAATTGTGTATATTGCAAAAGCAGAAGAATGAGACTTCCAAGTTTAAGAGCTTTGAAATAAGGAAAAAATAGATAACAGGAGTTGTCAGATAACTCTTCCTGGATATCCCATAAGCGTCTTCAACTCAACATGCTAAAAGACTCATTATCTCTCCCCCCTAAACCTACCTCATCTTTGTTATTCCTCTATTTCTGTTGAATTCACCACATTCTTCCAGTCAGAACATTGAGTTATCTGCAATTCTTCAATCATCTCTAATAACCAATTAATTGCCAAATCTGGTGGATTCACTAGCATCTTTCAAATCTGTCCTCTTCTCTCCTCTCACACTTTCTCAGGCTTTTATCGCCTCTCATCTGAAATACTGCATTAATCTCCCAATTAAATCTCCAAGCATTTATCCTTCTCCTGAATTCTCAAATTCATCTTCTGTGCAGGGACAAGTTTTTATTACTAAAGCTCAGATCTGACCATGCCATTCTCCTGCTCAATAGGTTTCAGTGGCTTCCCATGGCCTCTTGAATAAAATATAAAATCACCTGTCATTAAAAGCCCATCACAGTCTGACTCTAGGTTGATTAATCATTTCTCCTACTCAGAAACTCTTCACTTTATACAAACTGACCTATTTATTGTCCTTTGTACATGACATTCTACCTCTTGCCCCCATGTCTTTGCAAAAGCTGTCTCATATCTTCCTTCCACCCACACATCTCTAGAAACTCCTAGCTCTTTTCACAATTCAACTCAAATGCCTTCTACCAGAGGCTTTTCCTTGGTTCCCAAGTTGTTAGCACTTCCTGCTCCCAGAAATTTATTCATTCTGCACTTATTGTGTATTTAAACACAGATATTTATTATTGGCACTAATTGGTATATAGCTGAATAGCCATACACCACAAATATATACACACATATTTGTCACTGGCACTAATTAGGACCTAAATGATGAGAGAGAGAGAGAGAAAGACAGAGAGTTTCAATCCAGGAGAATTTCAACTACTTGAGGATAAGGATTGTTTCATTTTGTATTTCTCTCCTTCCCCTAATAACTAGTATGATGTTTGATACATGATGGTTACTTAACAAATGTTTTAAAAATTAAATTTATTTCTTATTTCCCCTAGGACACTAACTACTGGATGTAGAAATACATTTGAGGTATAGATAGATGGATTGTTAACTAAATTGTAAGTCTAACACCCACAAATTTTATTTTTCTGTATGTCTTCTGCACATTGGAGCTACTCAATAATGTTCTGTTGAATGAATGAATGGGTGAATAATTGAATGAATGTATGAACTCCTAAGGGGTTACTGGAACTAAGATGACATTTGAACTTTGTGAGGATAAGCCTGAGTTTGGTAAATTTCAGATTCTTTTGATGAGGAAGTGACTTTGGAACTCTAGGTACATTCTGAGCATGATATTTTCACAGAGCCCCGATGGCCCACAACTGACTCACATCAGTCAGGGTTTTATTTCGCTACCTGCTTTTCTAGTAACTCTTGAAGACTAATTTACTTCCTTCATCTCACTTCTTGGTATGACTGTCAGCTCATTATACTTGATGCTTCAGGTCAGATATTGTCTTCTCCATGAATCCTTACCAGCTGGAAATCACTTCTCCTTTGTCTTATCTTGTAACACATTATATTCTTCATGAACTTATCATGTTCTAATTTTCTTATTCTAATTATATTTGGTGTGTTTTATCACCCACATTAGACTCTGACCTTCACAGGGGACACATATAGGTGGTATAGTGGACAGAGTACTGGATCTGGGAGGTAAGAAGACTTGATTTCAAAACCTATCTTAGACCCTTACTGGGTTGTGTGATTCTATAGAAGTCACAACCTTTTCCAGCTTCAGTTTTCCCATTAATAATAATGATGGTGATGATGATGATGACGATGATGATGATAGCTAGCATTTTAATAACACTTACTATGTTCCAGGCAAAAATGGGGATAATAATAGCACTTACCTGACAGGGTTGTTGTAGGACACTAATGGAACAATATATTTAAAATGCTTTGTAAACCTTTTATTGTAGGGATTATGTCTTATTAATCTTTGAATAGCATCTCTTAAAGCCTTCTTCAATGCCTCATCCTGATATGCAGATGACCCTTGTTCTTGAAAGTTGAACTAACACAGTATAAGCTTGGGTAGGTCCTGTCTAACTGAAAGGCTTTAAATAAGGGCTGATGACAGACTGTATGTCTGTCATGAGAGAGCTAGAAGAGTTAGTCTGGAGAGGTCATCTCCAGAAAATTGGCTACCAGGTGATGAGTTCTTTTGAAAAAAAAAAAAAAAAAGACAAATCTGTCTGGGAGGGGAAGACACTCGGGGTTTCTGGCCAAAATATAAACAACTGCTATTCACATTCACTCTGAGCCAAACAGGACCCAAACTATGACAAGGTGGGGCTTGGCCTGGTACCTTATCATTGGCCAATCAGGCCTCTGCATCCTTTCTTTGGGCTCCTACCAGTTGTGTAACCCATAGCAAATGATTTAACTGCTTTGTACCTTAGGCAATTACCAAGGACTGGTTTATTGAATTACAGAAGAGTTTCAATCTATATTAGTGAAGGGAATTCCTAAACTGGGAGCTCCCTAGGTTGATAAAATTACAGATCCTTTGAGTATCAACATCTGGATATACTTTTAACTCAATGCATGTATAGATTAACAGTCAACTAATTGCTGCATCATAATGATAGAGTCCTATTCATGGAGAACAAGCCATATATAAATTGGAAAGTGAAATATTTATGACACATTGTATATGGTATACTCTTGCCAAGTATAAATGGCTTAGGTAGTAGTTTTCTAAAAATGAGCCCAGAAAATTGGATTAATGGAATTTGTTAGAGTATCTAGGGCTTCATTTTAGGAAAATATTCTCTCTCTCTCTCACACACACACATACTTTTTGGTCTGTGTGGGAATTATTTGACTCATTTATGCTTTCAATAGATAACTTTCCACTCCTAGTTATAAGTAAGAATTCCAAGCATTGCCAGATTATATCAAAAGCACTCCTGGCACATTGTAGGCAAATGTTAGCAGTTACTACTACTACTACCATTACTACTACTACTACTACTACTACTACTACTACTACTACTACTACTACTACTACTACTACTACTACTACTACTACTACTA